>NW_005842002.1:1433200-1447340 GCF_000455745.1 Alligator sinensis
GGGGTGACCACCAGTATCTGGGGGAATGTTTGTTCACCAGAGCGCCCCAAGGGATGACGACTAGGTCGAATGGTCATAAACTACTACAAGACCATTTCAGGCTGGACATAAGGACGAATTTCTTTACTGTCCGAGCCCCCAAGGTCTGGAACAGCTTGCCACCGGAGGTGGTTCAAGCGCCTACATTGAACACCTTCAAGAGCAAACTGGATGCTTATCTTGCTGGGATCCTATGACCCCAGCTGACTTCCTGCCCTTTGGGCAGGGGGCTGGACTCGATGATCTTCCGAGGTCCCTTCCATCCCTAATGTCTATGAAATCTATGAAATTTCGAACCCCCCCGTCAGGTTGTTGAAGAAGGCTGCTATTAAGTCCCCTCTCAGTCTCCTCTTGTCTAGACTAAATAACCCCAGTTTCTTCAGTCTTTCCTCATAAGTCATGTCACCCTCCGCTGGACTCTCTTCAATTTGTCCACATTCTTTTTGTAGTGGGGAGGGGGGGCGGGGGCAAAACTGATCACGGTACTCCAGATGTGGCCTCACCAATGATGAATAAAGGGGAATAATCACTTTCCTTGGCCTGCTGGCAGTACACCTACCAGTGCAGCCCAGTATGCCATTAGCCTTCTTGACAACAAGAGTACACTGTTGGCTCATATTCAGCTAACTGTTCACTGTAATCCCCAGGCCCTTTGCTGCAGAGCTGCTGGCCAGCCAGTCAGCCCCCAGTCTGAACTGGTGTATGGGATTGTTCTGTCTTAAGTGCAGGCTTTGCACTTGTTCTTGTTGAACCTCATGAACTTCCTTTTGGCCCAACCCTACAACTTGCCTAGGTCACTCTGAATGCTAGCCCTACTCTACAAGGTATCTACTACTCCCCCCAGCTTGGTGTCATCTGTAAACTTGCTGAGGGTGCACTTTAAGCCAACTTCCAGGTCATTGATGAAGACATTGAACAAAACCAGCCCCAGGATCAACCCCTAGGCCACTCCAATGTATACTGGCTGACAACTAGATATTGAACCATTGACTACTACTCTCTGAGCCTGATGTTCCAGCCAGGTTTCTGTCCACCTTACAGTCCATTCATCCAGCCCATACTTCATGTCATACTGCATGTTTGAATGGTCTTGAGCCTGTAGGGGAAGCAAATTCATGACCAAATTCTTTAGCTCTGTAGAAATCTATAGAAGAAAACATTTGGTTTAGCTTACAAAATCATATTTAGTGCTCCAGTGTAAATGATTTACATATACCTTTAGTATCTGACTAATGGACTGTTTAATAGACTGCAAAGATCATTCCTTGAGGAGTTGGTTTGATTACATGACATCTTGAGGTTTCTCTTTTCCAGTCCTACATTTTTGTGATTATGACTAGATACCCATTTTTTCACAAAATGTCATTAGTTTATTAGATATTATACATGGAAAAGACCTATTGGGTTATTTAATGCCACCTCTACTTCTCTTAGAGGTTATTCTACAATAAAGTAAATCTTATGGTCAAGAAGGCATTTCTGAAGTTTGGACTCTTACTTTTCTCCCATTACTTCCAAGTATTACCTGTCGTAATATTAAGAATAACTGTTCTACTTGACATTTTTACTGTTTACATCCTTCCACTATTTGTAGACTATAATTTCCCTAGATCAGCTATACACATTTAACTCTATTATTCTTTATTTGTAGATCAAGCTGTTCACCTCTCAAATTTGTGTTTTGCTACCTATACTGTCTCTGTGTTTTCAATATTTTCCAGTAATGCAGTTCCAGAACTGACCATAATATTTCAGTTAATGTGGCACCCTGCAGTACTGAGAAGGAGTATTTCTTCCATGCTTAATTATTTGATGCCTCTACAAAAGAAGTCCAGAAATAATTTTGCCTGACCAGTTTTGTGACACAGTCAAAACTAATTTCAGGTCCATTATTGTTGGTGTTAAACACAACTGGTTTCCAGGTTTCTCATTTCCATTGAATAATTGCATTTTGGATTAATTTTCTTCTAATGTTACAGCTAAAATTAATTTGTCCCATATTAATCCTGATTTGCTTTTTTGCTACATGTATTTACAGTCTTTGTGGTTCCATTTGTATTACTTCTCTTCCTTGATTGCTGTTCCATCCCAATTAAGTGTTATCTGCAAATGTTCTTAAATAGGCATTTGTCATATACTGAGGCAATCAGACTACTATGTCTTGATCTTTTCCATGAACATTTGGTACTAATGCAGAAGGGTGTTTGCTTTTCCAATTAAAAAAAAAACAGGAACCCAATTGTTCCTTTCTCACTCCTTCCCTGTAATCACAGAATTGTTCTAATTATGGTAGAAAAAGATATTTTGTAACTTTCATATCTTCCAAATTTTTGTTTTATGTGTTATATCACATCATATATTAATTGTTATATTTAATAATATGTAATGTAATGTGAATGTATAATGTTATATTATAATATAATCTATATAATATATGTTGTATGAAATATAACAGTATCATATTATACTACATATTATAATATGAAATATATTTTGGAGTATATATACTTTTTGCTTTTTGTATCTTTTATATATTTTCCTGTTTGGGCCCATTATGAGATTTTGCAATCACTTTATCAAAGTTTCACTTCTTTTCAGAGCAAAATGTCATAAACACTCATGTACCACAATCTCATGAATGGACAACATGAATGCACTCATTCTGTCTGTACTCTCATCATGAAAAAGTCACCGTTTTTGGCTGTCTCCAGACCACAGAGACTGTCACTAAGATCTGGAATATGATCCAAAACTTGGACTCCAAACAATACTATAAGGCCACAACAAGGAAAAATGGTTTTATCATATAATAGGAGCTGCCAAAAATCTGTTGAAAAACTTGGATCACATCCTTGATGTCTGAATTTGATCCAATTTTTTTTGTGTTACTTTCTAAAGAGCTGAGAGTTGGCAGGCTCAGTACCCGATTTGTGAAGGCATGCTGGTGTGGGATTGTCTTTGAAATGTGGAATCTGCTTGTGATTTGTCAGGTTGCTCTGTCATTTCCACAGTAATAGCCGATACATATTGAACTAGTGCTGAAATGTATATGAACTTATGATTAATTGTGAATAAAAGAGCTAAAGCCAAGATAAAAGCCTAATATATAAAATAATTAGCACTCAAGTAGCTCCATAGTTGGTAAATAGAAAAGGACCAAATTTTCTCGCTTTTGTATATGCAAATCATAGTATCCATTAAAATCAATGGGCTGCACAGAGTGTAAATAAAAGCAGAGCAGAATTTGGAAGACTGATAAATATGTATAGCTGCCACCATCCAGCCGGCTCCCCCAACACTTTCTGAAATCTGGCTGTATACCGAATATATCTGAAGTCTGTATTCAATGAGATATTTCAGTTGAAATACTCTTCCTTATTCAGTTTCATTCACACTCATTCAGTTCTCCTGCAGTTGTTGCTTCCCATGATATAGCAGTGCTTGTGTATGTAAAAGAGAGAGAGGTAGAAGAGATCTGGGGCAAAATTGGGAAAAGGTATAAAAGTCCAAGTGAATGTAAGACTATGCAACCTGAGGTTATTTATACACTGAGGTGAGTCAGAATGGATGGATGCAGCAATTTTTAGCAGCTATACCATTGTCTCATGACCATGCGTGCTTGCCATTGTTTCGTTTTAGGAAAATTTAAAAAAAATGAAATTTCTATCAACTCCTCATTGCTATTTCAAATTTCAATTAAATAATCATGGAAATTCTATCTTTTTTTTTTTTTGCCACCCTTATTTAACATAATCCCTGGCATAGTATTTAGGGATCAATTTGAATCCAATCTGAAAAGAACTTTGACTATCTCTCTTTTTCATTTGGACAGTTCAGACAATAGTTTTCTTTTATCACCTGTCTTGGAGGAAAATACTGGTGATCCTCTTTTGCTTTTAGGTAAAAACTATATAAGGACAATGTTAGGGGTTATGTTTGCTTGTTTATTTGTTTCTTATTTTGAATGTATCCCATTTGAATTTTACAGGCATGTAATTATTCTGGAAATGTATATGCTTTTCTTTCACAATGTGTTTAAAAATAACTAAATAACTTTATTTGGCTCCCCAGCAAAATTACTTCGAAAATCAGAGCTCATGCTGTATATATTTATATGTGGACCCCTGACTTAAACAAACAAACAAAAACTATGCTAGAGTTGTCCCAGTTGTTCTTACAGACAATGAGCAATTCTTTTGCACTCTACTGGCACTAATGCTGCATGTGTTGTCTGGCTTGTAAACTCCATTACCCTTCAGATGTAATCATTTTGCACACATACGTGTATACAAATGTAACAACAGCAAACTCTGACTAGTCTGTATTGCAGAATAGTCATATTGGCAAGATGTTTTCAAAAGAAAAAGACCAAAATGATGACACTGAGTTTTAGTGAGGTAAATTGCCACTGAACCTGGAAAATCCAGTCGCGTATTAAATCAGACTCTGAAATGATAAAATGTGTAATTAAGTTAATGAGATCTGAGGGTAATATGTCACAAGCATAAATTTTACTATATGTTTAACCACCTGTAGAACTGGAGTCTAGAGAATAGTAATTTCAATCGTAATCAAGATTAGAAATGATTAAAACAGGAACAATGTAGGCAGAAGAATCAGTTTTGGAATTGTTCTGGAATGGGTGATAAATTCCCCCCAAAAAAGGCTTCTGTCTTGCTAACCTGCCAATTGAAAGTCCTGCAAGTTAATGCATCCCTGGTGGAAATACTGCTCTTGGACAAAGCACTCAAGCTGGTAGACACTAATTTGGAGGGAGGAAGAACAATCTCTAAAGTTCATATAGTCTTTATATAACACCATGCACAGTTCTCATGTCTTATCCAAGAAAAATGGAGTATTTTTATACTTATATATCTATAATGAAGTGTTGTCATATAATGGAACATGTGAAATTTTACCACAGTTTTACTGTTTATGCCATATTGTGCCGATCATGAGTATTTGGTGGAAGACAATTTAGCTGTAATTCTTATCTAAAACATGCTTACAGAGAATTATTCAATTCATTCGGTGTCTTTAAATGTATAGAAACTGCTGCAGGGGTTTAGGTTGTAGCCGTATTGGTCTAAGGATATAGGCAGACAAGGTTCCTTGGGGGAATTTGATATCTTTTATTAGACCAACCCAAATGGTTGGAGAATAGTTATTAAGCAAGCTTTCGGGTTCAAAAACCCTTCGTCAGGCTCAGGAAGCTGCAGCAGTTGGTGTGTGCTCTTTAATAAAAGATATCAAATTCACCCAAGGAACCTTGTCTGCCTAGAAACTGCTGTACACTGGGCACGCCTACACGAGATGCTTAATGTGAAGCAGCCTAATAACACTGTGCAGTAGCATGTCACAGCGTGGACAGTGCTAAAACACTACAGCGCAATATTATTAAGCTACTGTGCAGTATCATCACTAAAAGGCATTCACTGATGCTACTGTACAGTAAATATAGCCACTGCACATTTAGTTACTACTTCATTAAGCAAGTCACATTAATGAATGTGTAGACGCACCTGCTGTACAGGCAATTCAAAGTGCCAAAATTTGGGAAAATATGATTTGATTTATTTCTAATTAAAATGATGCCTAAATTGCACAAGCAAAATACAGTTAGCAAATGCATGTTCAAACAGGGAAAGTAAGTTCAAGCAATGGTTTTTAAGTTCAATATTTGTGTGGTTATTGCCTACCTGATTACTTACATGTTGAAGCATTTTCTAGACATCAGTGGTTGAAAATGCAGCTCAACATTAAGAATGGAATTGACTTCAGTGACTTCAGCAGAGCTCAGATTTTTACCCTAGTTTGCCACCTGGCTCAATGCAAGTCGTTACAGAATGTTTAAAGGGAATTTTTTAAACTCTACTTCCTCTGTATCTGACATTCCAAAATTTTTCCTACCATTTTCAATGCTTGTCAGTAGAAATAGGATTTTTACATTGAAAAGTAGATACATTTTAATCATTGATTGATCTTTGTTCTAGAGTTTACAATGTTTACCAGTTAAGTTCAGGAAGCCTTAAGAAGACAGTGAAATATTATTACATTTTTCAGTCTCTTTTCTCCCATCCGCTTTTATTTCATTACTCTATATCTCATTGGGCAATTTCTTTTATTTTTCATCCTGCTGCTTTGAATTTTACTTTTGCTTCCAGACAAAGATTTAGGGCAAAGTAATCATAAGATAAAATAAAGACTTTTCTCTCACATCTTCTTTCAGTTGAGATTAAACAATCTGTGCTGACTGGCAGAATGGATTTTTTTCACTGCTTGTAGGCTTTTCCTTATTTTTTTTCTTTTCGAGACAACCTTTCAGCAATATTGGAAAGTGAAGTTCCATACCATAAACAACATCATGATAATATCAACCACTATAAAAATGATGAAACTTGGCAAATAAGTGACTGATATTTTAAGTGATTATCTTTCTGTTGAACAGGACATCCCTTTTGAAAAATGCATGACATATTTTAAGAGATACATTATTTAATCCCTCATGTAAAGTGGAATTTCTCATAGATGCTGTTACATTGATAAGTTTGCAATTTTTAATTTGACTACTAAAATTTTTTTCTGTAAATAAACACAATTTTATATTTCATTAGTTCATTTTCAGCATTTTTCTTAGATAGTTTCACTTTCAATCCTTTTTCCCCCTGTGACTGGTGAACAATACCCTACTACAAAATACAGCCTAAAATTATCCCAGGAAGTCCTAAAATGCTTGTGCATTACAGTGCAAATTATAGCAAGTATTTGCTTTATGATTAGCTTTACATTACATTACTTACATGTATAGTATTAGATTCTCAATTGCTTTAAACTGGCCTGGATCCATGACATTTTATCGGTTTACAGCAGCAGTGGTCCTGTCTTTAAATGTGGAAATCTAGATATAACCTACATATAGAAGAGGCCACATTGGACACTTTAATGATTAATTCTGGCCTAAACTCAATGAAATGTTTACACTTGATTTTCAAATTCTCTCTCCCTCTCTCTCTCTGGTCTCACAGGCCTCAAGGGCCTATAACCACCTAACTATAGTCTTCCATTTTGTCTTATATTGTGCAATCTCCTTCTACCTAGTTGTATCCTTACCTATCCCTTCAAGATCGGTTTTTAGGAAATCTTCCTATTGTTTCCTTGGTCTTCCTCAAAGTCATATACCCTCCAGCTCAACTTCCAAAATCTGCCTCACATGCTTTCTCGTGTCAGTTCTCACAATATACCATTCCCATTTTATTCTTTGTGCTCTTATCTTGCTGAAGAATTCAGGTCTTTTGTAGAGGTCCACAAGCTCTTGATTATGTCTTCTCTTTCATATTATGTTTTCTTTTACTGCACCAAATATTTTGCTGACCACTTTGTTTTCAAACATTTGCAGACTTTCTGCATTTGTCTTTGTTAGCATCCAGGAATCACATCCATGTAAAAGAACAGATTGAAAAATTATACTTTAGGGTGCCTGTAGACGTGCTTGGAAGCTGCTCTGATGTTCTGTAATTACAGTGCATAAGAGCGAACTTGATTAATTGAGTCTGCTGGAGCATGCTAATTAGTGCAGTCCAACCAACCTCTGTGTCTTGTGTATTGGTGTCCCTGAACATCAAAATGGTGGTGGGGGCACTTGAACTAAAGTTTATTTGATAAGCTTTAATTCAAGTGCCCCCGCCACCATTTTGAAGTGTAGGGACACTGATACATGAGACACTGCAGGTGCTTTAATTAGAGTGGCTTTTGGATCCACTCTAATTAAAGTGCTCCCCTCCCTAACCCATGGAGCAGGTTTAAAAATGCCATTAAAGCTGAATTTTAAGGTTTTGTGAGATTTTCCTTGATGCCATTATTTTATTTTATCCAGGTTCAATGGGCACGTATTAGCACTGTAACTCTTGCCTGGAAAGGAAAAGGCCTGCAGCTGAGTGGGCTGCATGAGCTTTGTGCACACAGATGATAGCTGCTTAGGAAGAGAGGAAATGGAAATGGTACAAAACAACACAGAGATAATAGAGTCAAATGCCAAAGAAGCTGGGCTTGCTATCAGTTTCAGAAAGAATAAATGCATGATCACATCCAGAAATAAATATCAAGATCATAGGAAGATAAGGATAGGGAATGACAATGTGGAAAAGGTAGAGAAATGTAAATATTTAAGAAAAATAATCACTGAGGACAAGAAGAACTGGGAAGAAATCATGGGAAGAACTGAAGAAATCAAGGCAAGAATTTACAGTGCTAATATATGCCTGTTGATTGCAGAATTACGATTTTAGTACATCATTACCTGTTCTTCTAAGCAGACCTATCCAGAGTCTTTTTAATATTTCAATTTTGATACAATTCTAGACATTAGGGCAGGATGGCATCTGAGGGCATTTATACACATACCTTTCCACCCCACAGTGCGCTGGAGATTCGGCGGGTCAGAGCAGACTTGATTGAGTCTGCTCCTCATACAAGCTGATGTGCACTGTGCTGCGTCATGTGCAGTTGTATAAGCAGTGAAGTGCATGTCAGTGAACAGAAAATTGCAGCAGTGCACTTTTGAACTAAAACACCTTTGAGGTGTTTAACTTCAAAAGCATGCCACTGCCATTTTCTCAGAGCTGATATGCATTTCTCCTCTTGTACAACTCTATGTGCTACAGCATTGGGCGCTTTGAAAATGTGGACAAAGGCCCTTAGAGACGAACTCATTCAGAAACATTCACCTTTCATAGGTGTAGAGATTTCCATTTGTAGCACCTGATGAAGAGGTTGTTGCCTATCACATTTAAAATCATAATTCTGTAGAAAAGTGTAAAGATTTTCAGAGCTTAAGGCCAGAAGGGATCATTAAATTATTTAGTCTGACCTAGAATTTTGAACTGCCATTCATAGCAACTGGACTTTCATTTCTAGCATCTGATAAAATAGACCATGACCTCTGAAAGCTTATGCCTTCTGCCTGAGTTCAGACTAACATGGTTAGTTACCTCTTCCTACCATTCCAGTGCTAAAAACATTTGGTTTTTTCATCTTCTACATTCACAGGACATACATTAAAAAAAAAAAAATTGGAAATTAAGGCATGACATGTTTACACGAGAAAGTTAATACTATAATTGCCCCTACCAAACATTTTAGCCATTCAAATACTGGTAGCTTTTAATACAGAATTTTGCTTGCAGTATAAACTTTTAAAATTGTGAAAGCACATTTTTTTAATGGTCCTTTGCAGAATAAATGTTAATATAATCAAATTTATAAAAAAATTAAGGCCTATTACTTGTTTTATTGGAGGATGCTGGCAGTAGCCCTGGACATACATGAAGACTAACAAAATATAAAGGATGTGGCTTGATTAGACCATAAATGTATTAACTCATTTGAAAATTATCTAGGACTTATTCTTCCAGTTCATGTGACGTTCACATATTTTCACCTACTTTTTTGGGCTGTCAGAAGGCCCCCACCCACTACCACTCTTAATCTGGTTCTGGTCCATTGCTGTGGCTTCACTGTCTTCTTGTGTGAGGGCTGAGGAGCTGGTGACTGGAGATTGGTTCCAACTTATATTGGACATTAGAGGTCACAGCTCTATTTCCTATCTTTCCCCTATGGTCATTTCCAGCTCCAATTTGTGAGGGAACTAGGGGCGCTTACACAAGTGATTGGAAGGCACTTCTGATCACCCTGGAACTTTTGCACTTTACGGTAAGCACTTAAAGTCACAGCACAATCAAACTTAATAGAGGTTTGGCATTTGAGGGTGGGGGCTCAGATCCTCCATGTGCTGGCAGAGGCCAGGAGGCAGGGGGCACTATTGCACACCTCACAGTGTGCGAAAGTGCCCCCTGCCTCCTGGCAAGTTCCCCGGTCCAGGGCACCCCCATCCCATGTATTGCGATTTTGCCAGCTGTCTACTGGCTCTGCTTGGTGGGTCTCCCCTCCCCGCAGCATTCTCTCTCCCTGGGATTACCCCCTATAGGGGATGCTTTCTTGGAGGGGGGGGACAGGACACTGCAGAGCCAGCTGGCACCTGGCAAAATTATCCTGTGGGGAGTGGGGGTGATCTGCCAGGCTTCCTGAAGCCACAGTCTTCCCTGTGCCCTGGCTGACAGCATTTGTGGCTGCTGGGGTTGGAGGGGGTCTGATCCATGTTCCTCTCAGACCTGGGCTGACTCCCCCTCAAGACCCCAGCAGGAGTAGCTGGGCTGGGCCCCCATAGTATGGCAGCTCACGTTCCTCCACACCCCAACTCCCAGCATGAACACCTTGACACCAGTCCTGGCTGCCACACGAGGAGCTGGGGAAGGTGGGGAGGAATCCAAGCCCCCCCTGCCATACAGGCCTAGCCCTGCTAACCCTGATGGGGTTTTGAGGGAGAGCCAGCCTGTGCCCATGAGGCAGTGGGGCTCAGACCCCCCCCCCGCCAGCTCTGATACAAGCACCTTGACAACAGCCCTGGCTGCCTTCCCTGACCCACTTCCTTCTTCCCGTTTCCCTTTCTCCCTTCCTCTCCCACTGCACAAGGAGGAGACTGTTTCTCTCTGTGACAGCACAGCAAAGATGCATGGGAAGTGGGTGAAGTTGCCTGAAATTAACCCTCACAGGAAACCAGTACTCAGGTTCCCTAAGGAGCTCTGTACTAGACCACCTTCATCTAATATCTGGTTTAACAAGGGTTAAATTTTGCACAAGTGGCCATTTTAAATGTGTTCTTCAGCCATGAACATTTATTATGTTATAACTGTAGAGCACTTTCAAATGCCTCATTGCACTAAAAAATGTAACTTCTCAAAGCACCCTAGATTGCCTAGAAAGTGCCAGCACTTATATTGGTTTCTAGACAGTTAAAATTTCTGACTCTAACATCACTCAAAAATGTAGCTTCTTCCATATTGTGGGGTGTACTCCATATCCTTGAATAACTTTGCTGTCCAATATGTTTTTTATGCAAAATTACTGACCCTCCTTATCTTGGGACAAATTTAGGTTTTCTCCAGTTCTCACACCTTCTGACCCTGTCATCCTGTGGATGCCCAGGGACCCCTTGTTATACTTTTTGATGATGCATTTCAGACTAGTATGTAGTCACTCCCAGGGAAAGGTCCCAGATATGCCTTAAATCTATCTCTGCCCTACTGATTCAGTAAACTCACTTTAAAAATCATCAATTGTGTTCATATATGTTTACAATAATAATGTCTGCTAGCTGCAGCCTGGCTACCAAAACTGTAGTAGTAGCACTAACTGATCTTCCTGCCAGGCCACCTCAGAATCATCTTACCACCAAGATCCAACTCTGAATCTCCAGGTGAATTAGCAGCCTGCATAATTGCTAATTGAAAAAAAAAACCCAAAAACCATGTCTTCAGTTCCATACTCCAGCACAATCTGATCTAGTCCTTTGCTTCTGAAAATTGGGCAGACAGTAACATTCAGCATCTGGGTGTGTGGAAGAACTCTGACAAGATCCTCATACTCTTTGTCTGCATCTCAGGGGCCAGTGGCTGACATGAGCCCCTCTGAAGAAATATCTTTAGTGAAAAGTTTAAAATCAATTAACTGAGTTGCTAGCTATAATGCCATTTAATCATGTGTATTCTTTAACAATTGTGTAGGCTCATGGCTTCAACAATAAGGGGAAGAAAGTAGAATCAAAGTAGCAAACAAATATAATGTATTTTTCATGTCCTCTTTTCTATTTCAGTAATCTGCTACTGCATATTAGTGACACTGTACTTTTTCCTTTCATTGTACTGACATTAATATAAGCCAGTGACACCTACCCTCTCCAGGCTGCAGGACAGGTGAATCAGTCCATGGACTGAATCTACTGCACAGGATTGGTCCGTGGCTTGGTCCAGACTGGGATCACTGCATGGCTTGGCCCTGTGTGTGCACCAGATTGCGTTGCACATGGGGTCACATCATCTGGACCACAGGGCATGGAAATTTGGCAGCAGGAGAGCAGTGGCAACATTAATTGCCACCGCTCTCTGCTGCCAAATATCCAGGCTCCTGTAGGCTGGATGACACATCTTAGTGGGCTGGATTTGACCCATAGGTTGGAGGTTGAGCACCACTGATATAAGGAATAGCAACATCAAGCAGAGGCAGTGATGTTTTAGAAAAGAAATCAAAACTTGTCAGCTCTGAACCCAATTTTGGCATTCTTTGAGAAAAACTTTAAAAGAATTGTAAAGTTCAGATCTGCCACAGGGTGCCTGAAGCTTTAAAGCAGAGATGTGATCTTACTGTTTTTTAAGCTGATTTCCTCAGACTTAATGGAGCATGATCCAGAAACTGGGTAACTGAAAGTGACAGACAAAAAGAAATGTCAAGGAAAAGTCAGAGATTAATGAGTGGCACTTTAATACAGTGGAAGGGAAAATAAACATCAGGAGAAGGGGACTTGAATAGAAAGAACTACTGGAAGTATAAGACAGATCATTAAGATGGAAAGAAACAAGAGACAAAACAGTTACTTTTTAATGTCGGATAAATATATTCATTAACTTATCTTGTAATGAGGTGACCTGGTATATATATTAGTAAATAATGAAATATATCTCTGTATGGATTGATGGTATACTTCGCTGAACCATTTCTTTCATAGCTCTTAAACTTTAGAAACACGACTTGTAATAATTAAGTATCCAGCTAAGATACAGTAATTATCCTGTTCCATCTAAATCATAGTAAACATATTTGAAATGTCCCTTGAAGCCCTAGCAAGTAAAGTCATGCAAATGAATTTAAGAGTAAAATTATAGAACACTTAACTTTTTCTTTCTCATTTTTTGAGGATTTGATGTTTTCAGTTAAAGCAATTACATTTAATAACATAATTATGTTATTAAACATGAATGCATTAAGTCTGTCTAGTGTAAAGTAGCAATAATGTATGCAGGGGAAAAGAGGCAGATACAAAGGAAGGCACATATGTCCTAATTTGGATCCTTCATTCAATCTAGGTAATAGAAACTCTACAACAGTTCCCAAGGGTTTTCAGCTGGACAGAAAAACTTTAGCTCACAGCTAGCATTCCATAGGAGTCTTGCAGGTGATCAATAAGTATATTTTCCCAGACATCTGCCCTGGTGCTCTTCTTCCCCCAGACAGGATCCTTAAGCTAAGGAAATGCAGGGAGCCTTATTTGGTGAAGGATACAGCCTTCTCTAGGTAAACTGCATTGAAGGGATCTAGGTTTATTTCCCTTTGGATTTAAACATGGCAAAAAAAATTTAGTCAGCGAAATGAAAGCTAACTATGTGTAATACATAGGGACCTACTGAATTCACAGTGGAAGTGGGGTGCGTGGCAGCTCCTTTACTCTTGCAGGTTTCCCTGCGCACCCTCCCTCACCTCCACTGATTGGCAGAGGGGCCCCTCCACTTGGTCCTAATTGGCAGGGAGGAGAAAACCGCAGTTTTAAATATAGCACTGTTCTTGCCTTCCAGCCACTCAGCAACAGACAGCAGATCCACCAGGCCCCCTGTCCCAGCTGCCTGCAGTGGGTTTGTTAGGGATTGAGAGAGTGGTCAGGGTAAAAAGGCAAGAAAGGTTTATTGAGCTAACAATCACATAATTATGCAAAGCTTAACAACACAACAAAGACAGACAGTAAATCTTTGAGTCGGCAACTTATCGGCATCCCCCTTTTATGCTTGGTATACGACAAGCCTCTCGAAATCCAGCGAAGTCAAGCGTCCCCAATCTACACTGTCCAAAGGGGTACCAGGAAGAACCCTGGTAATAAGTCTTTGAGCTTCTCAGGACCCACCGCTCCACTGATTCCAGGTCTGTGGCTTCTTTTCACAATGATAGCTTCCTTTACCATGCCACTTTCCTTCAGCCGATTTCCAGAAGCGTCAGAAAATTTATAGATTTTTTTGAGCTAGCTGTTGGCTTGCAGCCAATTATAGTTCTATACTACAAACTTTCCTTATATGACTAACCAATAGCAGTACAAGCCTTTGTGGTTTCCTTATATGATTAATTTTAGCTGCGCCATCGCTAATGAAGCTGGCTTTAAGCCATGTCAAAATTCCATTAACAAAATACAGGAAATGCTTAACCACAATGACTTCCTTTTACACTC
>NW_005842002.1:1447371-1466651 GCF_000455745.1 Alligator sinensis
CTATAAGCATTCCGTGATTCATAGATAAGCAGCAGAAAACCAGGTTTACCCTCAGAAAGCCTGTTTAGCTGTCACATGATGCCTCAGCAACCACTCTTTTAAGCAGACACTATTTTGCTGTCAAGAGACATGACCAAGTCACTGCCACAGGCCCCTCAGCCAATTGGGGGAAGTGAGGCACAGGTGAACCTGCAAGGTTAAAAGAGCTGCCACCCAGCCTACTTCTGCAGTGAATTCGGTAGGTCCATAGTAATACAGATTCTTGCCACAGTTACCAAACTGGATGAAAAAGTGGTATTGTTTTTTAAATACAACGTTCCCATAGCTATGTTAACTTTCAGCAGAGTTCATTGATTAAGTATTGGAAAACTCAGAAAAGTTCACACATTTAAGGGTTTCAAATATTCCCAAATATTAATAGTCCTGTGATAAATGTTACTGTAAATGTCTCATGGCATTTTAATGTACTTTAAAATTATTTTCTAATATACAGCATCATTCCTATTTCTACAGAACAAAGTGAGCAGTAGCATTCTTAAACTGATATTTTTATATTATATTCACAAGCAAATAATGCTAGCCAGAAGTTACTTTAGCTCAGAACAGTAGTTTTTTGTTACTATCTCTAAGTCTACCATCTTTAAATTACTTTTAAAATCCATGAAATTGTTTTAGAAGAATTTAATGCATTTGTTTTGTTTCCCTCTGTTTTGCCTTTTCAGCCTTTTTAAGTTCATCTTGTAAAGACATAAGAAATATGCAGATATTGGTAAATCTATTATTGTTATAATGGAAAGCTATTTTGCCTTCTGTTCATCAGGAAAAAAGAGGTGGCTACAGAACTTACCAAAGAAATTGCCGGAAGTATTTAGAAAAGGTAGATATTAGCCTTATAAGACATCATGTGCACTAAATAGCTCAGACGTGAGCTTTAGCACCTGTAACATTAAAAAGGTGGAATAACAACTTCTCTTTTACAATCTAGCTCTAAAACAAATGCTTGATTTATTAAGATAGGGCGTCTCTTCCAGATGATATGGCAGTCAAGTGGGAGTAGGTAAAGCTTTTCTTAAAATGAATTTACCTGAAGTGAAGGAAAAAAAGTGAAAGAATGTATAGAAGAGAGCAGTAGATGTTGGCAAAAGTTACTGGCGCAAAAGCATCTTGGGTAGATAACAGGAAAATATAAAGGAATCAAAAGGATGTTAGAAGATAAGTGTGACATGAGATATTGGAAGCAGGAAACTTCACAGACTATTATAGTGAGATGTGATAGACATTGTAGACATCTGTATTACTTAAAAAAAGACATTTATGTGAATAATTGTGTTTTGGGCCTACTAGGGTGTAATCAATTTGAAAAAATAAGCAGGTAAACAAGTCAGGAGAAAAACTGCATGTGCTGGTTTGATCTGGTTGAAGAGACCTGAATGGACAGTCAGAAGTGTAGCTCCTGGGTCTAACTCATGGTGATTCATAGAAATCACCATGAGTTAGACTGATCCTCCTCATCCAACAGACATTAGCTGTTGGACCGGAAGGGTGGGGGATCGACTCCAATTTGGAGCTGAACCAGGGAAGAGAGACTGCATCTTTCCCTGGGTCTGCACAACTCCCCCTCTACTTCCTTTCCCGGGTCCCTGTTCCGTTGCTGTTTTTGGATGGGGGGGGGGAGGCAGGGGAGGGAGGTAATTCTGGGGTTTTCTCAGCCCTTTTGGAGAGGTGGAGGCAGGTAGACTGGAGCCCCCTGAGGTCCACCAGCCACCCTCCCCCCAATTCCAGCAGGGCTGAGAAAACCCCAGAAGGGACCTCCCTTCCCTGCCTTCTCCCCCTTCCATCTAGAGACATCTGCTCCAGCTGTGCTGCTCTTGCAGCAGAACTGACAGAAGTTAATGAAGTCACTCCACTTAGGATTGACTTCATTTGAACCCTCATACAATGAGGGTTAATTTGTTGCTCAATCAGAGGGTTCTGCAGCTATGCTTTTTTGCTTGGGCACAGCTTTAGAGCTATTTTAAGGGGCTGATTGCATGACAAGTCATTTCTGTCTGTGCATCTGGTGATCAAATCTAATAAAGAGTAAAAAGTTCTAATTTTGAATCAGGTTTAGGGTTAGAGTTGCAGACAGAGAAGACATACTCACGTGATCCACGAACTGGCATATATCTGTACTAGTCTTGTGATGACCCATATGATCAGTGTGACTAGATTCTTTTATGTTTTATATTTTATTTTCTCTGTAATATTTTTACCCAGAAATAAAATAAAACTGCTTTGTGACAGCTGGCTGCTTACTGATTCCCTGTACCTGGGGGAGAAAAACAATGCATTTTTTGAATTTAGGTGAGGATAATGTCTGTGAACTGCCAGGACAGTACAGGCCATAAAGCCATAGTCATAAGGGAGAGGATCATTGGTCCACCACGAAAGGCAAGAGATGGACACCAGAGCCCACAGAGTAGACTTCAAGAGAGTCCAAAATGTCTTTAAGCTTAAAATTGTGATGATGAGTAAGTGAAGGACCAGACTGGAGCCCCCCAAATTGGATTTAATTTAAGAAGTGAAAAAGTATACTGGACTGAGGATTCTTCTGGAAGACTTCTGTTTGAGAGAAGTAGTTAGCTGTATTAGTCTGAAGTCAGGCCGGATGCAGGGTAGATAGATATCTACCTTAGCGACTAAGAAAATAAGGTATATATCAAACATAATCAATTTGTGAAATCAATTTTGTATTTTTTGTTTTAATATTTAGAGGCTAAGTGTGTTCATGCTGTAATAATGTTTCCTGCCTAAATTTCCTTGACTAGCTTGTACACTAAGAAAGAATGGGTTAATGAAGTTTTGAAGCAGATTTGTGAAGATCTACCTAACTGCTCTACTAAGGGAGAACGGGAAGTCAACTAACAATGAACCTATTTGCATATATTTATACACTGGGAACCAAGCAGACTCTGCAGACCAGGAGACACTCTGCTGTATATGCTGGAAGACTTCAAACCTCAGAGCAAAGAGACAATCTTGAAAGTAAGACTCCTGAAGACAAATGTAAATGCGCGTGATTGCTACATTGCCATAGCGCATTGCTATGGTGACAGAACGCATTGCTATGACCGTGTAGGGTGATGTGCAGACATACCCATCTTGTCCTTTATGGCCTCAGAGAAAAGTCCAGCTTCGTCCTCTCCATAATCACCCTTCAGGTATTTGAAAACGTATCAAATACCTCAGTCTTCTTTTTTCGAAATGAAATAACCCCAGTTCTTTCAGCCTTTCCTCATAAGATTTGCTTCCCAGGCCCCTAATTGTTTTTGTCACTGAACTGGGTTCTCTCCAATGTGGCATTTGCTGAAGGACTATCTGGTGTACATATCTAGGGAATGGTTTTATGAAGTGCTTTGTAGCTTTAGGGGGGAAAAATAATTTTGAGAGTGAAATGTCCAGGGACTGAGGTTAATAAAAAGAGTAACTATTGTGCATTCATATTTTATGTGCATACTTTCTATGCATGAGCAGCATGGTATGCAGAATACAATATGCAGCATTTTAATTTTTAAATATTCAAATTTGTATTACACTCAGTAAACTGGTTAACCTTTTGCTTTTAATATTCTAATTCCCAGTGACACAAGAGACCTTACCAACCGTATCCATTTTTAAATATTCAAACTGAGATGACAGATCTATGCAGGTAAGGCTATGACATGTGCATGAGAATCTGTAATAACCTGCTTTTGTGGACTAGGAAAGACTTTATACCAAAGATATGGCAAGTATTCTTCCTTATATATCCACAAACTTCCCTGATCCTTCAGCTTGTCTCACTCTTCAAGTGGGCCTATGGAGAATATGCTCATTCAGTATAACCAAGCAACAGTCTCTGATCCATTCTTGACAGAGTTCCCCCATGAAAAGGCAACGATTTTTGCCCATGAACCTTGATATGGTATATACATACGGCTGGCTATCATTAAGTTTATTTGAAGGGTTAGTTTGTTCAGTGAATGTGAAGGATTGCTACATTTGAATAAATAAAACTATAGTATTCAAATCAGACACAGGCAGAGTAGTGAAGTTCTTATCGTGCAAGGACAAAAATAACTGCTACTAAGCATTAGTTGCCCAATACAGCAAGAAAGCAACTTGCCATAAAGTTTTCAGCATTGTTTCTGCCAGGATGTACAAAGTTTGATTATTACTATAAAAAAGTTCTGAAGATTTCCAAATACAAGTTTAAATTCTTATTTAACCTCACATTTTTACTTGTTGATAAGTGTAATAAGTATAATGGGAAAGAAGATAATGAGGTAACTTTTCCATATGACCAGTTTCCAAATCTTATGTTTTTGTGACCTCTCAGTGAATCCACTTGCAAAATGCTGTATTGTAACAAGTTTGAACTTTGTTTGGTTTTTCAGAGAAGCTATAGTGAGTTCTCCATTCTTAGTCTTTTCTGAAAGACAGAGGGCTTTTCTTCAGAATTCCACCTCCCAGAAGGAGCTGATTGTTTTAAAGATGATTTGTGACTGTATTTTTGCTGAGTATAGGCTTAGAATTAGGCAGCTGAACAACGTGTTACATGTTTTGTCCTTGACTACGTGATAGCACAGTAGGGTTCTAAGTATTTGAGTTGCACTGACTGGAACAGCAAATATAAGCTGTTAGCTTTGCCTCATGAGTATCTGGGCAGCAGGGGGTTTCTGTAGCAGACACTGCTTAGTTAAAATTTGATGAGAACATTTTGGTTTTTCAAATGCCATGATTTCTTTACTTGTGGCTTGACTTTTATCTTTTCACACAGTAGTTTGTATGTTGATATACAATGTAAACACAACATGAGGTTTTGTTGATGTAAAGCATTCCAGGTGATGACATAAAAACCCTCTTTCAAAACAACCTCTAAGCCAATATTAATTGCATTCATTCACAATGTTCTTTGAAATGCACTGAAGTTGAATTTTAGCAACTGTTCATGCTGCTATGCACAGCATTAGTCAAATTAAAAAAAGCAAACTAGAAGCTCAGTAAGTGAAACAGCAAACTACCAATACAAGAAAATTACGGTTAAAATGTTAAAAGTGCTCTAGCCATTCAAAATATGTGTTGGAAAATACTTGCCTGCTTCTGTATGATGTGGCTTATGTGTAGGCCAAAAAGATCTTCCATGTTTCCTGAACGACACTCAAATTGTGGTCAAATGCTATTCTCCTAATTCATTACAGCAGTCTAGCTAGTTTCAAGGAGATTACACACATAACTAAAAATATCAGGACTTGATCCTACAAAAGATACCTTTGATATTGAAGTTCATTGGATATTGACAGAAAACTTGGTATAATTTTCTGATAGCACAACTGATACCTAGAAAAGGGCACTGCATTGAAAGATATGGACAGTTATACATGCAATAAAATGTTCAGAAGTCAGTAAGATAAATTAAAAGAAATTGGCAAATGTAAACACAAAAAGCAGAATGCATGCAATGAACTTGTGCCAGGGACCTAGAATCACCTTGCTAAGGCTAAATCTTTTCTCTAATTCTTGTACTGGATTCCATCTCCTCAGACCCCTGCTTAAGGTTTGTCTGCATTAGATCAACTTACTGTCATTAAATTGACCTAAAGAATTTCTGAGCTAAAGTGAAAGATTAAGACATGCACAAGAGACATCCATGTATTTCGATACAAAGCTAATAAAAGCTATGCAAAGCAGTTGTATACAGTTTTGAATTATTATAAAACAGGTACTATAAAACAGTACTGCAAAACCAGATGTAACTGAATAAAAATTGGTTAGGCTTCTTCTAATGTACAATGGAGTTGGATGAAAAGTGTGGAAGTTCTTTGGTGCTAATTCAAAGGGGTTGTATGCGTTGGTTCAAACTTTTAAACTTCTCTTTCATGGCATTCACAAATAACTTATTTAACTAACCGTAAAAGGTAACAATAAAAATAACAACATTTAAATACAAGGATGGCAACTTGAGCAAGACCATTAACAATTCAGAAACCTAGTGCTAACCTACAAGAGAAGACAGTGCTCACTTACTAAAGGGTAAATATCATTTATCTACAAGGTAAGAAAATACTCATCTACAAAAAGTAAACTAAAAGAAATGAATTACATTTACTTAATGTTAGGAAGTGGGGAAAGGAGAAGTATTGTTTAGTCACAATTTTACTTAGTTTGGCCAAATTAATATAGTATTTACTCAAATACAAGATGAGATTTTTTTACCCCAGTTGGCAAGGGGGGAAAAACCTCTCATCTTATAATTGCATATAAGGAAATCTCACTAATGCACTATCATTAAGCTACTGCCAAAAGCAGCATGTACTGAGCAATGGAAACCAACTATGAAGTTCATTACATACAGCCAACACTGAGCATGACTATAAAACACATGTCTTATATTGGGCAAACTTGTTTTTGGCAAAAACATATTTCCATAGATAGATAGATAGATGTACACTACATCTTTCTAGTCTTCAAGAATGTACACCATTACAGTATCACATATCTGTTACTATACATGCACCCATGCTCCCACACACCTGTTACAATTCTCGCATCAGCATACACACCCCCCCCTGCATCCACGCACCTGCTATATTTCCTCACACCTGCATTCCTGTGCACCCACACATTTGTCCACATTCAGTTCACTTTTACAATTACTCTGGTCTGCCTCCACCTTCTGTTCTTTTCCTTAGTGTCTAGTCTTTAGTCCATATCTCTGTTACTGTCTCCATTGCCACTGTTCTCGTTGTCATCGCCATCTCCTTCTCCTCATTGCTTGATTCGCTTTCTTCTTTGCTGTCCCTGACTTCTTCCACATTGTCACTGCTTTCTTTCCCAGGGGGGGGGGTGTGTTTGAACAGTCAATGCCACTGGTTCCTCTGCCACATGATCTTTGCTATCTCTTTGCCATCCTCTCCTGCCATCTTCTGGTAGTATGTCTGCAGCTCACTTAGTCCCATTTTAATACAGTCCTTGACTGACTACTTTGCGTGTTGGTACATCAACCGGTTCCTGGTCTTCCACAGGGTGCTTCTGACACAGCAGATGAACTGATCAAATCTGACTGATGGGGATCCCTGTTGTTTGGTGAGGTGCCTATACAGTGCCACCTCTCTGGCCATGGTCTGGAACCCTGTCACCACCCAGCAGAACCAGTTTACTTTCTTCCATATCTCCTTGACATATGGGAAGAACCACAGAAGGTGACTGATTGTCTCCACTTTCCTTTGCCAGGTTTCCTTTTTCCTCACCTCCTTGGTAGGGCTGTGCAAAACAGCACCATTTCATTTTGACTTCTGTTTTGCCATTTCAAAGAGACAGTGTTTCATTTTGCTGTTTTGAAGCACTGTTCCATTTCATTTTGTCAAAACTGTTTTGCAGTTTTGATGGTTTTGACATTTCACCCATAGGCTATAATGGGGAATCACAGAAATGCCTATAACTTTGTCATTTCTTTCCTTATTTGAATGAAAGCAGCAGAGATGGTAGCCCCTGTGAAAGCCACAAAGCCTGTCAAGTTTCAAGGAGATAGATGCAGGGGTTTTGGGAAACTGCACCTCAAACTCTTCAGAGCAAAACTCATGGCACTTGTAAATGGGAAGGCACAGGGGGGTGAAAACAGCAAGCATGGTAGCCCGTGATGAGGCCATGAAGTCTTCCAAGTTTCAAGGAGATAGGTGCAGAGGTTTCTGGGAAACTGCACTTTGTCACAGAGTAGGGTCTCTAGGGATGGCCATGATACCCCTGGGGCCCTGTTCCTGTGCCAGCTCTGCCCTACCGGTACCTTCTCTTCTTGCCTGCCACCACATCTTGTTGGAAAAGATAATAGAAAGGGAGGCTGCCTTCAAGCTTCAGCTCAGTCACGGTCCTAATGGACCCCACTAAATCCTGTAGATTCTTGGACACCTGGCTGGGAACCGCATTAAGCAGGTGCCTCAGGGGGACACTCTAAGCCTTATGGGCTAGATGCATGGCTCTAACCACCCCATGCCTCACAGATAGTATATCGATATTGTCCCTGTAATGAGGTCTCGGTCTCACTCTACCCTCTATTGTCGCTGAGCTCTCTATGCTCCTGTTGCTGTGCCCTCATTGGCACTGGAGCCTCTACAAGACATGGTAGTGTGCCCCAATGAGGCCTCCTCCTCCCCTACAGACTCATCTCAGTCCACCATTTTAAATAACAACAGGTAAGCAGCACAGTAGCACTAGCATCTCAAGCAGCCAAACTTTCACAGAGCCTTTCTTTCCTTTCCTTTCCTTCAGGAACTTCTTCTCCAGCAGCTGCTAAGGAACTCTCCCTGCAAGCCCCAGCACTGGGGCTTAGATATGCAGAACGCTGCCTCCTTCCAATCAGGTGACCAGGGCCAGGTGCTAGGGGTGTAGGTTGTAGAAGTTTTTGTTTAAGGACATGGCACACAAAGTTCTTTGGGTCAATTTGATATCTTTCAGTAGAACAACTGAATAGTTGGAGAAATGTATCTCAGAAAGTTTTTGGATTGAAAACCATTCGTCAGGCTGAGGAAGCACCTGCAGTTGGTGTGTGTGCTCTTCCTGGATGGAAGGAATAGTGAAGAAGCCAGAGGCTGGCATGCAATGCAGGCAAGAAAGCCAGTCAGTGAAAATGGAAATGGAGGTGTCAGGGGTTGAGAGACAGGCTGGGGTAGGGGGAAAAGGGGATGTAGCAGGTAAAAGTGGAG
This sequence comes from Alligator sinensis, assembly GCF_000455745.1. Lineage (NCBI taxonomy): Eukaryota > Metazoa > Chordata > Crocodylia > Alligatoridae > Alligator > Alligator sinensis. The sequence continues at coordinate 1,456,089 of NW_005842002.1, forward strand.
AGGTACCTGGGAAGTCAGATGTCTGGCAGATTGTTAGTGTGTCAAAACTCCAATGTCTATATGGAGTCCATGAGTTTCTGTACCTAAGAGGTTGATGAAGTGCAGTTCATAGGCTCATCTGTGAAAAGTGGTTTGTAAATTCAAACAAGAACTTCACCTCGCTAACCTCATCACCAGAAGGTGGTGTGTGTGGGCACTTTGTATGATGGGGCCACAAGTGCCATGAGCTGCCTGAACCTTGGCCACTCAACAAAGGAGAAGGTCTGGCCATCCAAAGCAAGCATCTCCCCAACGCTCTTGGTGACCTTGCTCACCTCAGGAAGGTGCCCCTCTGTATGCCTGCATTTCCCTCACTGATCCAGGGTGGCCTGCCTCTGCTTCGGGGATATGGGTCTTTTTGAGTGAGAGGGGGACTTCTTTTTGGGCACCCTCCCACAGATGTCATGCTGAGGAGGAGCAAGGGCAAGGGGACGGTACCTACAGAGATGCATCAGCTTCCCTGTGGTGCTCATGTGTTTTGCTCCCTTGCCCCAGCTGGTTTTGGCTCAGCAGTGCAGGCAAGTAGCATATGTGGGATCATTTGCCAGCTCAAAATGATCCCAAACCACACTACCCACTCACTTCTGGGGTGCAGGTGCATGTGTGGATGCTGCAGTTTCCCCCTCCTCAGCACGCAGAGGCACAGCAACAGGAGGAGTGGACTCAGATGAGCCACTTGCCTCCACAACCTCTACCTCAGCCTCCTCTGAAGTGCCTTCTGGGGAAGAAGGCCTGGCTCTAGGGGAAACATGAGGAGTGTGGAGCACAAACTGAAATGATTCCCTCTCCTTCCCCAGAATTTCATTCGCTATGGCACTCAGATCCAGCTTCAGCTCTTCCTCCAGCTCTTCCTTTGACACTGGAAGTCTCAGGCTGGGAAGTGAAATGGGGGTGGAGGAGACTGTCATGCTGGTGCTACTTGTTGTCATGGTGGTGGTGGTCAATGGGGATTATGGCTGGCGCTGTTGGAGGGATACAGACTCGGGCAGTGGCACTGCTCTCCTTTACTTGCTGCCAGTAGAACCAGAAGCCTCATGCCTGCTAGTTGTAGGAAAAAGGCTGTGTCTCAGTTGGGAAGGGGGGTGGGGACTTACAGCTCTCCCTCTACCCCCTCTTGCACCCCTCCCTGAAAGCTTGACAGCTGCCTTTCAAGCACACTTCATAGTGTGTCTCATAGTGTGTTTGGTGTGCTGAAAAATCTGTGTATTCTTCTGTAATGTAATACGTATTTATGTAATATATGTAGATAATTGTATGTATGTATTTATGTAATAAATAAAATATATAAATATATGTATGCATTCCTGTATAAAATGTATATTATAGTATGCAATATATGCTGTACTTCCCTATCCAGTGAATGGAATGTATACTGTGAAAGAAAGCACAGATTTCTTTTCTGGGTGAAAATAATCAAAATAGACTAACAAAACCATAAAGAGGATTTTGGGGGAAGCTCCTTTGTATTTCCTTCTGCTTTCAACTTTGTAATCGTAAACTTTAACAATCTCCAATAAAGTAAATCTCTTCTTATCATCTCCAATGTCTTCAGCTCCATGCTTCACCACCACATCTTTGATATCCTCTTAGAGCTTGGGATGTTGGTCAGCACCATAGACCTCGTGCGGGAGGTCTATGATAGCTGCATCACCACCATCCAGTTGTTGGAGAGTGAGATACACAACATCCCCATCCAGTTCAGAGTGAAGCAGGGCTGCCCACTCAGCCCCATCAACCTTGCCATGGAGCTGCTCCTCGAACTCTACAAGTGGAGGCTGAATGTCCAGGCCTATGTGGACAACCTGGTAATCCTGACCAGTGATGCTGAGCAGTTGCAGAAAATGCTGGATATCAGGTACAAGGTGGCTGAATGGATGGGGCTCTGCTTCAAGTGTGCCTCCCTGTAAGTTGACTACAGGAAGAAGAACCCTGTTCTGGACTCCAGCCATACCATCTACGGCAAGTAGATGAGGCACCCGAGGGATGGTGAGAGCTACATCCATTTGGGAATGCCCACTGGCTACTGGGCAAAGCAGATGCTGAAAGAAAACGTCCTTGGGATCATGCAGGATGCCCACATGCTGGATTCATCCCTGCTGGCCCCCTGGCAAAAGATAGATGTGGTGAACATGCCTTCTGCCTCCTGACCTGCCCAGACAAGACAGTGATCAGCATCACCACCCGTGTCCTGAAGGAGAGAGCACACAAGAGCATTGCAAGGCAACCCACCAGACATGACCTGGCCACCTTTCTGAGCTTCTCACTGGAGGGCAAGTTTGGCTTTTCCTCACTGTGGAACTGAGCCTGCAATACGACACGCCACCTCGGGAGGCACATCAGTTGTGCCTGGACCTGGAATGCGGAGCACCAAGAGCTGGGGTTCTCGCTGCCCCCAACCCCCAAAGCCAACATGTCACCATGACCCCATGCATGAGGACCTTCCTGGAATGGTTCCTGAAGGACACCATCTGAGCCAAGTATGCCGGCAACCTGAGGACAAAACCTGACCAGTGTGAGGTCTTTCCAACTAAGCCCAGAGTCAGGAATATACTGGAATCCCCACACAGTGATGCTGTATTTGGGTTCAGAGGTGGTTTACAGAAAGTGCACACTCAGTTACACGTGCCCATTAACTGCATCTGGGGAGAAGCAGAGAGCAAGGAGAGAAAAGGGGCTACTTGACACTCAGATTTATTTTCCCTGCTGCAACAGTGGGAGTGGGATAAATTAAATGCAAACCTCCAATAATTAGAGTCTATACTTGGAAAATTATAAATTTTCCATATATAGAATCTAATTATTGAGGGGTCTTCTTATAATCAGGTCATCTTCTATTTAAGTAAATATGGAATATCCATACTGTGTTACACTGTGAACCACACGAATGTTGATTCATTTATTGCTAGTTTGCAGTCACACCTTCAATTTGAATAGCACATTTCTAGGGAATGGCTGGGTTATGCAGATCAAGAGAGGATCCTGCCCTAGGGTGGCATAATTTTGAACCACTGAACAAGTGCTTTAAGCTACAAAGGTGTTAACATGAGAATAATTCAGGTGTTAAAAGTTCCAGGAGCTGCCTAAAATTAATGTGTAACAAGAACCTTAATTACCAAATCTATATTGATACATTAAATCCAAGTGCCCTACTGAAGCATTTCCCAAACTAGTTGGGTTACATTATTATCAAAGGCAGTCACTCTTGTGTCCTGCAACTTCCTCTGACACCACTTCCTCCCACCATTGATTATCATCAGTTGCTGCATATTACCCCTGCCAACAATTCTTGCCAATTGGCACTGCTGCCACTTTCCCTTGCTGCTGATTGCTCATGCTATCCCAGTTTTGCAGCCCTCTAGGAACTTTTCATGACTCTCACAAGAGGGTATACCCCTTGTATTTAGGAAACATTACCCCAGTGTTCAGAGTTTCAAAGCACACACTTCTCCCACTAAATTTAGTGTAAATTTCAGGTGACTAAATTGTGTGATATATCAAGACTTAGAGTTAAGTGAATATGAAACCCATTTCAGCCCAATTTATGAAGGCTCTTTGAGTTAGGATCTTTGGTTTAAGCTGCAATGACTCCTGCTTTTAGCTCTTAAGACCCTAGATTCAGTACCTAGTGTTAGCCCAAAGGACAACTTTCACACCTATAGTTAACCCTGTATTAGAAAATGTTGGCCTCAATGGATAATTATGAATCCCTAAAAATTGTAATCTATAGCAGAATCCCAAAGATTGACAAATTGGCATTTTCTATTCTCACATGTAGACCAAGAACGTAGGTTACTATAGTAACAATAAAACTGTTTATGTCATAATTTTGCATTGCATAACAGAGGGAAGTACTTTTTTAGATACTTTTAAAATATCCAAGAATAAAAACAGGTTTAAATTCTATAAATAAGAGAGTGCAATGTGCCTATGTATTTTTTCGAACAGAAGGAAAAAAATTATATTCTGTTTATAATGTAGTAAGCAGATGTCTCCAAGTAGGCTTCACTGCTATTGAAGAATTATGGTAGCAGTTAGAAAGCGTATGCTATATGATCTGACATCCTGCTATTGAGTGCTGATGAGTGTTTATGATTGTAAATGAAATATGCTAATTAGCACCAAATAAAATCTTCCAAGTTAAAGTATTAAAAATGTATGCTGTGCAAAATGCCAAAGGGGTCCTTTGCTGTGTAGTTTATTGGGGAACATATTTCTGTGGAAAATATACAGTAAAAGCCATCCCAAGGTTAATGAGCCTGCTTTGTAAAGTTATGGTTGGTCTGGGAGTTAACATATTAATCTGGAATTCAGCACTGAATTAACATTGGAATTCAGCTTTCTACTTTGCCAGAGACTGGCATGGGAGCTCTTCTCAATATATTTTGTATGCTTTAACTCCACCTTCCAATATTGGGGTTGATATAGCATTGTAAGCTGGAAGTTTTAGTTCTGCCTTTTGCTGGTTGGACAAAATGATCACACCTGCCCCTGTGGCCTTACAGTCTACTAACTTGTTTAGTATATTCTTAAATACATAGATATTTAACATGTGTAGTGTATATTAGAATACCATGAAAGGGAGGACAAAGAATTTCACACAATGTCTCTTGTATTGATTTCAATAACTGGTATTTCCAGAAGGTCCTTCAGTCTTGTTTTGACAAATCTAAGATATGAAAATCCACCATTTCATTTGTTAGTTTGTAGTTATTTGTCATCACTTCTAAAATTTGATGTCCTATTTCTAATTTCTATGTGTCTGGCTTTAACTTCCAGTTCTTGCTATGTTCTAAACCAGTAGATTTAAAAACCATGTGTACTTAATGTTTCTCTGAAGATACATGATCAAGTTGCCTGTGAACTTCATTCTGATAAGATAAACAGATAAAGCTTTTTAAATCTCTTACTCTAAAACATTTTCTTAAGCTCTCAATTTATTTTTGTAATTCTTCTTTCTGTTCTCTTACATTTCAATTCTTTCAAATATATGAACTGAAGAAATGCCTGTCTCATCCATGTAGTATACAAAAGTAAAATCAACTTCCAAGGATAACGTTGGCCCTTTTTACCACAGCATTGCATTAAAAGTCAATGTTCATTTCCTTGTCCACTATGAATTCTAAATCCATAAATAAAATCATTGCTTTCCAAGACAAAGATCCCCATTCTACTTGCATTCTCCATTGATCCTCACTCAGGGGTGGTCCCAGCCTGTTTCTGTTGGGTGTCTGAGGCGGGAAAGACAGAAAATTTTGGGGGCTTCACTATACAAAGGCAGGACATGGGTCTTGCAGGCTGGACTGGGCTGGGCCAGGCTGTGAGATCTACAGCTCTGCAGACTGTGGGAGGGAGCAGGGCAGGCTCAGCTGCTCGGGGTGGGTGGCAGCGTCCCAGAGGGGGGATGGGAAGCTTGGACAGGGGTGGTGCTGGGAGGGGTGACTATGGGGGAGCTAAGGCAAATTTTGTGATGGCTATACCTCTGTAAACCCTCTTAGCCCCACCCCTGCCCTCACTAAGCACACAATGGTGGGATGATGATTCATAGTTAACAAGTAGGCTAGATACAGACGGTCAAAAAGCTGGAGGCTGAATCAATTCAATCTTCGCAGGTTAGTCTCAGCTGTGTAGGTTGAACTGATCAACAAGTAAACAGATATTCACTTTTGATTCCAGAAATACAGCCACATGCCTGCAGTGGCCTAGGCCAGAAGTCCAGTGGTGCTAGAGCATGTCTCCCTGCTTGGCTAGCACAGGTAGCTTAGGCCAAGGCTAGCCTACCCACCCTGAAGTGGGTGTGGGGGGAGTTGTGGGAGAAGTGGAAAGCATCCTGGGATGCTGGGGGACTGTAAGTTGACTTGAATCTGGAGGGGATCTAGGACAGAAGGTCAATGAACCAATTTAACCTAAATCAGTTAAGTATGATAATACATTCACCCAGGTTCATTGTAAACAAGTTTTAGCTATTTTGAAAGTGGCTTATGTACACTGAACTTCTTTTGTGTTACAGATATGAACTGGTTTCCAATCACCTGTACCAGTTTCTGTGTAATATCTGTCCCTAGCCCTACTGTTTAAGAACTCAGTCCAGAAAGTAATCCATTTAACATGAGATTTGCCATATTGCATAGTGCTATTTTTATTAAGACATTGAATGCCTTAAAAAGTCTAAATATTTACATAGATATATCTGTAGATCAATATTATGAAAGAATTGACATCAGATTTATTACATTAAGATGTTTAGTATTACTTATACTTCTGTCTCTGAATTTTGATTGAGCTCTATATTAGTTTTTCAGACTGGCTTTGCTGCCTGGAATATCAGTTTATAATTACTTTAGTAATTTAATTTGCTCTTTTTGAATATTGGCACAACACAGGCAGTCACGCTAGTTATGAAATGGAAATGTACGAGAAATTCCAACCTTTATACATTTTGGGTCAAATGAGAATAAAACATTAAAATCTGCTGCAGAATGAAAAATTTGAGATATTGTGTTTTTGAAACATCAAAACATTGAAAAAAATTATTTTGCAAAAAGTCATTAAAGATTCATTTTTAATAGAGATAACCCACTTCATTTTGTACATCATGACATTATGACAATGCTATGTTATATTATTAAAATGTGTAATATAACAAACACTGAAATACTTTTATTTTCATATTATATTATACTTTTGTTATTATCAAAACAATTAAATCAAAATTAAACATTTTGGCTTTACACGAGTATATTTTATGATAATTTGCTCTTTAAAAAGTTAAATAATAGATACCCTCTGCAAAAAATGTTTTGAATGTAAATCTGTTCTTCTGGAAAATGTTCAACCTGCTCTAGGACTCTTCCAGCTTTCACCAATTACCAAGGTATTACAGGATTTATTAAAAAATAATTACAATGGATGCTGATTTCCCCAGCCATTTTTAAAAGAATAATGCACACATTATCCTTGCCTTATAATTATAAAACATTTATTCTTAGTGGCTGTTGCTTAACCTTCTCATTATTTAGTAATGAACTAGAAAGTAATTTTTCATACTCAGGTGATAGGAATACACTGTCCAGCTTCTTTCTAAATATAAAACAGAAGTATTTATTGAACATTTTAGCCTTTCTTGCATCATTATCCTTTACCATGATCATCTAATAGTGGCCCTATGCCATTACTAGTATTTATTATGATCAGATATTCTTAAAGTCCTTGTTGTCCTTAAGTCTACCAGCCAGGATTTTTTCCCTTATGTCTATAGATCCTTTTATCAGATTTTCTGTGACTTTTATTCTTATATATGTTGATTGCTGTCAAGTGCCCCCTGTTTACACTTGCATGGGAGGCGGTCACCTCCTTTTCTTAAACACATTGGTGTTTAACTAAAGTTGTCATTTTTTTTAAGGTACTTGTGGTGACACTATTCATGTGATAAATTATAACTGTGTAACAAATATTTAGATTTTAACTGGCTTACACCTGTATTCTGCCCAGGGCCTTCCCTAGCGGGGTGGTGAATTGGGGTGACTGCCCTGGGCCCCACGCTTTGGGGGGGCCGCACGGAGCCAGGTGGAGCAGTGTGGTGACTCCGCGTTGCCACCAGCTGAATGTCCGGCCACTTGGCACCCCCCATTCTGCTGCCAAATGTGATGCATCTGGCCACTGGCCCCTCCCCTCCGACTGAATCCACTGCCAGTTTCCTCACATCCAGGGGTGGGGCCCTGCACAGGCTGATTTGCCCTGGGTCCCGCACCCTGCTTGGGTCATCTCTGATTCTGCCAGTCATTTTTCTCTGAAAATTTCTCAAAACATTAGGAAGGTCTATCAATTAGATTTTTTTATTATTATTTTTAAAGGCACCAGGCACCCATATGTAAATATGAAATGGAGGATACCCCTGATTGTCACATACCATCCAACACTGGAGCCTTTAAGAAGTATCATGAAACAATTTCAGTCTATACATGACAAGGATTAGACCCTGAGAAAAATATTTCTCCTGCCCTAGCTTTCAAACACCCTCCAAACCTCATCCAACTGATCAGAAGCAAACTCACCATTGATCAACAAACCCTAGATAGTACACAACCCTCTCTTAAGAATAAATGCAAAACCTGTCAACACTTCCCTATTGCCACTGCAATCAAAACTCCCAACAACAAAACAATCAGAATCTATGTTTCACAGGATGTGATGTACCTCATCCAATGTATTAAATACCTTCATGGAAACCACGTGGGTGAAATCAAACAACCACTAGGCTCCAAAGTGAACTTTCAGGGTGCATACAGATATTCATGGAGGTTAGGGGGAGGTCAGATCACATTCCAAATGACCATCCAATCTAATTTAGTTTGCCCAAGTACAGACTCTATATTTAGATCCCTAGTTAGGCAGATCTAAATGTGAACTGTACATATTCAGGAAGTTTAGATCAGTCTAAAAATGGCCAACCCAATCTAGATTCATAGATGCTAGGGTCAGAAGGGACCTCAACAGATCATCGAGTCTGACCCCCTGCCTAGGCAGGAAAGAGCGCTGGGTCAGATGACCCCAGCCAGATGCCTATCTAGCCTTCTCTAAAAGACCCCAAAGGAAGGGGAGAGCACCACCTCCCTTGGAAGCTCATTCCAAATTTTGGCCATAGCTCATGTATGGATAACTTCAATCTGCTCCATAGAGCTAAAACAAGCAGTTTGGAGTCCTCCAGCATCCCAGGATGCTCTCCTCCAACCCGCTTCCCCTCCAGAACAGGGATAGAGCCCAGGTGACCCGACTCCTACCCATATCCCTATTCACTAGCCCTCTAGTGGCAAGTCAGAGCTGTGCAGGCAAGAAACAACATTAACCTCCCAGCACGTTAACAAGGTTAAAATTAGAATATTCCACAGCTTTAGTAGGGTCTGTGTGTAACGTGCAACTTTGCCCTCACTCTGAGTTGATACTAACAGGTGATCAACCCAGCAAGTCCTATAAAATCTTATCTTCCTGGTCATATTACCTCCGTCATACACCTGGGCTGGGAAAGATTCTTTGATTCTTGCTAGACTAGCTTTGTTAACACCTGGATCACTTTCACCGACTTCACCTTCATTTTCTCTTCAGTCAGACTTCCCTTGTCCTCTTGTATAAAAGCAAAACTTTCAAAACCTTAGGTGCAGAACTCTGCATTTGTCCTTGTTGTACTTCATCCTATTGTGTACTGCCCACTTTTCAAACCTGTCCAGGTCTGCCTGCAATCATTCCCTACCCTCTGGAGTGTGCACTTCACCCCACAATTTAGTATCATCCACAAACTGGAACAGCGTACACTTCACACCCACACCCAAGTCACTGATGAAGATATTGAAGAGTACAGGTCCAAGGACCAAACCCTGAGGGACCCCACTACCCACATTCTTCTAGGTAGATACTAACCCATCTATTGCCACTCTCTGGTCATGACCGCTAAGGCAATTTGCCACCCACTGGACCATGTAAACATCTAGGTCACAGCCCCTTAATTTATTTATGATAATGGGATGGGATACCATATCGAAGGCCTTGCTAAAATCCAAGAAAACAACATGCAGCTCTACTCCTGCATCTAATTGTTTTGTGATCGTGTCATAAAATGAAACCAGATTGGTCAGGCATAATGTACCTGCTACAAATCCATGCTGGTTGCCCTGCTGCATTATTTTTCCCTCTGGACTCCCACAAATATTATCCTTCATAATCTTTTCAAAGACCTTTCCAAGGACGGAGTTGAGACTGACTGGCCTATAATTACCCAGATCCGCCTTCCTCCCCTTCTTGAAAATAGGGACCACATTGGCCCTTTTCCAGTCTGGTAAGACCTGACCTGAGTGCCTCAAGCACTCAAACAGCTGTGCCAGTGGATTTGATATGACACCGACCAATTTCTTCATTACTCTCAAATGTGGCTCATCTGGGCCTGCTGACTTTAACACATCCAGTTCATCCAAGTAACTCTGCACTAAGTCAGTGTTGTGGGCCATAATTCAAGGATGGTGTTTCGAAAATGGCCTCAGTTGCATGTCGAGTGGGGCACTGAGTAGTGACACCAACCCAGACACGCTCGGGGATGCCAAGTGTGAGAGAGGAAAAAAGGCGCGACAAGTAGTAGGTGAAGAAAATTCATAAATTTACTTACAAACCAACAAGATGATTAATGAGTTGAATACTATTTACAGTGGCAGGTAGACACAGACAACGTGGTACAGGTAAAAAAACGAACAACTGATGGGTAGCGGCGAGTAACAAGCAAGGTGTAATCGTGAAGGTTGACTGCAGCCAAAAATACTATCAGTACAGGTATGATGCCTAGTTGGGCAACACACAGGGTGTTCCAGATAGCGCGTGGTCTAGCTATAAGCTGTGGTAGCCTATGCTAGGAATCTAGCTAGAGGCCTAGGGGTCTGTCCAGACAAGACAGGTGATCAGGCTGTCTTCCTGAGTTCGGGAGTGTCTGGGGACCCTACGCTGAGGCGCGCAGTCCCCTTTATAGACTCCCTAGCCAATCAGGGT
>NW_005842002.1:1467498-1468037 GCF_000455745.1 Alligator sinensis
CTTGCCATGGTAGGAATTGTACTTGATCTTCATCGGTGCCCCACTTCTGAGCCCCACAGGGGATACGATGACAATCAATTGGCTCTACTTTGTTACTCCCTAGTCCCCCGCTCCTACAGTTTAGGCTAGAGATGTTCTTCTTTGTTATTTGACCTGACGGCCAGTAGTACGTAGTCATTCTACCCCTGCTTATGTGTGTATAGTTGGGAAAAGAAACTATTTGGCAACCTGGGCAAGGTATGGGACCATTGACTCTACAAATAGAGGTTCCACACAATGGTCCTCGTACCTCAGAAAACCATTTTGCAATATCAAGGGGAGTAACATGCGCCTCTAGAACATTGTCCTCGATTGCTGCGGGCTTCAGGATGCAAGCAGTTACCCCCTCTGGATGCGGATCGGTGGCATTCGCCCAGATTTCAGTCATCCTTAGCACAGATTTCCGATGTAGTGGGTCCTCCTCAGTGCTCGCCTCTGGTGTTGCTTGAGTTAGGAGCAGGAACAGGTGGATGGTGGTGAAAGTTGTCACCATTCTTGCA
>NW_005842002.1:1469710-1470312 GCF_000455745.1 Alligator sinensis
ATGTTAATAGTGACCCTCCCGGTGCAATCAGAGTTCCCGTATATGGAGCTAAGTGTTCTGCCAATTGGGTAGCCAACATGGTCTTTGCTAGGCACCCATATCTATGCTGATGCTCTTGCAGGGTGCGGTGGCCCATGTACACTGGGTGTTCAGTCTCAGTGTTTCTAGCAGTGGCCCAAATGTGTTCTTCTGTGAACCCTACATAGACGTTTAGAGGAGTGTTTTCTGACGGCACCGTCAGGCGAGTGTTAGTCACCTCAGCTAGTACTGATTCTAGAGCCCTCTGGTCATAATTTGTCCATGGCTTTCAATTCCTGGGCTTTTTTCGGAGCTGTTGTTGAATACGCTGTAACACTTTAAGATGTGGTGGAGCTATATAATTTCGGAGCCAATTTAGGTGTCCCAACAGGGCTTGAAAATCATCTTGGGTTTTTGGTCGTTTTGCAGATGTAGGTATAGTGTTATGTGTAGTGCCCGAACGGAACTGACCTTCAAAATGAGTTCCCAGGAACGTGAAGCTGTTAGCTGGTTCGTTCATGGACTTCTCATCATTTATCTTCCAAACTTCTCTCCACAGATGGGCCCTTAGGTTCGTGGCTGCT
>NW_005842002.1:1470597-1470971 GCF_000455745.1 Alligator sinensis
ATGTCTTGTATGATTTCTGTGATCGTATGATTTGCAGGCATTTGCAGTAAGGCGCATCGGTGGTTGGCCTGCCGGTAATCAACCACTAGCCGGGCCTCTGATGGCCTCCCCAGCTTTGGTATGCCCCACCCGGTTGAAAGGTAAATGGAAGATTTCACTTCTGTTATACAGCCGTGATGTTGAAGGCTCTGTAGCAGCTTCTCAATGGATGCCCGTACATGCTCCTTTGTCACTATAGGCTTGTATCGCCACGACGTCGGGTTCTTAACGATTGGTCGGTGTCTCTCCATCTCCAGGATTTCTAATGGTAGGGCTGAGATAAGATGTTGTTGTAATCGCAGAGATTTAATTCCGGGGACCCCTAAGATATTTAT
>NW_005842002.1:1471310-1471734 GCF_000455745.1 Alligator sinensis
TATTTTTAAGAAGGAACCCAAATCTAGCCTTTTCTTCCGGGGTTCTCTCCTTCCACTGAACGTTGGGAGACATCTTTAGAGATGACCTAGGGGATTGATGTTTCTTTCCCTGCCCCTCTACTACTAGTATGATTGGACTAGCCGTGGCCGCTTCCACTTTGCTGGTCCTTGTAAGGTCTGGTAATTCCGTAAGGATGTTCTCTATGGGGCTCCCTATCAGGGTGTGTAGGGAGTTTGGTCTCCCCCCGTATAGTTCTGCGCAGGCTTTTACTGCATCCGCCTCCACTGGAGCTCTGCCTGGTTCCCTGCACCAACGGTGCGGCCAGTACTCTCGTCGTTGTTGCTCATCTAGCATCACTGGCCGTACTTCTGTGTTCCATATTAGGTAACTCATGCCAGCTATGGAATAAAGCAACTGTAACGG
>NW_005842002.1:1473491-1477386 GCF_000455745.1 Alligator sinensis
GTTCCGGATAGCGCGTGGTCTAGCTATAAGCTGTGGTAGCCTATGCTAGGAATCTAGCTAGAGGCCTAGGGGTCTGTCCAGACAAGACAGGTGATCAGGCTGTCTTCCTGAGTTTGGGAGTGTCTGGGGACCCTACGCTGAGGCGCGCAGTCCCCTTTATAGACTCCCTGGCCAATCAGGGTCCCCCCTTGATGGAAAATTCTGGAGCCCTCAGCATGCTGGTCCGGCCAGTCACGCTCTAGGGGCAACTTCTGATTGGTTAGGCTACTAGCGATCATGCACTGTCCGCATGATAGTGCAGGTTAAGGTCTCATTCCTCCGCCACTGCATCACCGAATACCAGTCATGGGTAGCCATGTCACTTAATGTCTTAACCAACAATCTGGTGGAGTCGCATCACCTCCTGACAAGTGTTGACAGTTGGTGGGATGGTGTCCCTCTGATGCCCATCTAAGAACCCATTAAGAGACTTATCTTGACCCCTGTTCAAGAACACTGAGGCAAAAAACTCATTGAATAGCTCAGCCTTGTCCCCCCTGTCTGTCACTAATAGCTCCTTCTGTTCAGTAGGGGTCCTATGTTGCCCTGCACCTTCCTTTTACTCCCTACATACCTAAAAAAAGACTTTTTGTTGTCTTTAATTTGTGTTGCTTTGGCCTTTTTAACTGCTTACCTGCAAGTGCGGGCCAAGTAGGTATACTCCTCCTTGGTAGCTTCCTCCTGCTTTCACCACCTATATGCCTTCTGTTTTGCCCTTAGGCTCCCCTGGATTTCCCTATCTAGCCAAGGACGTTTTTTGGCTCCTTTCCCCCTTTTCCTAGTACTGAGATCATGTTCCCCTGCACCCGTAGGATCACTTCCTTTAGGAACAACCAACCTTCCTAGACTCCCATCTTGCCAATACTCCTATCCTGTAGTACGTCATTGACTAGACTCCTAAGTATACTGAAGTTAGCCTTCCTAAAGTCAAGCACTTTCACCCTGCTAGTTATCTTACCCACCCTATGCCATATGGTGAATTCAGTTGATTGGTGATCACTGTCCCCAAGGTGACCACGAATCTGTAGCTCCCCTACCAGTTCATCCCCCGTAGCCAATACCAAGTCCAGTAAGGCATTCCACGTAGTGGGACTGTATATCTCCTTCGTTAGGTGAAGGTTCTGCACACAAGTTAAGAATGGTTGGATTAGACCTCCCCCTCACCCATGTGCCCTTGGACAAGCTTCCCAGGCTCTGATTGTTTCATGACCTGAGCGGCTGGGGCCCCATTCACTGCAGCGCAGCCTCAGCCCCTGCCTTTACCTTGCCCCACTCCCTCCCTCACCATGGGGGCCTCAATCTTTCCCCCTCCTCCACCCCGAGCCCCTTCCCCTTCGCAAAATAGAGTGGTACTTGCCTGCCATGCTGTTCTGCTAGTGATCCCCATACCAGGCTACTATGCTAGCTGCATGCATGCTCCTCTCTACTCCTGATGCAGCTGCCATGGAGCCCACAGCAGGCCTGCCTTGCAGCCCCACCTGCTGACCTGTGTTTGAGGGGGCTGAACCCCATTAGCCCTGGCCTTCTGCTGCCTGTTTCCAAGGGATTCTTTTTAAGACTGTCTTGCATAGTTCCTCTGCCAAAATAATTCTTCAGAGGCTACTACAAGGTTTTTAGGGCTCTTTTATATACCTGACCCATTTATATTCAGTAGTCCAAAACATGACTGAGTCACACACCAAATATGAATTATCTACATGACCCTGTAAATTGAATGTGCACGTACAGGTGAAATCTCACGTTTGGCTGCATATTTCACTGTTAAACATGTAAATTGGATAGACAAATATTTACATAATTCATGTGCAGATGACACTTTAGGTCATTTAAGAATACAGGATTCAACTAACTACCCAGAGGATTTGAACTTTCTCTGTGATCTTGGCTTGCCTACTCCACTTCCTATCCAGAGAAAGTGTAGAAAATGATAGCTTGTGTGAAGTAAATTAATTCAGGAAATAGTTTGACTTTTGTGTTACAGAGTAAGATTAGATGTGAATTAACAGTAGGAGATTACAGTGATCAATACTATGATGTTCTTCACTTGTATCAGAGAGTGGTGAGAAAGAGAGAGATTGTTCCCATTTTTTAATCTACACACATTTTCACACGATAGTCATTCTGCTTTTTATCTCACTTCTGATCCTTAACCTGATCATCATTCTCAGGTTCCCAATCCACGTGCAAGAAGTTTTGAAATGATTTCTCCTATATCCAAGTTCCAATCTGCATCCATTTTAAAACAGCTGTGTTTAATGGCAATTGTCTTTCCTATATTAATCCAAGTGCATTCATTTATTATGAAATTGCCTTGCCTGTTTATGCCAGGTTAATATTCTAGACAATATAATATGTAATATCAATCACATTTGAATAATATGAAATTTCTATATTTCATTCCAATTTTTTATATTAATTCAAAATGTTCAGTAAGAATAAACACATACATATATGCCCAATCAAACCATAATATAGCAAACATTTAATTGTTAACATATTGTACACTTTTCCTTGAATAGAAAACAATAGATTTAAAAGCTAACAGAAAATTTAAGAAACAAAATACTATGGCACTCTATTTCTATGCAGTTTCAGATTTACACTCTTGGAAAGGTTTGAGTACATGTGTTCCCTTAAGGCAAAATACTGAAGCCTTTTCTAAAGTATTAGCCTATGCTATAATATACATTTCAAATTCTGTGTTCGTTCTCAACTCTTCAAAATAGAGCATAAATTAGTCAATGTAATACAGTTTTGCTTCTTTTTTCTAATAAGGACTTAGACAATGAAAACACACAGAGCTATGAAAAAAGGACTAAGTCCACAGCCAATAGAAGTTTGAGAGTGGAAAAATAAACTTCTTTTCTGTCAATTAGTTTTTTTAAACTGAATTTCCAGTCTTGTCTCATTTTTCATAACATTGATCTAGTAAGCAGCAGTTGTCAATCCAAATCCCTGCCAGTCATTTACCAATAGGACCACAATCTTCTGGAAATTAAACTGCAAAACAAATGAAATAATCAAAAATGAATTCATAACTATTACCAATATACCTTTAAAAAATATGTATTTAAACAGTGAATTGTCAGGCAAATATGAAATACAACTAACCTTCTGAAGAAGAAGAAGAAGTAGAAGAAGAAGAAGATTAATGGATGGATCCATGCAGAGTGCTTTCACAATGAAGGATTGGCATACATTTCACAAATCTTCAGGGAGAGATGTGGATTAAAGTTCTGCTAGACCTATTTTAGTGCAAACTAGTTAAACATGACTTTGGAATATGTAAACTGGGGATCATGAGATCCCCAGTTTACATCCTTCATTGACTGCTGAGGGAATCATTCTAGCTCTAAAACATAGCTACTGAAGCATTCACACTTAATTGGGCAGAAGAGAGAGGTGAGGAGAGGACTTGGGGAGAAGTTGAGTCCTACAGTTTTCATTGAAAGAGTCATATGGCAAAAATTAAAAAGCAATGAGGGACCCATTTGCTCTGAAAAAAGAACTTTACCTCTCTCAGCAGTGCCTCCATTCTTCCCTCTGCCCTTCTGCACCCTTTATTCTAATCACTATTGTCTATTTAGCAGCTCTGCTTCCTGCAGTCCCTTCACAACATCTGATAAAGCAAGACCTCAGCTTACAAAAGATTATGCTACACATCCGTGATTTAGTTAGTCTATACAAGTACAAATCTACTCTAAGGACCATGGTAGACACAGTTGTCATCTACAACTGACTTGATTTAAAATAACTAAGGAGGAAGACATGATAAGAAAATACATTTAGCAATGACGGTAATTCCTTGATTAAGCACCTTCCTCTCCCCATTACCCTTCTCCCATATTCTGGCTGA
>NW_005842002.1:1477417-1490948 GCF_000455745.1 Alligator sinensis
CCCTTCAGACCCTGGACAACTTGCTCTTGAACATTTTTAAAGCCTTTAATATTTTTAGTCATCACTTGAATTTCTGTACCTATTTTTCCACAAACTGCAGTGTTAGAATTTCTCCCCCAAACATTCTCTCTCCTAAACTGGTCTCCCTGGTAACCATCAAACTGATGCTCATCTAAACCAGCTGCAGGGAACAGAAAGATGTAATACAAAATGAATGTATATTTACTTTTCAACATGTTGCCACTTGAAAAATAGAGCAAGTTAATAACAGTGTGGATCTCTAGTAGAAACAATTAAAAGTGAGTGCTACATTCATTTTCATTAGTAATGTAAGGATGTCCAGACTCTGCAGCTGTTTCCTGGCATTGCCTTGACATATGGCTGAAGTCCCACACTGTGACCCTGCACTGAGCACTAAAGGCAGCTTCCCAGGCATGGCAGCACTGGGGCAGCTGCATGGAGGCCCAGAGAGCTGTCATGGGAGCCATGATGGCATCCTTCCCAACACCACACACCACCTCTCATGGCCCTATCTGGTCACTGGATAAGACTGCGAACCTTGGGGCACTGTGTGGTGAGGCTGAGGTGCTCCGCCAGTTTGCTCAGGGTGGGCACCCCAACACCAATGCCAATGTTTATGAGGGGCTTTCAGGCTGTATGTGGGAGCGCAGGCATAAATAGTTGGTGTACCAGTGCTGCATAATGGTCAAGGCCTGGCAGTCACAGTGAGTCACTATCACCGGCTACACATGCTGGTCAGGGACCACCCAGAAGTCCATGCCCTTTATGCAACAACTGGATGCCATCTTCATGCACTGGGACCACGTGGGCAGCCTGTCTGAGTCTCCAGTATGGCCTGGCACCTGTGGTGATGCGACACCAGGGAAGGGCCTCTCAGGCCACTAGCAGCCCGACCCGCCCAGGTCCCCACCCCCAGCATCATCCAGCAGTTCTGGGAGCCTGGTGTTGCTCCTGTCCTGCCAGATCAATGGCCTCAACCCTGCCCATGAGGCCAGGCCAGGCATGTCACCACCAGCTTCCAGCAGCTCCAGCTCCTCCCTGGAGGAGGCTCTGCCTGAGCAACCAGAGGCTCTGTCCATGTGATCCAGGACACAGCAGGGACTGACTCAAGCAACTGGACATGCCATCCTTGCCCACATGGTAAGCCCCACACTGGAGGATGGGCCCTCCTGACCCTAGCCCCTGGCCCTGCCCTGACTCCTTCTTCTTCCCCAGGCCCTGCACCTGCCCCCTTCCCTGCCAAGCCCAACCATGCTCCCCTGGCTCCCAGGTTTCCCCACCACAGCATGTAAGGAGGCGGGAGACAGTCCAAAACTTTGCTGAGCAGCCTGTGCCTCTTCAGCTAGGTAGGCATGGACCTGTCACATGCCAAGGACTGTGTTGATGCCTGCAGTGATATTCTTTTCAGCTGCAGGGGGCAGGTGGAGGTTGCAGGCGGTGGTGGAGGTTGCAGGGAAGGATGGGCTTGCCTGACATATTCTCAAAGCTCAGGGTCCCATGCCAGGTATGCAGGTGAACCCAGGGCACCATGACCATCAGCAGCACCAGGGAATAGTGGTTTGGGCACCCCTCAGTCTGCACAAACAGCTCCTCATGCTGTGCCTGGGACACACACAGCAGGGGCATACTCAGGGCACAGTTCCAGCATGGGGAGGGGGCTCCCTGGAGAGGCCCCCTGCAGGGACAGCAGGAGTACCAGCAGCTTCATGTCCCAGTTGTCTGGGACATTTCAGTTGCACCCCCTGAGCCCAGGTGCCAAGGACTTGGCCCCAGAACAGGAGATGGGCTGGCCTGCATGAGCAGAAGGGGGCAGAAGAGGTCTGGAGCCATGGCAGAAGATGCTGCCAGGAGTCAGGCCTGTCCCAGCCTGGGAATGGGTTGGGGGAGAGAGGCTGCCTGTGGCCAGGACCCAGTGGTCCTATGGACCCTAGGGAGTGAGTGAGTATGGGGTGCCTGGCTAGTATTGACCTGGGCCTGCCTGGCGAACTTGCCATGGTCTATGGGTGCCCATGCAGACCCAACTCCTGGTCTGAGACTGGGCAATGCATGGCCTCCTGGTACAGAGCATCTCATCTCAGAAATGTTGTAAACTCTCACAAACAGGTTCTTTCTTATGGCTGTACAGGTCCTGCAGCTGCACGTGGGGGAAAGGCAGCAGTAGGCAGAGGGATGGCAGCTTAGAGTCACTGCTGCCTTCAGCCAGGGACCTGCTTATGTGCCTTCTCCATCAGAGGAAGACTCAGGATGGGACCCTGGTTGGTGATAACATCAGTGGTGGGCTCATGGGCTTGGTAGTCAGAGAATGTGGCCTGCAATGAGGCATGGTACTGGGCTGACCGGGTGTTCAGGGTAAGTCTCCTAGCCCTGGAGGAGTGCTACTTTGAGGCCCTGGAGCAGCAAACTGTGCCCATAGCAGGGGCAGTGGAGGTGACTTCTGGGTGCTGGACAGCATCTTGACCCTGGTGGTCACCTTCATGCCATCTGCTGCCCTGCCCCTGCCTGCAGCCTGGCCTGCCCCTCCCCCGGCAGATGCCCACTGCCCAGAAGCAAGCCCCGCCCCCCCATGGGCTTGGGCAAATTTCCAGGTGCCTCCACCAGGCGGGAGCCTCTGCTCTCACACCTGCCCCAGGTCTCCTGCCAGCCAGCCAACCCCTCTGCCTTGGCCCAACCTCATTGCTTGCCCCAGCTCCACATGACCATGGAGCAGGAGCTTCCCACAGGAGTCCCAGCACCATGCATGGGCCCTTCTGGCCCTGGCCAATGGCTACCAGAGGGGGATATAGGTGCACCAGGAAAGCAGCAGTTCTTGTCATCCATGGGCAAGCCTCCCATCTTCAAGGCTCACTGCAGCATGCACACCCACCAGGGCACATCCAGAGACCAGGGTGTTGGGTGCCTTTCCCCAGGATCCATCCTTGAGGTGTCCCCACCCCATGGCCCCGAACACTGAGAGGGCATGCATAAGCATAACAATGTAAGTAGTTTGCATGGGAAAGAGGGTGTTTAATTGGTGGTGGGTGAGGTATGTGGTGGAGGGGCACTGTGTGGAGGGAGGAATGGAGGGGGGATGGGCTCTGTTGTTGAGGACAGACAGGGGACTGACTCTGTTGTGAGGGATGAGGGGAGGACTTTGTTGGTGGAGGAGAAGGAGGGTCTGTTTCTGAGGGGAATAAACTGATTTTTGGAGAACTGTCTACAGTGAGCATGATGCTGGGGGTGGGTGGTGGGGCAGGGGACCATGGGCAGCTGTCCAGGTGACTTACAGTGGGGAATGAAGTTCCCCAGCCAGTTCAGCCAGTGCCTCTCACACTTGGTGCCCTGGCCCCCACTGGTGGGTGTGCGGCTTACCCAGAGTCTCAGCAGGGGGAGGCTGCTGCTGTCACTGCCACCACAACTGATCCTCCCACTGACATTCTTGCTTCACCTGCTGCTCCTCCTCCACCCAGGCCTCACAAAGCAGCTCCCCCTGGGCCTCACAGATGTTAGGCAGCATGCAGGCTACAATGATGACCCAGGGGATGTTGGCAAACTCAAGGTGGGTAGTGAGGGAGTGCCAGCCTCCCTTTCAGCTGGCTGAAGGCACACTCCATGAAGGCACAGGTCCAGCCCAGGCACTGGTTGAAGTGTGCCTGGTGGAGGTCCATCTGACTGGTGTAGGGCTGCAGAATCCAGGGGAGGAGCAGGTAGGAATGGTCCCCAGTAAGGAGGGGCAGGACCACCGCCATGTCCAGCTGGATGTCCAGAACCCTAACACAAAGTACCTGCTCTGTACCAGGCCTGACAGGGCAGAATTGCAGAACACATGGGTGTCATGGACACTGCCCACCCAGCCAGAAATCACATTTGTGAGGGTTCCATGGTGGTTGACAATGGCCTGGAGCATGATGGAGTGGAAGCCCCCCCCCCCATCTGTAGTAGGGGCAATCGCCATGGAGTGGGCAGGTGATAATGATGTGGGTCCCATCCAGGGCACCAATGCACTGGGGGAATCCCAGAACATGGAACCCCACCACCACCAGAGGGTTGTGCATACAGAGCATGGTGTGCCCCAGCATGTCCTGGAGGGTGCTGTATATGTCCAGGATGGCCTCCCCAGTGGTGGCCTTGCCCACACCAAAGAGGTGACCGATATAGCAGAGGCTGGCAGGTGATGGCCAGCTGGATGTCCATGGGGAAATGTCTACCACATGGCAGTGTCCTGCTGCCCCAGGTAAAGGTGAAGCTGCTCCAGGAGGTCCTAGAAGGTGTCTCAGGTCATCCAAAATACCTCCAGTCACTGCATATCATCCCAGATGGTCTAAGCAATATGCAGCCACTAGTCCTGGCTGTTCCAGCAGGTCCAGAGGTGGCAGGGATGGAGGCTCAGGAGGCCTTAGATAACCCTGGTGGTGGTCTCCAGGAAAACAGCATCTGATTTCCTGCCAGGGTCTGCCCAGCAGGACAGGGTCCAGGTGGCAGCTGCATGGTGGCAGGGGACCTGGGACAGTGCACTAAGGCTGGCCAGGCAGTCACTGCATGTTAAGGAGCCAGAAGGGCCCATACAGCCTTGGACCAGATGGTCACCATTCCAGTGGGCCAGCAGGGCTAGCACAAGATCAAGCAGGAGCCTGGGGTGCTGGTCGCTGTTGCCAGGGGCAGGGACTGCATAGTGTGGAGAGGCAGAGACTACAGCAAGAGAGCCACCATATGCTGCCCCCATGCTCTGCATGCTGCTACTAGCCAGAAAAGTGGTTGGCCAGGGAGCAGGGCTGCCTTTTAAAGATGGCTGCCAGTTGCAGGCAGCTGCAGCCAAAGTCTCTAGCTCCCCCTGGTGGTGGCAGGGGCCTGTTGCAGGGCCACAGGAAATGAGAGCAGTTTGTTGGTAGGAGCAGGAAGTCTGCTCCCACTTCCATGCACATATAGATGCCTGCCTAGAGGTGTTTACTCTAGAGTAGTTTACTCAAGAGTAAATGGATCCTGGAGCAAATGCATGTGTAGATGTGCCCAATGATGATCATATTAGATAACTAGGTTTTATCATTCAAACTACTCAGATTTCTTTGTGGGGATTGCTGGATCTCAGAAGTATCACCAATTCTTCTACATTCTAGATTCCAAGGATAAAGAAAAGAAAATGACTGAAGAATATATTTTTGATATGAGTCATCTTGTTTTTATTAATTCTCAACAGCAATTTTCAGATCTTAGCATATAATCACAGGTAAAGGCCTTTCCTCCAGAAGGAAGAAAAAATAAATCTGGCAGTAGTAGTCTGTACTACTAAACTGGAACATGGGTTATGGGTGACATCAGCTCTGGTACAAAATAACCATTTCAGAGCTTAACAGATTGATTAAAACTTATCAAAAGCAAGCTTTAGTAAATTTTCTCCCTCCCTCAGCAAAACCCCATCCATTGAGCTTCTAGGACATGTTTCTCTTGACTTTGCTATCACAATTTGTGTCTCTTTGAAAATGAAATCTAAATGTATATTATGAACTGTATGTTATAGAGGAAGGTGCTACTTCTGTCTACAATACCACAGATTCTTGACATGGTACTCGATTAAGTGTTTTGAAAATGGGAAGCTGGACATTATCCTTACCCATTCCAACCACTGATACTTAGTTTTTATTCCAGATAACCTATTGCACAAATGTATATATTAAGAGTAGGATGTCTAAGCTAATTGGATAAAATAAAAAACTGATGCAAGTGTTTAAGCCAACTCCCATCCAAGAGCCATATATTACCTGTCGCCTGCTCTGAAAGTATTGCTTCTCTTAAGGACATATTTAGGTAGGTAGATAGAACATTGAAAGTTCTCTCTCACAGGGCTGATATTTGAGTACCTATTGAATTGGGACAAAAAGACATTTCTTAAGGCACCAACATTTCAAAATATTGCTGATTCAGACCTGCTTTAATTAATCTGTGCCCACAGGCATGGGCAGACCTAGAATTTTGAAAAGGGGGCTGCAGATGACATAGCACATCATGACACATAAAACAAGACATATTTGACTCCAGTTAGATGTTTAACAATATGCTGAGGGGCTAGAAGTATATTATTCCATTAAAATCAAGGCAAAAACTAGTGAAATTTGTACTAATTTACTAGATTTCATATAAAGTTAAAAAACAACAAACTAGGCAAACCAATAGTCAAAATAGTCAAAAGATAGTGTGTTGTTAGTTATGTAGTCATAATATTTAAATGTATGTCTCTTATTCAGATTTATAAAACAAAATCTAGCCTTCTTGAGCATCTTGATAGTGCCTCCAATACTTCATTGTCAGTAATTTCTACATCTGAGTTAATATTACCACACCTAAGTTAACATTTTTAGATAGAGCTAAAAACCATCTGCAGGGCTGTGAAATCAGAGAGAGACATCACCAGGAATGGTTAACAAACAGTAAAATTGTAGAAGAAAGAATAGTTTGAATAGTAGAACATCAAGACCCAGAGCTGACCTGAGCAGAGTGCGGGCCCCGGGGAAAATCAGTCCATGCGGGGCTTCGCCCCCACTCCAATCCCACATGCCACGGACCCAAAGAAGCTGCTGCTGTCATCGGCAGTGGTGGCATTGGCGGGGGTGGCTGGATGCCCAGCTCCAAGGGGTGGAGCTCCAGGGAGGATGCTCTGGGGTAGATACCTAACTCTATAGGGATGCCCAGCTCTGCGGGGCGCCCCAAAGTGTGGGGCCTGGGGTGGTTGCCCAGATTCACCTCCCCCCAGGGATGGCTCTGTCAAGACCATACAAATGGACAGAGGGTCATTAATGCCTGTGGAGTAAAGAGAGGTTAACAGGAATCAGGGAGATGATAACAAGTCATGAAGACATTTGACTCAGTTAGAGAAGCCTAAATACAAAATGCCACTGCCCCTTTCAGGCAGTTGATTTTAAAGTTTGGGTTAAGCAGAAATCAAAGGTAGGGCAGTACAACTGCACCACTGCACCTCCCTGGATCCACCCTTACCCACAGGAACTGTTACAGTACCTCATGAAAATTGTAGTTTTTATGTCTCATGACCACATTTTCTTTTATGAGCTGGACTCCCTGGTTATGTTATCTCCTTTGTGGAACCAGGGTATTTCAGTCCCACTGCACTGCCTGAATTATGACATCAAGCTTTTTTCCTGTGAGGCTTGTTGTGGGGGTAGGATTTGGCAGGCTACTCTTTCCATGGTTGTCAATTTTTGCTTCATGATAGAGTAAGTTCCCATACCGATTCAGGCTGCTCCTTCTGTTGGCCCCATTTGCTGTCCATTTTGCTTTGCACTTTTTCATTTTTTTCTTCTATTCATTCTAACCTTGACCAGCCTGCCTTGAAACCCCCCCCCCCCCAACCAAAACCCTGCTACTTTTGAAGTTATACAGAGGCAACAGGAGAAAAATGGAAAAATAGTGTAGAAGGCATTCATGACAATTATCTCAAATCAGTACACTTTAATGAGAGACGAGAGCAGCTGTAGTACTGGCAAGCTTACTGGGACTGCCAAAAGAAGAGGTCAGAAATATGAAAAGCTAAGGTATGCTGTGGATTGCATTCCCACCCCAGGAGTTAATTTCTAAGAAACAAGAAATACACATTCAAGTCACCAGTAAACCTTAACTCTGTATTGTATATGTTGGTTTGTTTTCAGCGGGCATGTTTATGTGTGCATTTGCTGTGGCACCAGTTTACTCATTAGTAAATGGTACTGGGCAAGCATCTACATGTGCAGAGAGATGGAAACAGATTTGCTGTCAATCTGCTCCCACTTCCCAGGGCCCTGCAGTGCACCCCTGCCACTACCAGGAGAAGCTTC
Organism: Alligator sinensis; assembly: GCF_000455745.1. Taxonomy (NCBI): domain Eukaryota; kingdom Metazoa; phylum Chordata; order Crocodylia; family Alligatoridae; genus Alligator; species Alligator sinensis. The sequence goes on from NW_005842002.1 coordinate 1,485,235, forward strand.
AGGCTCCAGCTGCAGCTGCCAGCAGCTGCCAATACTCTTCAAAAGGCCGCCCTGCTCACTGTTCTCTGGACAGCCACTTCCCTGGCCAAGCAGCATGCCCAGTGCAGGGACAGCACACAGCAGTGCTCTTCTTGCCACCTCTGCCTCCCCACACTATGGCTGCTTCAGCCCTTGCTCCTGGCAGCAATGACCAATGCCCTGTGCTCCTGCTGGATGCTGTACTAGCCCTGCTGGCTTACTGCACTGACCGCCACCCGGCCCATGGCCTTCTCACCCCTCTCAGCTCCACCACATGCAGCAACCTCCTGCCAGGCCACTGCACACCATCCCAGGGCTGCCGCCATGCACCTGCCACCTTGACCCTGTCCTCTTGGCCAGAGTCCAACAAAGATGGCAATGATGGGCTCCAGGATGCTACTATTGGGGCCACAGTCACCCTCCTTGGCCTCCAGCCCCTCTGGGCCAGCCAGGACTGGTGGCGGCAAATTGTCCAGCATGTCTGGGACAGAGAGCAGTAGCTGGAGGCCTTCTGCATGATCTAGGCTACCTTTTTGGATCTTCTAGAGCAGTTCTGGCCATACCTGGAGTGGAAACACACTGGTATGGGGCCATCCCTCCCTGTGCACACACACCTGGCCCTCTCTCTGCTCAAGCTGGCCACACCCACCAGCGTGTGGTACATCAGCTTTATGTTTAGCATGGGCAAGTCCACCATCAGGGAGGCTGTCCTGGAGGTGTGTGGCACTGTCTAGGATGTGCTGAGGGACACCATTCTCTGCATAAATGACCCCCTGGCAGTGGTGTCAGGGTGCTCTGCCCTGGGATTCCCCCAGTGCATTGGGACCCTGAATGGGACCCACATGCCCATCACCTCCCTGCCTCATGGAGACCAGCTGGGTCACGAGTGGCTACAGGGCTCTGGGACTGGGGCTCAGAAGGTTAGGGGCACAGGTGGTGTTTTCCTCAATCCTTCCAGTTACGGTTCATGGGCAGAGGAAGGAGAGCCTAATAGAGGCAGTAAACAAGACTGTGGCACTGGTGCCACCATGAAGGCTTAGGCTTCTATGACCACAGTCTGCTTTTCAGAGAGGAGGCAGTGGTCTGTTGGGAAGAGATGGCCTCCACCTCACTCCATGGGGGAAGAAGCTCTTCTCAGCCAGAATGGCTGACTTGCTTGACTGGGCTTTAAATAAGCTCACCAGGGGATGGGCAGACAACCATCAGAGCAAGCTCACCAGGCATCAACCACAAGACCAGCATGTTAAGATGCTCAAGGGAACCTACTCCTACTCCAGCCCAGGAACAGAACTTCTCCATGAGTATAAGGAAGCCTAGGGCCTCTAATGGCACACTTACATGCCTGTACACTAATGCTAGAAGTCTGGGGAATAAACAGGAGGAACTGGTCCTTCTGCTAAACAAAAATGACTATGATCTCATAGGGATCAGAGAGACGTGGTGGGACTCCTCCTATGATTAGACTACCAGTATAAGTGGCTATACCCTGTACAGGAGAGATCATGCTGAAAAAAGGGGCGGGGGTGTAGCTGTCTTTGTGACTGAGAGCTGCACATCCCTACAAGCTGAGATTGTCACCCAAGGAGGATGATTGGAGACCCTTTGTGTTAGAATATGAGGGGAATGTAGTGAAGGGGATACAATGGTAGGAGTCTACTACAGACCTCCAAACCAGGAACAAGTGCTTAACCAAGAATTCACCAGGGAACTGGCTGAGGCTGCATGCTTTTGGTGCATGGTCATCATGGGAGACTTCAACTACCTGGACATCTCAAGAGATGAGTACTTGGCCAAATCTGATTGGACACAAAGTTTCCTTACATGCGTGGATGGGCTCTACCTGTCCCAAGAATTTTATGGATCAACAACAGGCAAGGCACTGCTGGACCTGGTACAAGGAAAAGGGGATGATCTAATCAGCGACAAAATCAAAGGGAAGCTGGTTGAGAGTGACCATAAGTTGATCACTTTCACTATCCATCACATAGTTGGCAAGTCAGCCAGAAATGCAGTAGTCCTTGACTTTAGGAAAGATGACTTTCATAAGCTCAGGAGGCTTGTTCTTGAGGCCCTGAGAGGCCATGATTTCACAGGGAGTTCATGAAGAGTGGTTGCTCATTAAGGAAGTGATCCTAGAGGCACAAGGGGAGTCTATCCCAACCAGTAGGAAAGGTGGTAAAAGGGATCAACAGGGATCTCATGAACCGCCTATGTTTAAAAAGGGTCATATAAAGGATGGAAAACAGGAAACACCTCTAAGAAGGAGTATACTGCACTGATCTGCACCTGCAGGGAGCAAACTAGAAAAGCCAAGGCTGCAACTGAACTCCAACTGGCTACATGAATCAATAACAATAAAAAGTCCTTCTTCAGACATGTGAAGAGTCAAAAGAAAAACAAAGGCAACATTGGACCCCTGCTAAACCAACTGGGGCATCTGACTACTGACACCCAGGAAAAAGCCAATCTGCTTAATGATTACTTTATGTTGGTTTTTCACCAGGCCAAAGGGACCACACTACAGAACATGATGCAGGATGACCAGGGTGAAGATGAATATATACCCACCATTCATGTGGATCTTGTGAGGGAACATCTTGAGAGGCTGGGCCTCCATAAATCATCTGGTCCAGATAGGTTGCACCCAATAGTACTAAAGGAACTGGCAGACATTATAGTGCAGCCACAGGCAAGAATATTTGAGAACTCGTGGTGCTCAGGCAAAGTACCTGAAGACTGGAAGAGGGCCAATGTGGTGCCCATCTTCAAGAAAGGGAGCAAAGAAGACCCAGGAAACTACAGGTCAATCAGTTTGACCTCAATCCCTGGGAAGGTCTTGGAAAAAAAATCATCAAAGAAACCATTAACAACAGGCAACAGAAGGCAATATTCTAAGAGAGAGCCAACATAGCTTCATTGCAGGTAGGTCTTGCCTGACCAATCTCATTTCCTTCTATGGTCAGGTGACACATCATCTGGACAAAGGAGAAGAGGTTGATATCATATATTTGGACTTCAAAAAAGCTTTTGACCTGGTGTCCCATAATGTCCTCATGGAAAAAATGAGCAACTGCAGCCTCAACTATCCCACAGTCTGACGGCTGGGGAACTGGCTTCAAGGTAAGACCCAAAGAGTGGTAGTTGATGGAACTGAATCAACATGGCACTAGATGACTAGTGGCATTCACCAAGGCTCTGTTCTCAGACATGTACTCTTTAATGTTTTCGTAAACGATCTGGACACGGGTGTCAAAAGTGGACTGGACAAGTTTGCTGACAACACCAAACTTTGTCCACACTTGAGGATAGGCTGGTGATCCAGGCTGACCTTGATAGACTTGCAAGGTGAGTGGATAAAAACCTGATGGTATTCAATACGGGGAAATGCAAGGTGCTCCACCTCAGGAATAAAAACCCACAGCATACTTATAGGCTTGGCAATGCTACACTCGTTAGCACTATGACTGAAAGAGCCTTGGGGGTCATGATTGACCACAAGATGAATATGAGCCACCAATGTGATAACACAGCCAGCAAAGTGAACAAAACTCTGGCTTGCATCTACCAATGCATCTCGAGCAAGACCCAGGATGTCATTCTCTTCCTGTACTTGGCCTTGGGGAGGCTGCAGCTGGAGGGCTGCATCCAGTTCTGGGCTCCACAATTTAGGAAGGACTGGAGAAGCTTGAAAGAGTCCAGAGGAGAGCCACACACATGATCAGAGGGCAAGAGAACAGGCCTTATGAAGAGAGGCTGCGAGCTATGGGACTCTTCAGCCTGGAGAAGCGCAGGCTCAGGAGTGACATGGGGGCAGCCTATAAGTACATAAGGGGTGTGTATCAGGATCTGGGGGAACACCTGTTTACCAGAGCACCCCAGGGGATGACAAGATCCAATGGTCACAAACTCCTGCAAGAACTTTTTAGGCTGAAGGTAAGGAAAAACTTCTTTATTCGAACTCTAACTTCTTTACTGTTTGAGCCCCCAAGGCCTGGAATAGACTTCCCCCAGAGGTGGTTCAAGCACCTACTCTGGGCACTTTCAAGAAACATTTGGATTTTTATCTTGCTGGGATCCTTTGACCCTAGATAATTTCCTGCCCCTTGGGCAGGGGGCCGGAGCCTATGATCTTAGGAGGTCCCTTCCAGCCCTAATGCCTATGAAATCTATGAAATCTATAAAATAACAGCCAGAGGGGCTTTCACTCTATGGTGCTCCAGGCCTATGTGGACCACTGTGGGGCCTTCGCACACATGAGCACGAGCTGTGTGGGCAGTGCCCATGACACCTGTGTCTTCAGGAACTCCAACCTAATGGGCCTGGTGGAGAGTGGGCGCTTTGCGCCAGGCATGCCAGACTTCCAGCTGGCCTGCATGGCCATCCTGCCCCTCCTCATCGGGGACCCTGCCTACTTGCTCCTGCCCTGGCTCATGTGGCCCTACATCAGTCACCTGGGCCCCCACCATGCCCACTTTAACCACTGCCTGGGATGGACCATGCCCTGGTGGAGTGCACCTTTGGGCACCTGAAGGGCTGTCAGTGCACCCTCACTGCCTGCCTTGAGGTCACTGACAACAACCTCCCCTGTGTTGCAGCTTGTGTCCTGGTTGGAGCTCTTCCATGAGGCCTGGGTGGAGGAGGCATGGAACACGGAGGACACCTGACAGCAAGAACACTATCTGCAGTGCCCAAGGAACATGGTAAGTTGGCCAGGCAGGCCCTGGTTCAGGCATCTACCATATGAGCCCCCCATCCCCGCTTATTCCATTGGGGCCAGTGAGCTAGCAGGTGCTGGCTGCAGGCACCCTGCCTTCTCCACCCTGTTTCCAGGGCAGAAAAAGCCAGGATCCTGGCAGCACCTGATGTCACAACTCCAAACACTGCTTCCCCCCACCCCCCATCTCCTCCTGCAGGCCAGCTTGTCCCCTGTGCTTCCACCAAGCCCACTGTGTCTGGAGTCAGGGAGCATGGGGCTCCCATACAATTGAGACAAGGAGCTGCCCTGGGGCCATCCCTCACCAGCCACTGCTGCATCCCAAACATGTCCCTGCTGCATGTGTCACAGGTACTGTGTGAGGAGCTGTTTATGCAGACTGAGTGGTGCCTGACCCACTATAACCTGCTGCTGATGCTAGTGCCTCAGGCACACCTGCACACCTGGCATGGGACCCTGAGCTTCAACAGCATAGGGGGCAATCCTGGGCTGGTCCACAACCTCTGTGGCCACCTGGATATCTACTTGTGGCTGAGCTACACATCCCTGCCCCTGCATCTGAGGAGGACATCACTGCCAGCATCAGCACATTCCATAGTGTGAGAGGCCAGTGCCACCTAGCTCTGGGAGCACAGGCTTCTCAATAACATTTTGCACTGTCTCCTGCCTCCCTGTGTGCTGTAGGAGGGGAACCTGGGGTCTAGGGCCAGGGAAGTGCAGGCTGGCCAGGTGGGGAGTGGGGGCAGGGGCAGGGGTGGGGAGAGCCTTCTCTCCAGTGTGGGCCTTATCTCATGGCCAGGGCTGGCATGGCCCATGGCTCTGCTCAGTCCTGGCTGTTGGTGACAGTGTGAGGCTATGTGCGGTGTCCTCAGATGGCAGGGTGTGGTGGGAAGGCACAGAGCTAGGGATCCCCCTAGGGGAGGAGCTGGCACTGCTGGTGGCTGGCAGTGTTATGGCCAGCAGCACCTTGTGGCAGGGGCTG
>NW_005842002.1:1490958-1491951 GCF_000455745.1 Alligator sinensis
GCAAGTTCTGGCCCCAATTCCCCGAGCTGCTGGTGAAGGCTGCAGCTGGGGAGCAAAATGGGATGGGCTGCTGCCAAAGGGCCCACCCCCAGTGATGTCACCATGGGTGCCAGCCCGGGGCTGGGACTTGGGCAGGCCACCTTTGCTGCTGTACAGAGGATGTCTGTGGCCTGGGTCCTGGGGTACCAGGATGTCTATCAGTTGCCACATAAAGGGCATGGACTTATGTGAAATCCCTGACAAACGATTTTGGTCAGTGTTGGCCACCCATTGTGCCCACAAAGCCTTGAACTTTATGTAGCACTGCCATGCTGACCAGTTGTGCCTGTGCTCCCACATCTGGCCTGACAGAACCTCATAGACATGAGCATTGAAATGCCTGCCCCGTTTGAATTGGCACTGCACCTCTGCCTTGCCCCACACTGCCACAAGGTCACCAGTCTCCTGTGACCAGTTGGGGCCTGGGTGCTTCTGTGAAGGCATGGGTGCTTCTCCTTCTGTGACCAGTTGGGGCCTGGGTGGGCATGGGTGCAGGCATGGGTGTCAGCAAGGAGGACACCATCAGGGATCCCCCGGCAGGTCTCTGGGCCTTCACGTAGCTATTGCTGTGCTGCCAGGCTTGGGCAGCTGCCTGCATCACCCAGCACAGGGGCCTGGCATGGTACTGGCAGCTGCACGGTAGAGGCAATGCCCCACAACACCTGTAAATACAGGGCAGGCTGCTGGGGGTGGGCTGTGGGAAAGCGATGCTGTCCCTGGCAGCCACAAGCTGCCTGCAGCTGGGCCTGGGGGCTGGCAGGCCTGGCTGGAGCCTGCAGCAGCCTTCAGGCCTAGACATTGCAAGCCTGGCAGTCACACGGCATTGCGGTGCCAGGCAGCCTGCAGCCTGCCCAGGAGGACACAGGGGCCTGGACTGTCCTCAGGCTCCCTGCTTATGTCCCCCAGGGCTCAAAATTCCTACAGGCTTTTAACGTTCTGAGGCAGGGGGGGGCC
>NW_005842002.1:1491961-1503286 GCF_000455745.1 Alligator sinensis
CCGGGGGCAGAAGAGGCTCCCAACCCAGAGCCCTGGAGCTAACCTCAGGGCCCAGAGGTAGGGCTAATCCAGGAGCAAATTTGCTCCTGAGTCATGTCTACATGTGAGTTACTGCACAGTTACTTATCATGAGTAAATCTGACACCTACTTTTGCAGGTATCAAATTTACTTAAAATTAGGGGGTTTTACTGCACAGTAAGCTTGTACTCATGTAGCTTGCACACATGCAGTAAACTATGCTACAGCGGAGTTAAGTGTCTTGTGTAAATGTGCCCGTTACACCTTTCACTTAAATCAGAAATGTAATCAAATGATATGAACATAAGACTTAGATCCAAGCATTCCTGAGTTATAATACTGGTAATGCCTCCCTTGGAACTGAAACTCAAATAAGAGCTCAAAGTTTCTGAAAAATTAAGTTAATAAGATTTAATTATACACATGGGTATTTTATCAATTATTTTAATGAATAGAGATGGACATGATATTTGGGTCCTGAGATCAACTTTCCCAAAGTGATATGGAGTTCTGTTTTGGTCTAACTTAAAGGAAGGACCAGAGTCATAGAATTCAAACCTTCACATTGCAGCTCCTTCACTGCTCTTGTGTTTAAAAGCAAGCATTTTAGGTTTGACCAATTTTTATTTTTCAGTTAAACTGTGGAAAAAAGTTGGACAATTAAAGCTATGATAAATCCTACTTATTGCTTTAATTTAATTAGCATAAGAGTCTATTGGAAAGTGAACAATTAACAGAATAGAATTTGCAATATGTGAAAATATTTTCACAAAAGATTAACCATCTATGTAAGTAAAACAGAAATATATTTTAGACAAAGAACAAGACTCTGAATAGTTTTTTAAAAGATCTAAAGAAACTAACATATAAATAGTAGAAGCTAATATATACCATAATATTAAATGTAGTGAGATTTTGGTTGGATACCTCTATGCCATTTCAGATCATATTACAGTAGATCCACTTTCCCACAGAAGACATCTTATGAATGATGGCAGGGTCATAATTTTCATGGAGTTACAGCTCATGCTTTGCAGATGTGCCTTTTTCACTCATTTTCTAATTGCTCAGAGTGATTGGATCACTATTCTCATCTATATCCTTAGTACAGTCATGAATGTGTTTATTAATTATTATATTATATAATATTATTTATTGTAAAACTGAATTGGGTCACTTCTAGTTTATAATTTAGCTGTGCATGGCAGAGCACCTTTGGTGGTGCCTGCCACTTTAAGGGCTGACAGCAGGGAGTAGGGCAGCTGGCAGGTACAGACCAACCCTGATGAGGTGGTCACATGACTGCAGGAGGACCAAGGGATTGGAGGAGAGAGCTGAGTGGCCTCTATTTTAGCTCAGGCCCTCAAGGCTGAGCCAGTAGTTTGCTGCTAGCTACCAAAAGAACACCGCCTGACTGAGATGCTGCTTGGAACATTTTAGGAGGTAAGGGTAGGAGCTATGGGATTGGCAGGAGGCTCCTGGTCCTGGGGCATGACTGCAAACTACACCCTGTTGGGGAAGGATGGCCTGGTGGCACAGCCCATTGCAGGGTAGTTCCCAGAAATGCCAGGCCAGTTGCCTCCCCAGTGAAAGGTTGGTAGGGGTGCCTTATAATCCCACTACTCAATGGGCAATTTTAAAGCAGAACCAGGTATGGGGGGCCAGGCATGTCTGTGGACACCTGAGCCCATGGGTTGTAAGACCCTGAAGGCCCCAGTAAGGGGTCAGAAGTATTTGTGTGGGGACCTGCATAGAGTTGGGTGCACTGTGGCACTTGAAGGATTGTGCATGATGGGTGTAGAGTAGGGTGCAGAGGCATCTTGAAGGGCTGCACTGGGGGTGTGTTGAGTACAGTTGCAGGGGTGGCCTGAAGGGCAGCACACGGGCCAACCCCCACATGAGCGACAACAGGAGCAAGTTGCCCAAAGAGGGGGCTAGTGGCTGAGTTCAGCCCAGTGCAAGGCATAAGGCCTGTGGCCACAGGGGCTAAAGGGTTGCATGTGGACTGGCCAGAGTCTGAGTCGGAAAACCAGAAGGGCTGTGTAGAGTAGGGCCCACAGGGGCCCCAAAGGGGCTGCACAGATCCATGGAAGGTTGGGAGTGGCCCAGTGAGGGGCAGTATAAATGCGGCCTTGTGAGAGGGGGCGGAGTGAATGAGGCCATGTGAGAGGGGGAGGAGCGTGAGAGTAGAACACTAGAGGCCCAGCCATGGGCCAGAGCTGTTATCAATTTAAGATACCATCTGCGAGGCACAGAACATGGTATAGGACAGGTCAGAGCTGTGTACAATGTTCTTGGCATCAAGGCATTTAATGGGCAGCTTCCCACAGTCAACATCCAGTTTATTACACCAAGTCATGGGAGGCGAGACAGGGCACACTGCCCCAGACAGGTGGGTGGGCCAACATCTGACAGGCCTCATAATGGCCCTGTCACACTGTGCTTTTGCATGCTGATTGCAGAAAGTTGTTCAACATATTTTGGATAGCTATCAGAAAGTCCTTAATAGCATGAGCTGTGAAACTCAACAGTTATTGGGAATCAACATATAATACAGTGTGACTGAATTTGTACAGTGGTTTATATAAACTGATTGGCACTTTCTGGTAGTTAATCAAACACTGTTCAGCATCCATTAGTTAATATACATCCCATGAAATCACAAACAATTGGAAGATACCATATATTATTGTACAGATAATATTCTTACAATCATTCCTAAATAATTCTTGAGTGAACCCCAGCACTGCTTCTCTGATATCTGATGGGAAGGTAAGGTTACTATATGGCAAAGCTAACTTTCTGATTTAACAGTGGTTAAACTTCAGCACTGTAACTTCAGCAACAATCCAGTAATCCAGAGCCTTAACAACAGTGTTTGCAATCCAAGGACCTCTAGCTTCCCAAATATGCAGAATATCAGGAGATGCCTTGATAGAAATGATATAAAACATGAAAGAATTGTTAAGGTTTTGTGTTAAGGTGCAAGTTTGATAAGAAATATGAATTGCTTTTCTGATAAATGTTGAAAATAGAAACTTTATGGAGATTTGGAAGGTGTTATTGGTAACATGGAGAAAGAAAGAATTGCCTTTCCCCTTTGGGTGAATGTAATATATCTTGCTGCAATCTTAATTGTTGATAAATATACCTTTTGTTTGTTAATATATCAGAGTTTTCAGTTAATGCAGAAAATAAACTGTTAATATTTGCTAGAATTTTTACATATATTTGTTCTACTTTTCATTTGTTTTCTGGAGGTATCCAGCAGGTTGTCTTATACTAATACAAACAGCTGCAGAAAAATATTTACTGATTTATATTTCAAAGAATCATTGAACAGTAGGGCTGGAAGGGACCACCAGAGGTCATTTAGTCCAACTGCCTGCCGGTGGCAGGATTAACTCTGTCCAAACCATCCTATACAAATCCATTGTCTATTTGTAGAACTACGTAGTCAACCCTGACACAACTACGAGGCATAACACCCTAATCTGTCACAGGTAAGGCATGACAGACATTGTCCCACACCTTTTATCATTTTTGTTATCCACCTCTAGATTGTCTTTTAACTTCTCTATGTCCTTTTAGAAATGTGGAGCCCAAAACTGCACACAATACTCTAGCTGAGACCTAATCAGTATCAACTAAAGAAGCACGATCACCTCTCATGTCTTGCACCTAATCCTCCAGTTGCTGGAGCCCAAAATTTCATTCACCTACATTATTCATCATTGTGCAGCCGCATCATTCTGTAGACTCAAATTGAGTCTGTGATCCACCAAGACTCCCAGACCCTTCCCTATAGTGCCACCATCCAGCCAGATTTCACTCCCTTGTATCTGTATTTTTTATTATTTTTCCTGAGGTGTAGCACCTTGCATTTTTCAGCTTTGATCTTCATTCTGTTAACTCCATCCCAGCTTTCCAATCTTGTCAAGATCTTTCTGAATTGCTTTCCTATCCTCCAGTGTGTACATATTCCTTCCCAGTTTAGTGTCATCTGCAAATTTGCTCGTGATGCTTTCTATTCCAGCATCCAAATCATTAATAAACATGATGAACAGCACTGGACCCAAGACAGACCCTTGTGGGACTCCACTCAAAACCTCCTGCCATTCCAACATGGATCCATTTATAATTACACTTTGCTCATGGCTATTGAGCAAGTTCTCTATTCACCTCATTTTATCTAGCCCATATTTTTCCCATTTGCTTATGAGAAGGTTATGTGGGACTTTGTTAAAAACCTTGCTGAAGTCCATATACACTGTAACCACTGCATTCCGTTTATCCAGCCAAGTAGTTACTTTGCTGAAGAAGGCGATCGAGTTTGTTTGGCATGATTTTTTCTTAGTAAATCCAAGCTGCTTGTGATCAGCCTTTCCTCCTCCAGATGCTTGCAAATGTAGTAATAATATGCTCTAGTAACTTTCTGGGTATTGAAGCAAGACTAATCAGTCTATAGTTCCTTGGGTCCTCCTGTTTGCATTTTTAAAGGGAGACATTATAGTGGTCCTTTTCCCATCCTCTGGTACCTCACCTGTCTCCCACAACTTCATAAATATTATTGTGAAGGGCTCCAAGATCTCATCTTCAGTTTCTCCAGTTCCTTTCTTCAATTCAGTAGGCCCCACTGACTTGCATTCATTCAGATCCATCGAAACTCTCTGACTGTTTCTCTTGTTATTTGATCCTTCATCTTGTCCCCTTCCTTATGCAAATAATCATTATTAAGTGTTTGGTTGTAGCTAAATATTTTTGTGAAGACTGAGGCACAGTAGCTGATGAATAGTTCCATCTTCTTTGTATCTTCTGTTAAGAGTTCCCCTTGGCCATTTAACAGTGGACCCACAGCTTCCATGGTCTTTCTTTTCTGGCTAACGTACTTATAGAACCTCTTCTTGCTGGTTTTAACCTCCTTCACCAGTTGCAGCTCATTCTTTATATTTGCCTTCCATTTAGCAAAGTAATTAAAACTTCAATGTTTTAACTCCCTTTTTAGTGAAAACAAATGCATAATATGGTGTTTAAGCTATAATAAATGTCCTAATCTCTATAAATAATATATTTCTCATTACTATGGAATTAAACAGGATTAAAATAAGAATTAGAGTATATAGTTTTGTATAATGAAACGCTGTGCTAAAAGGCAGTTTTGTAAATAGTGGGTGCCTCTACATGTGCACATTTACTGTGCAATAACCAAAATTACTGTGCAGTATGGGTGTGCATCTACATGTGTGTGCCTGTACTGTGCAGTAAATATGGAGACATACTGATCATAAATTTGATACCTGAATTATGCAGATATCAAAGCTTTGCCTGATTAGTTACTGTGCAGTAAATCACGTGTAGATGCATTACTGTGCAGAAACCCAGGGGGCCTTACTGCTGGGACTGCCTAGCTACGAGGGGGCTGGCATGGGCCCAGCCCCAGGGCTCCTGGCTGCCTCCCTCTCCTAGCTTCAACTTGAGACTAAATAGTTGGTCCCAAGGCCTGGCAGCCATGTGGCTAGAGGCTGGAGCTCCCCCTGGTGGCCAGAGAAGCACATGGCAGGCTGCTCTGATTTGGGACTAAATTTCATCCCAGATTGCCTATACATGTAGACTCCAGCCTATTCCTGATTTCTGTGCAGTAATTTACTGCACAGTACATTTAAGACAGTATAAATGCACATGTAGACATGCCCAGTATTTACTAAACCTTTAAAAATGTTTACTATTGAAACACATCAGCAGATAACTGCCTTATTAATTTACCCAAAATACACATTGAAAATGATAATGCTCTCACAGTATAAAATATAGTATCTTTTATGCCACTGATTTTAGAGTACTATCTAGAAGATGACTTGGTACCTTTCCTTTTGAAGATTTATGACAATGGGAATCTCTTCATTTTATGGTTGCAAAATAATTATTAATCCATTATAGTGCACTGGCAAGACATACTTTCCTTTTGCAGTCTTGAGTGATATTATCTACAATATGTGCCAGTGATGCATTGCTCAAATAAGCATTTTCAAATGCAAGCAGAGGTTTTCAAGTGACTGAATATGCTTTCCCTCTCCCCACTTAGGAAACGGAATAGAAGAAATCACTGTTCCAGACATTTCTAAATCCCTTGAGCTAACAGTACAGACATGGAAGAAGGAAAGTCCTAGGGGTATGCTATATATACATTCATGTGTAGCAATGTCATTGTAAATGACTACACTGATTTTAGGGCAGTTTTGCCTAGGTCAAATAAATACCAAGCTGCTCTATTTCACAGCAGGCTCTTCCCAGCAAGGCAATATGATAGTTTCTTGGTACACATGTATACAGTGTTCATCAAAAAAGCCACTAAGTGTCATGGGCTTTGAAGACTCATAATCTATTTGGTACCTTTGCACTGAAATCCTGAGAAATGTAGTCTTTTGCACAGCGATATTTTGAGAAATTTGTAGACTTTGGTCTTAAGTTAAGCTATCTTTTGAAAGGAATTCAGAGCCAGGCTCTGTCCATCAATGTAGAAATTGAGGGTTGCCCCACCATGACCTTATTAAAAGCACATTGCAGTTAGACTCCTCAGGTCTATGCCTTTGTAGTTTGTTATCCAAAGATTGGTAGTATGGTCAGGTCAAATCTCTCAACAGTACTTTCCAGCATTCCATTTTTGGCTTCCATTATTGAACTGGTCTTATTATTCATTCCTTTTTTGTTACTAGTACCAAAACATAATTGTGCCTCAAATCTGCCTCTGATTCTGAAAGCTAGTCTGCTCTAGAAAATTGTTGAATGTGTGTGTTTTTTTTACTGTGATTACTAGGACACTACTGCAAAAATCCATCACTGTTAGTCTAATAGTATCTTGCCATAAGTGCCTTGTCTCATTCTTTCTTTTTGTATGCCTCAATTGACTTCCTTCCTGCAAATCTTCATTGTTAATTAATATAAATAATTAAACTGATAACATTTATAGGGACCATGAAGCATTATTGAAAGTCCCTGTTTATTAAAGGTGCTCTGAGAAACATTGTAAGAGGAATGAAGACAAGAAGGGGTTAAAGGAAAGTTTACCTTGCCAGCAGATGCTGGAGCAGTCTGGAGAGCCACTAGAATGCCAGAAAGGGCAGGAGGTGATGCCCTACCCCCTTTTCAAGAAGCAGCTCCTAAGCCCATGGCTAAGTTCAGCAGCTAAAAAGGGGCCAGAACAGCAGTTCAGGATAAAAGAGAGATGGAGGAATCCGGATGCTCAGTGGATCCAGTTGCAGTGGGGGAGTGCGAGGATTGGTTCAGAGCTCTGAGGGAGGCAGAACAGAAGCCTCCTGAGGTCCCACAGATCTGGTGATAGCCTTCCACAGTAGGAGCAGGAGGGGGTGTAAGGAGTTAGTACACAAGCAAGAAACTCCCTCCTAAAGCTCTTATCAGAGGCAAACACAGAGGAAATCTGAAACTAAATTGGTGGCTTTTTTTGGAACAACATTGAACTCAAAGCATTGGCAAAGCAGGAGAAGAGGTTCTAAGCTAAAAAACGTTTAAAAAAAATGCTTACATACCACTTTGAAACCTAAGTTTCATTGAAGGTCAATGGATCATAACATCCTAAATTACTTAAATGCTTTAAAAAATCTTAGCTTAGGCCAAGTAAAGATACCTGTTTAATTCGAGTATGGATCTCCATCTCTAAACATTTCTGAATACTTAAAACAAAATTCAGGTTGTCATTTTTTATTTACTAATTCCCATAAATCAAATCAAAGAATATGCTTTTACATTTTACGGCAGTTTTCTTCACTTTAGTGTGGTGTACATAGCTTGACATGGACATTGTCTACATATATTTTCACCTTTAAATATATTTGAATATTCTACTTCAATATAGAAACATCAGCTATTTTGTTCTCCAGGTTCTAATAAAAGATACTTATACTGCAGCCTTCCAGACAGGCAATATTTGCCGTTTCTTGTTCCCCACTCCCACCCATCTCCCATTGGTTTTTAATAACTTTAGCCTGAATGGGTCAGAATCTTAGGAATCTCAGCTACATGGATTACATTAGTTGTGGATCTGTTCCAGAATGTTCCATTCATATACGTGGGAACAGAACTTGTTTTATATTGCACAGTTAAAAAAATCCGCCACTTACGTGAAAATATAACCCAAATTCAGAACAAATGAAAAAAGAGTTTAAATATTTAGAAGAATCCAGAGCAACCATTTAACAAACACAAGGTGTTAGTGTGCTTTATCCTGGGCACAGTCTAGGCATGCTCCTGGGTTATGCATCAGTTCTTAGACTTTGATAAAATGGGTGTCTTATTCATTCATTCCCAGTGTGATGTTTACTTTTAATATATTTTGTTGACTTACAAATCATTGTCAAGAGACTTGTGGAAAAAATAAAGGTGGCTTTAAAAAAATAAACCTATCAAGCCAAATTCTGTTCTTAATAACAGTAGTAAAAATGCAACACAAATCAGTTGAGGTTATTACAGCTGCTCTGGATTAACACTTGTGAAAGTGAGGGCAAAATGTGTACCTTAAGGTGGAAAGAGCTCTACAGGAGTTATGTCATCTCAGAGATAATTACACAGCCAATTAGCATTCTTAAATGCAGCATTTCTTACCACACAGCTCTAGTTTCTGCCAACCTAATAGCTTAAACCAGCAGTTCAGTAAATTCTTGCATAGTCAGAGGCTTGCACTTTGAGAAGAGCTAAATCCCATCATTAAAATGTGAAACCCACAAAAACCTTTCATGTTTTATTAACAGACTTTTAAACGGTGAACTTTCTCTATCATGCCAATAGTAAGTTATGCATAATTAATGATAGCTTGAGGGGCAAACAGGTCTATCTGGTACTTACTTTATCTATTTATACTTATTGGAAGAAAATTGAAAATACATATATGTATATAAAAACTGTACATATTTGACTGTATCCCTCCAAGTCTCTTAGTATGTTTCAGCTTCACAGGACCTCACTATGCACATACTTACCTTTGTTGTTTAAATTGATCTTGTGAATAATTCCTCTTTGTGTGGCATGTGGCAGCATGGGAAGGGGACAAGTAGCATGGCACTAGAACAGGACAAAAGCAGAAAGCAGAGCAAATTGGGCAGGAGAAGGGGATTGGAGTGGCACTTTGGGAGGATGCAAGGTTAATTTGTGGCATGTATGCCAAAAAAGTTCCTTCCCATGTACTAGATTGTAGATATTTAGAACTGTCTGTATTTCAAGGGAAGGGGTCCTGTTTTCATGTGTGTTTATGTGATGCCAACATTATGAAGCCAAAACTTGGTTGGGAGCTTGATTATCATAGTAATGTTAATAACAACAAGAATAGACTAGCATTTGACAAAGTAGGTTGTTGCCTACAAAAATGCATACCTATATATATATATATATATAATTGGCAATTCTCTCACACACACACACACACACACACACACACACACAATGAGTAACATCAGAAAAGTGAAGGATAATGAGCAATCTACAAAAGCAAAGTATTTCTTTTAACTAATTAATATTATAATCCCAGGATAGCTGCTTATTCTTCCTTTAATCACACTTAGTACGAGGAATAACTATAACTAAGCAAGCGGATGCTAAACATAGAAATACCAATGTTTGACTTGTTTTTATAGCTACTGCTGGCATTAAGATTGTGGGTTTGTCGCAGGGATTCCATAGTAAGTGTGTTTATTATTTGACTCATCTTGCTTGAAGGTAATCTTAATTTTAAGAAAGAAAGCATTGTAAATGAGGGGAAGTAGAATATTATTATTACTCAAGACTTCCCTCCATGACTTCCACTTTGTTCACTGTGAAATGGCTGAACACTTACTTTCAGGAAGGATTATTATTTTTTCTTTTATGTACATGCAACATTTAGCTTGAATTGCCCTGTTTCATAGCTGGACACAAAGGTTCATACAGTCCTTATAAATCATTTCACTTCTCCAATACTGCCATTAAAGGTACATGTTCAGTGGTAAAGAGTAGGAACTAAAAAAAGAAAAAGTCAAGGAAAACTGTATAGAAAGATGTAGAAAAAAATACAGCAAAATATCAAGAATACTGTTGCAACGTGTAGAAATGGAGGCACGTGTGGTAATGTATAGAGAGTGTGACCAGATTGTAACACAAAAAAGGCATTTCTAAACTAAAGAGATAATTTCAATATGTCTTGGCAATATACTATGTCCTGAACTAGACTTTTTACTTTTGGAGGAACATGGGGACCAACCATACCCAATTGTAATCTAAAGAATACCCCCAGGAAGTGAAACTTTCCGATTCTATCATTGAAGAAAATGTGTGTGTGGGGGGGGGGGAAGGAATTTTTTTTTTTTTTAACATTTCCCTGCCAATTGAAAATCATTCCCTATAGTGTATTGTTAAATGCTTTAGTTTTAATTGACTAATGTAATGGCATGCAGAGGGAATTCAGATAGGGCAAGCAGTATTTTCACTTAACCCTTTATTTGAGAATTACTCCACAAGAGGGCATCCCTTAGTACTCTGTGAAGATTTTTGCACCGTAGGAGCTTGGCCAGTGGATTTGCTTTCTTTGTGGCCAATATTGTTCAAGCCTCATTAGCTTGTTCTATGTTGTTTCATTGGAATGTGAGTTTGTGGGCCTGTTCCACTGCCACAATCTGCCACTTTAACTCTTGAATAATTGCCAGTGCTGGCTATTCACTAACCCATTATTTTACCTGTACAACTTTCACTGGAGGCTAATAAAGGGAATCCATTAGTAACACTTCCTCATTAATCTGCTTTTTGACAAGCCTCTGAGGTAATGGTAGGTGGCTTAGAACATCTGCGTTCCTTTACCTTTTACAAGCTCAATACACCAAAGTGTATTTATGAAATCTTAAATTTACAGTTTTCTTTAATATTCTTAAAGTGACAGTGCATTGATTTCAAATTAAATAAAGCTTATTTTATTAAATAAAGTCCTGGAGTTTAAATCAATTCAGAGAACATATACTAGAAAACCAATTATGCTACCTGAATAATTTTGATAGAAGGTTTGTAACCACCAGGGGAGTGAGATTCTGGAATGATCTTTCATTAGCACTCATAGAAGCAGGAAAACTAAATTGTCTTATTATGGTGCTTGATGAATTCCAGGTGAGAACTGTATGAAATGCCTGCATCACTAAGAATTGAAATCAGTGACCTAAAAGGTCCTTTCCAGTGCCTTATTCTAAGTTCTTATCTGTCTAATATTTGAAAAATTGGATTTAATATGTTCTTAAACCAAATGAGAACAAGTTCATTTTATAGATGTGAAAAGTTAG
>NW_005842002.1:1503317-1509063 GCF_000455745.1 Alligator sinensis
AAGTCTTCAGGATGAGCAAACATTCATCCAGTGAATTCAGGGGTGAGATAGAGGCAGGCATCTTATTCTTAACGCAATGCATTAATGCCATTAACAGAAAAAAAACAAACAAACATTAATTGCAATGTTTTCTTAAACTGCAAAGGGAGAAGATACAAAATACAACATTTTATGTACATCTTGCAATTGTTAAAGTAACCCACTTGAGCCATTGTACATAATGGGGGAAAACATCAGCTTACTCAGAGTTTGGAATTAAATTATTTTTTATCAGACAAGGTTCTTTGGGTAAATGTGATATCTTTTATTAGACAAACTAAATAGTTGGGAAGATGGTTCTTTATGAACTTTCAGGCACACGCAGCCTTCTTCAGGGTTAGGGAGAGTCTGCAGGTGTTTGTGTGCTCTCCTGGGTGGAATAGAGGCTTAAACCAATATGCAAAATGCAAATGTGTGGCAGGGAAGATCAGAGAGGATGGGAGTTAATTGGTATGAGGCAGGTAATTGGGGGCAGGGGGGAGAGGGGATTGTTGACTGGTGATAAAATGTAGAGAGGTTACCTGGGGTTATCAGATGGCAGGCAAGTTAATTCAATGTCTATATTTAGTCCATGATTTTTTATATCCAGTAGATCTATGAAGTCAAGTTCGTAGGCTTATCTATGAAAAGTGTTTTGTAAATTCCCTTTCAGAATTAGAACTGAGGGATTGGAGTGAGAGTGGTTGTCTTATGAGAAATGTGCACCCATGGATAGTTGGGTATTTTTGTCTTTGATAGATTTTCATTGTGCATTCATTCTGGTACACAGTTGTTGTTTAGTTTCTCCTACATAGTTTCCATCAGGGCTTTCAGTGCACAGGATGATTTAAATTACATTTCTGGAGGTACAAGTGCAAGATCCAGGAATGGTGAAGGTTCTGTTGTGGGGTGTAGTTATTGTGGGAGTGGTGGAAATGTGTTGGCAGATTTTACATTTTTTGTCCTGACATGGTCTGGATCCATTTGGTGTGTTTTCCAATGCTCCAATAACAGCTATAACTTCTGCAGCTGTGTGTGGGATGCTCTGTCCACTGACACATCATATCACAGTCCTGTTTGCTGCTACTTGAAGAGCTGTGAAGCCTGTGTATGGACTGCCTTCTATGTAGTAGCTGCTGCCATCAACAAACCATATACAATCAAAATCACAAAATACTACATAGAAAAATTTCACATCATTAGTAAATATCCTTGGGCCTGTTTCTCCATTTATCTGTGGGAGGGGACATTCATGTTCCATTCTTTCAGTCACCAAAGCATATGGTGCTGGTGGAACTTGTGGAACCAACTCAGAACCAATGTTTCTGCTTATCAGAGCCAGTGTCCAATTTGCCAATCTGGGAGACAACACATTGGGATCCTTTGCTTTCCCAGATATAATGTACTTGTTTGCAGAATGCACTGTTCTTAAAATCATAGGTGACATTCCAGTTGGGTAGTCCAAGTGGGACAAAGCCCAGTGCCAAGACTTCTTTCTTGCATGGGGTAAACCCCTGCTTTACATCAGAAAGATTCCTGCTTGCATAAGCTACTGGTCTTTTATTGAGGTTAATCTTTTGATATAATATAGGTCCAATATGATGTGCAGTGGTGGCTAATTCCAAGATGAATGGTTCTCCCATTTGAGGGTAAGTTAAGGCAGGTGCAGCTATAACCACCTCTTTCAATTTACAGAAGGCCTTGGCTTGCTCCTTGTCCCATTGCCATGCTGTCCCTTTTCTGAGAAGTTTGTACAAGGTGGCAGCCAAAATTGCATAATTGTCAATACATTTCCTTAATCCACTCAAACCCCAAAATGAACAAAGTATGCTGATGCACATGGATGCTGGCAATTTGCTGATTAACTCCACCCATTGGATATCTGGGCTTCTACCATAAGGCCCAATTTCATTCTTAAATAGTGTACCTGTTCTTGCACTATCTGTGCCTTAGCAGGGTTTGCTTTAAATCCAGTTCAACTGATTATTTTTAATACTACCTCTACTCGCTGCATACATTCATCCCGCATGTGTGCCATGATCAAAATATCATCTGTGTATGACATAATGAATGCTCGATCTTATTCTGGGACTTGTTCCCACATGGATGAAACACAACAATGGCAATGTGCTGGCAAATTGTTATAGCCCTGAGGCAAATGAGTAAAGTTGTACTATTTATTTTTAAAAGTAAACGCAAAGTTCTACCAGCATTCTTGGTGCACGGGAACAGCAAAGAACACATTCACTAAATCAATTATACTAAACCATCTGGCTCCATGTACCACACTTGCCAAGACCTCTGGGTATTTGGCTACTACTGGTGCCAGGGTCAGCGTGTGTTTATTTAGTTGGCGGTAATCCACTGTGAGCCGCCAAGTGGCTCCATCAGCTATTAAGTACTGGCCAGATTGAGCTGTTGCATACACTATGTATTTCTACTAATACTTGCTGTTTCACTAGTGAGTCGATGGTATCTTCAATACTGCTCATCACTTCCTCTGGAAATTTATATTGCTGTTGTGGCTTTGGGTCGCTTCTGTCGATCCAGATCATGGTGTCAATCTGACCACACTCTAATTTATCACGAGCCCAAACCTGCGGTATAGTCAATGCAAGCTCTTTAACATCATGATTCTAGTTGGGAAAGCTCAATGTTTCTGCTCCTTTAAGGCAGCACACCGATGCCTCACCAGGATGATATGGCAGCCCTTGGCTTCACCTGCACACCTTAGGACTCTATTAGGTAAATCAATAATGATACCCCAATTGTCCAGCACGCCCATACCAATTATCCCTATGTGACCCAATTTTACTACGTCAAAATTAAATCTCCCCATTTTCATACCAGTTCTGGCAATTTTGGGGTCTGAGAAGCCAACCACTTTCTCAGAGCCCTCAAAGCACTGTAATAATTTGACACTGCTGGGTGTCCAATTTGAAAACAGTGTCATTTCATTACTCACTATGCTGAAAGAGGCACCTGTATCCACCAGCATTCTTTGTGAGTGCCACAGAACTTTTCCATCCAGTTCTCTAAATTTAACTAAAATTATTGGAATTATTGCCCCCAGGAATAAAAAATAATTGATGCCTTTCCTGGGGTGAAGAAAGCACTGGGCTAGCCTAATCAGAGCTGTGAAATACCGGTAGTGGTGGCAATCCCTCTGCACCATTCTCCTGTTTTGCCTTACCCTCTTTGCTTATACTGCATAAGCATCTCCAAGAGTCTCAGGGTTGGTAACCCATTTATCACCTTCTTGGAGGTGTATCTCAGCAGCTCCTTCCAGATGGAGTCTCTTAGCTCAAATTTTGGGGCTCTAGGCTCCCTCTTATCTTTATCATTATTACTCCATCTCTGTTGTCTAACAGGCTTATGTCTCTCTATATCACTAGCTTTAGTGTCCTCCTTTGATGCATGATGTACTGCATATACTTGTGCTTTTTGATGTCCACTCTGGGCTTCCGGTCACTCTAGGTACTGTGGCTATGGAATTTGACTGTCCTCTGTGTGTTCCTCCTGCACTGTCTTCTGCTTAGTGCTTGTATTCTTGGGAGAGATTACAGTAACTTTCCCCTTTGTATTATATAAATTCTTATTCTCCTCCAATTCATGGCCATGCTTGCCTCAGCACAGGATCTCATCTAGCATAGCATCTATGGTGCTTCCATCCAAGTATGTTTGTAGCTAGGGACTGAACCCGTGAATTAAGGGTTGTTTAAAATCTGGCACATTAAAATAAAAATGGCTGTTCCTTTGCCATGCAAGGCCTGCTGCTACAAACAACAACTTTTTGCATTCTGGGTAAGCTTCTGGTCTTTCCCCATGAGCCTGCCACTCCTTGTGAAATAGCACTACAGCTCACTCTGAAGGCAAGAACAGCTTTAACACTCCATCCCTGATTACAGCCACATTTTGCGCTCTCTGATTTTTAATGCCCTTTGACATGGCCGCAAAATTTTGACTGTCCATACACTCTTGAACTATGTCTATTTAAATCTGTAATTGTATATCTCACACTGTCTCTGAGAATGGCTAACTCTGCTAACCAAGCAATAGCAGTCTCTTTCTTCAGCCATCCTGTTTCCCCAATGGTCTTATCTGTTTCCCCACAACTGTCACTTGTTCTGCAGTTAAGGGAAATATAGTTGTTTCTATTGACCCTTGGCTGTCACCTCAGCACTAGCTGCTTCTGCACCTCCCTGCAAAGACAGTGCCCAGGACCACTGCCCTGGTTACTCCCTCTCAGTTTTGCTTGTATTCAACTATCATTACACAACAATTCCACTGGTGTTTCCCCAAGACTTCAACTCTTTCTGGGTGTTACATAAGTTTCTCTTAGTACATGTACATGCAACCACATTTCCCTCTGCTTTTTCAAAGGGAAGTTTACTTAGTATCTGCAAGACACAAGTTGGGGGGGGGGGGGCTATCTTTTATTGGACTAACTCTGTCTGCAGGGAATTATGAAAAGTATATCTTTGGTATTTGGACTCCAGAGATGAACTGGAAGAGATGTCCTCAGTAAAGTAATCCACAAATCCTACTGAAGCTACATGTCCACTCTTGGAGTTGCAAGTTGGGTGTTGATCTCTCCAGTTTCTACAGAAGAATGCAATCTGCATGAACTTAGATATAATAGATTTATAGAAAATTAAGGCTAGAATGGATCTCAAAAGATCATCTATCCCAAAAACCTCCACTGATGCACAATCAAGCATACTGAAACCATCCCTGGAAGATGTTTGTCTGGCCTATTCTTTAAACCTGCAGTGAAGGATATTCTGAAACTTCCGTAAACTGCATGTCCCACTTCATAATTATCCTTATACTTAGAAAGATTCTTGTATTATCTGACCTAAATCATCTTTTCTTCCAGCTAATCTGATTTCTTTTGTTCCATCCCCACTGGACAGAGAGAGCAATTCATCATCATCCTTTTTATAACAACCTTTATATATTCAAAGTTTGTTGTGATGGCCTCCTGTAGGTTTCTTAATAGGCTGGATCCATACTAAACACATATTAGTCCTGCATTGTTCAGCCCCTAAGATCATAATGAAGTTACCAATTCCCTCTGTTCATAACTTTGTTCAAATTGAACTTCAGTTTGCTCTACTCAAAAATGGGGTGTGTGTGTGTATGTGTGTGATATGTGATGTTTGCCCTTAATGAAATCTCTTGTACAAAATCAGGAAGAGCTATGGAGCATGCCACTCCCTTCTTTAGATGCCTCTAGGCCTTTCTAAGAGCCCTGCTCTGCTCTTGGCACATGTGCAGAAACATAGATAATTCAACACAATATCAATGTGTACATACACACAGCATAGTTATGCTAGTATATATATATATATGCTAATATAACTGTGTCTATTAACAGAGTCTTTGGCACAGTTAATAACATGACTGACTGGTGCCATCTGAATCTGGGGGGGCACCCACAGAAACTGCCGACGGCGGCAGCCCTGTTAGGGGGGTACCAGCCCTACTGACAGCATCAGTGTTGGCCATCAGGGGGGACACGGGCCCCTTCAGGGGGGCACGTGCACTGCCGTGCACCCCCTACCAGTCGCCTATGGTTAATAAAATACACACATACGGGGGCTGAGTGAGGCTTCAGACTGTGCTTTGTATCTAGAGAAGCTTCGGACATTTCAGCAAGCAGCATGTCTGGATCAAAGCACTGGCTTTTCTAGGCTTTCCAAAGTGGTTTGGAGCTTCTGAACCG
>NW_005842002.1:1509100-1522216 GCF_000455745.1 Alligator sinensis
CCTGCTTTGGAGCCTTTTCAGAGACCCAGCTATAGGCTATAACGGGGGATCAATAAAATATTTATAACTTTGATGTTTTATTTCTGATTTGGGTGCAACGTGCAGGGGTGGTACACAAAGGGCTGAGAGCACAAAGCCTGCCAAGTTTCAAGAAGATAGGGACAGGGGTTTGGGGGCGAGGAACTGCACCTCAAGCTGCTGACAGGGAAAACTCATGACATAGATGACCCTGTGTGTGTTAAGGCACAGTAGGGTGAAAACTGCAGGGATGGTAGTCCCTGGTGAGGCCGCAAAGCCTGCCAAGTTTCAAGAAGATAGGGACAGGGGTTTGGGGGCGAGGAACTGCACCTCAAGCTGCTGACAGGGAAAACTCATGACATAGATGACCCTGTGTGTGTTAAGGCACAGCGGGCTGAAAACTGCAGGGGTGGTGGCCCCTGCTGAGGCCATGAAGCCTGCCAGCTGTCAAGGAGATCGGTGCAGGGGGAGTGTGGCTTCTGGGGCCCTGCACCTCTGGCTGCTGACAGGCAAAACTCATGACATGGGTGACACTGAGTGTGTTAAGGCACAACAGGGTGAAAGTTGCAGGCCTGCTAGCCCCTGCTGCGGCCATGAAGCCTGCCAGCTCTCAAGGAGATAGGTGCAGAGGCGTTCTGGGGCCCTGCACCCCTAGCTGCTGACAGACAAAACTCATGACATGGGTGCTTGTGCAACTGACTGTCTGTCTTGGGACAGTTGATTGTCTGTACTGATTATTTCCTCTCCTTAGTCTGGGGTTTTGTAGGTGTTAATCCATGCTCATTAAGTCATTATGTAGTAGCTAGGTACTGTGTATTGAACTGGTCCCTGAGTGAGTCATGATTAATTGGTAACTGGTAACACAATAGCTTAGCAGCCAGGCCTGCAGTAGTCCCTGTTACCCCCCACCCACCCCGGTGCCCCAAGACAGACACAGTTGCACAACCACCCATGACACAACTTTTCCTTGTCCGCAGCTTGAGGTGCAGGTTCTCCCAAACCCCTGCACTTATCTTCTTGAAACTTGACAGGCTTTGTGGCCTCAGTGGAGGCCCCCACCCCCTCCGGGCCACCACCCCTGCAGTTTTCACCCCGCTGCACCTTAACATACACAGGGTCATCTATGTCATGAGTTTTGCCCATCAGCAGCTTGAGGTGCAGTTCCCCCCGAACCCCTGCACCTCTCTCCTTGAAATTTGGCAGGCTTTGTGGCCTCAGTAGGGGCTACTATCCCTGAAGTTTTGACCCCACCATGGCTTAACACATAGATGTGACATAAGTTTGCTTTCAAGAATTTGGGGTGCAGTTCCCCCCCAAACCCCTGTACCGATCTTCTTGAAACTTGGCAGGTTTGTGGCCCCAGCAGGAGCCACCACCCCTGCAGTTTTCACCCCCCTGTGGTGTAACAGATACACATGGCATGACTTTTGCTTTCAATAATTTGGGGTACAGTTTCCCCTGAACCCCTGCACCATTCTTGAAGCTTGGCAGACTTCATGCTGTCAGCATAGGCTATCATTCCTGCAATTTTTATCCAAATGAGACAAAAAACAGGAAAGTTATAGATATTTCATTAATTCTGCATTATACCCTACAGCCGGCTCTCTGAGGTGGCTCCAAATCTTTGGAACCGCTTCAGCCAGATTGAGGCGGAAACCCAGTCCGGACTCTGGATTGGATCCCTGACATCCGAAGTGGCTGGATCTGACGCCAGATTGAATAGCCGCTTACTCACACAGGCCTAACATATACATACTTGGAAGTTCTACATATGCTAAATGTACAATTGTATACAATCAGTACAACTTGCAGCTCCAAAGTGATCAATAATTCATTAAAATATTATTCTGCACCACCAAGGCAATATATTATGATAAAAATTATAGAAAATTCTGACATAGCCTAATGTACCCTGAGGACTATATTGCTTTTTGGAATCTTTATTACAAGTGCAAATAATAGCATGTATCCAACAGCATGTTTCCATTACAGCACAGAGAAAGTGAGGAGAAAATTTAGATGACTGGACAATACTAAATCATGCATTGAGGTCTAACAAAGGTTTATAATGCATTGGAAAATGTTTTGGCTTCCATCACAATCCTTTGCAGGTTTTTAAATACTTAAGATACATTCTTATTGAAGGAAAGTATTAGATTGTGTTGGGGTTGTAGCTGGGTTCCTATTAAATATGCTTTCAAATTTAATATATATTTAAACAAAGGATTTTTGTTTTTGTTTTATGAAGTACCATAATTTATGTCACATTAGGTACTTAATCCAAAGCCCATTTAAAGTAATGGCATTCTTTCTGCTGATGATCAGGGTGCTGCATCACCCTGTGAATACTGATAATAGAGACAGAGGACCTGAGTACATGGGGTCCAAGAGTCCTGGTCCCCATTGGGAAGAGGGCTGGCACCTGAAATAAGTAAAACTTTCCACATGTCCATCATCCTAGCCCTCCCCTCACCCCCAGCAAAAATAAAAGTTGGTGCCTATGAATAGGAACATTCATTTTCTCAAAGTGCAAGAGAATGATGCTCTTGATAAACAGCACCTGCAGCACCCTGGTGTCCTGGGATCTTTTGAAGTGTGCATCAAGTTGTGAGGAGACAAATGCAGGCTCAGTGTAGTCCCTGCCCAGCTGCTCCCCTATCCCTACTCCCCAGCCTCTCTGCAAGGAGGTAAGCACTGTAATTCATAAATTAGTTTTTGAAATGGGGTGCCACTTAACTTACAAAAGTTATGGAGGGATGCCTTAAGTCTAAAAAGGGGTGCCTAGAGTCTAAAAAGATTAAGAACTACAGGGCTAAAGTTTCCATGAGCATGAGTCAATGGAATTTGTTCCCTCAGTTGCACAAGGCAGAATGGTAGATCACTAGCCTTTGGGGGGACTATAAGATATATTTCTGTACTTGCGTGGTGTGAGTAGATCAAGTGCCCCTTTCTATTGTGGCTCTATGACGAAAGATGATGCAGAAATGTTTGGGCTTCTCCTTATTCCCTTTTCACTTTATGAATTCAGGCAGGAGCCAGCTCAGATGTACCCCATAATTAATACAGTTTTTCACTCAAAGCTATGATAAATAGAAAAAAAAAAACTGGGACTGTTGCTTTAAATGTCAAACGATTCCATTCTTAAATGGTTGGTGGTATCCAGGTAATAACCTGGATTACCTATCTGAATTAGCAGGATAGTTAACGGTACTAAAATAGATAATAACTGATTATCTATTTTATTATTGCTAACTATCCAGCTAATTTAGGTGCTTTAAACTAAGTTTTTAAAAGATAGCCACTCGGTAGATATTACTTAATTAGGTAATAAAATTACTCTGGCAATATCAACTGTTTTTCAGGACATTTTTTTTCCTTCTTACAAGTATATTGACAATCATTTCCATTCATAACTATCATATTTACTCGATACTAAGATGAGGTGTATTCCCCATTTAACACGGGGAGGAAAAAGGCCCCCAACTTAAAATTGTATACAGGGGTAGTGTGTGTGTTTGGGGGTGAGGGGGGGGGGGGGGGGGGGGGGGGATAGCCGGCGCCGGGGGCTAGGGCTCCAGCCCCTACCCAGGACTAGGGACATAGCTGCAGTTGCTGCCTGTGCCCGCTTCTGCCCCTGCACCCTACCATCTGCCCCCTACAACCTCTTCCCCCACCCTACACAGCCTCTGTTCCATGGCCTGCCCCTCTACCTCCAGTAACTTCCCTTCTCACCAGCAGCCTCCATCAATGCTGCAGTCCAGGGCACTAAGCATGGCCCCAGCCCAGCCCAGCCAAGCACACAGCAGTGACACACAACCTGGATGGCTGCTACAGAGCCAGGCTGGGGCCATGCTCAGTGCCTCAGTCTAGAACAGGGTTGGAGCTTGAAAGTGCAGAGCAAGGGTAAGGGTGGAAAGGGAGGAACAGAGGCTGAGGGTGAGGGGAGAGCAGCAAGCCTGGGGGGATGGGGGAACAAAGAAGCTAAGGCAGTGGGGAGAGGGGAACAGAGGCTTGGGTGAGAGGTAGGGGGGAGCAGAGAGGCTGTGGGGAGGGGAGAGGGGCAGAGGGGAAGCAGGCTGGGGGAAGAGGGAGCAGCATTTGGAAGGCAGAAGGAAGGGGGGGGTAAGACTTCAGAGATCAGGAGGGGGCAGGCACAAGCAGGGACAAGCTGCTTGACCCCCGCCCCACTCACTCCCTGCACAACTATGCAGTAATTAGATTCTATACATGGGAAATCATAAAAAAAAAATTATACATTTCCCATGTATAGAATCTAATTATTGCAGGGTCATCTTAAATTCAGGGTCATTTTAAATTTGAGCAAATATGGTACTACAAATAAAAGTTTTTTAGATCAAAGATATTTTTAGAGATCTCAAAATGGTATAAAGATCATTTTATTTGCAGAATAAATAAATCTGGTAAATTTTTAATGGTATATGCAATTTGACAGGAAAGGTCATTTCCAGAGCTTCTATATAGTTATGGAAACAAACTCTTTGAGCACTGTCAACATCGGTGTGCTGCCAGAAAGAGACATAACTGTAAGCTAACCTCTAAATCTTCTGTTAATACCTAGGGGTTAGATTGTAGGTTGATAGTGAAGTGATGTTAAGATCAAGGAAATGCAGTTTTACTCTATGCATGTTACATATGCCATGTTTCTATAAGTGAAAGTCTGAAAACTTAGGTGTTTGTCTATTTTTCATGCCCAGTGTAGTTCAAGTGGGTAGTACTGGAAGCTATAGTGAGGTGATACTATAGCTTTAGTCTTCTTCCAAATACAGTATCACATTTAAACAAAGAAACAAACAATAAAAAGAAAAATATTTCACAAAACTAAAAGAAATCTTAGTTTGAGTTTTGAAAAAATATAGAATGTATACATTCCTGTCTCTAACCTAGAAACATGAACAATGAAATTACATTCTTAAAATGTATATTTGCACAAACCTGAAAGGTACCTGTACTTGCTGAGAACAGAAACATGCCCAGGTAGATGAAGGAGGTAAAGGTATTTGTTGTGCATAAAATTGACTCTATGAATAAGGCAGAGAGAGAGAATGAATATAATGATTTCTAATGCTTTCACAACAGCTGCAGTAATGGAGGTTTTCTTATTTGGGTATAATGAGATTTCAGTTTTGCCTTTGGTATAATTTTTAATATATAGCCTTTCTTTGCTAAATTGATTTACTTGGTTTTCTCGATCTTTTCTCAGTTGCAAGAAAACTCTTTCAGTGTAATGAATCTCTTAAATATTTTGAAAACAGCTATACGTGTTGACATTAAACCTAATTCTCTATTACCTGGCCTTTTGCAAAGTCCTTTATGCTTTGTGCAAAGTGAATGCAAACTGCATGTAGACACTTCCATTCTGACTCAGTACCATTTTGTACTGATGCACACAACTACACAAGATACAAAGTAACGTAGAATCAAACTGTTATTAGAGTTTGTTAGATATTTTATTAGGTAGATTTTATTAGATATGTATTACTAGATAACAGGTATTTCAGGTTCTTAGAGGAATGCAGATCCCTGAATCTTGGACATATCATCACAACCATCAAAATTTACAGGAATTGCTTTCACAGTAGAAGAAGTTGGAAAGTATTCAAGAAAAAGGAGTTCAAAAGCACTACTGACTAAGAGATCACCTCATTGTCTTGTAGTAGTAGCAGTGGTAGTTTATCTACAGCTTTCAATAAAATGGTAAGTAAAGTTGACACTAGATGTATATGTAGTATAAAAATGATATAAAATCTGGTTATTGATAAGGCATAAAATAAGATTATACATTCTACCAATTTAAATGGGGGCTCGGGTGACATGGGCACTAAGGCACAAGGTTAACTGCTCACAGGTTGCAAGTGCAGGGCCATAGCAGAAGTGCCCATGGCACAGCCTGTCAGTTTCCAACAACTCTGCAAATTCTGCTGAACTAATGAAGAAATCCATTTTATTTTTACTTCTTTAAAGAATAAGCAAGACTACAATTAGTGGTTTAAATCATCTACCTCATTCTTCATGCAAGAATACACCCTGTCTTTCTTTATATGGGGTCTGATGCCATCTGCTCATAACGACTGCACATTTCATCTGATTAAATCAAAGCCTAATAACAGCTTCTCATTTTTTTGTGGTTTTCTACTTCAGATAGATATGTTTCAAGGCCAAAAGAGTGCTTTATTAATTTTAACAAAGGAGAATATGGAGAAGATCACCCTGTCAGCATATCAGTCTGCATGCTGGCATCTTTAATTCTTAAATTTATATCTTGTTTTAAATAATGGGGAAATATTGGATCAGTGACTGGCAAAACATTTCCCAAGCCATTTGTTTAGAGAAAAATATAAATGTTATTTATTGTCTTGTTGATGATCTAAAGAGCCAAAGTTATATATGTGTTATTCAGGGAATATCTGCTCCTGAGAATAGACTGAAAGATGGCTATCACCAATAAGCAGATAAAGATAATCAACAAAGGCAACAAGAAAGAGAGTTCAGTGGGCAGGGCTAACCAGGTTTGCAAGTCCCTTGTGAAGATTAACCAAATATGCAGTTGAATTTTATAATACAATTTTTGATTATTCCAAAATAGCAGATGCATCCTATCTCTTCCCTTGTAACCTTTTAAAAGTCCAAGAGGCATGTGCAAAGAAAGGTAATTTTCACTGAACAATTTTAAGGGTTTGTTTTTTTAATGAATGTATTTCTTCCTCTGGCATGACTGTATGATTAAAGTATGGAAAGCATTCCTTATCTAAAGTATTTAGAAAATCTTACACCAGGTTCTCAGGCATGGAGGGTTGACCGTCTTAAACCAGAAGATGAAGTCCCTAGGTTTTAATTCCAAGAGGGTACAAAGAAAAAGTTGAGCAAGTTGTCATGGGATTATCCTGGGAAGATGCTGGGTGCTGAGGCTTCAACTCTGTCATAACCAGCCACCATGCCAATCACTGGGCTGGTGAACCACCTCCTGCTCTGTCCATTGCAAAGCCAGACTCATTCCAGCAAAGTGGGCGGGGGCCCGGACCTCCACTCAGTATTGGAAGAACTTGACCTCTCCTGGCCACCACTATGGACCATGGCACCCTCCTCCTTGTAACTTGTTTAGTTGTTAGAGCATGTGATCAGAACTTGAGAGACCTAGGCCCAAATCCAACTCCACCTTTATATCCTACTGCCCCCTCCACCCTCTGGGAAAGTCAGCAACTTTACATCAGTAGCAATAGGAGGGCTATCTTACCTTTAAGCCCAATAATAAAGGGTAAGGCAGAGAAGGTTAGGGCAGGGGGAGAGAACCTGCTTCTCAATCCTCCTGCACATGGAAGAGGCTCAAATCTATATCTTCTACTTTTTAGCAAAGGGCCTAACCACTGGTATATCTTAACATAGGTTAAGATGTGTTAGTAGGGTGAAGTACAATTCGCCTCTAGAGGCAAACTGAATCCTCATTGAAAGTACAGGAGAACTATGCATGTATTCAAATAAAGTAGAATGCCTCCCTGAGCTGGGAAAAAGCAGTGCCTAAGTCAAGTGGACGGAAGATGAGCATGGAGATTGTAAGCCTGGTAACAGCAGGATGGAAGGGTCTGTCAGAGTCTCATGATCTTTCCGCCTCTGTACTGGAAGGATGAAACCCTGTGGGGCAATCAGCAACATGAATGTCTCCCTAAGCTTTGTATAGAACACTCCCAGGCCTAGGACATCTCAGGCAAAAGATACCATTGTAACATTCTGCCTGTAGACAGCCACAGCTGTGGCAATGGGGACTGCAAGCATTGTGCCTTACATGCCAGTTTTAATGCCATTGTTGCCTAAAATGTAGCCATGGACAACATAGCCCAAATAAAAGTTTACAGCTTAACCCAGACTTGGAAGTCAACTCCAAGTAAGACCTTTGCCCAGCTCTGTATGCCTATACCAGCTGTCTGTCTAAGCCATATCCATCCTTCCTAAAATAGCTTTTGATCCCTAATCCCTCTGCCTGGTATCACCTTCAGTTACTGGGTGTGCTCTAAATACGCATAAAACATTTCTTTTTGCAGCTCTCCAGCCAAGTGTGACACAGTGATAGGTGCAATAGTACAGTGATAAAGCAAGGACCTGTGTATCTGGAGTGGCTACTTCTGTGTCCACACATGCATAGAACTGAAACAGCATTGAGCAGGTTGCTGAATTTGGCAAACTGGCAGGTGCATAACACATGTAGACCTATGAATCCTGATTTATAATTTACAGTGGGTGGGGTGTCAAAGAGGATTATAAGTGCAATAGGCAGCCATATTTGGTTTGATTGGCCCTTACATGCACAGGAGGCGTGAGAGGCAGGGATGTACTTAAATCACAGTGGAAGTGCTCTGCACAGCAGCTCCTTTAATCTTCCTGTTTTCACTATGCACCTTCCCCCCTCCCCCCACTGCTGATTGGTGGAGGAGCCCCATCAGCTCCACCACTCACCATTCATTGCTAATTGGCTAGGAGACAAAAACTGCAGTTTTAAATATTCTGTGTTATTAACTCCTGCTACTAATTATCCAAGGGACCTTGGCAGTAGGGCTGCATGAAATTTTGCCAGCTGTTCAGTTTAACACTGTTTTGACTAATTTCAAGCTTGAAACAGCAAAATCGAATCAAAACAAAAGGCTAGTCAAAATGTTTTGAAAGTTTCAAAATGTTCTGAGTTTCGAAGCAGCCAGCAGCCAGGTGGTGGGAGACAGGGGAGAACCAGGGCTGTGCTTCCAGCGGCACCGCAGCCCCATGTGGCTCAGCTAGGAGTGCAGCCCAGACAGGTAGTCTGTGTGCAGATGAGCATGGATGTTTGGTTCCCTGGGGACAAGTAGCACTGGCGTACCTTGGGCTGCAGTTTTTTGTTCCTGGGGAATGTCCATGCCATGCATGCTTTTGTGCACAGCAAGGTACCCTGGGGACGGTAGGGGATGCTGACCTGGGGTTCTGGAGGCCTTCCAGGGCTGCAGCAGACATGATCCTGCCAGACTGGCTGGCAGCTGCAGTGTGGCTCCGCTTTTCAGTGGCATGCACTGCCCGTGTGTGTGCTACACTGTTTTGGTTATTTTTCTATGGGTTTTTTGACCCTTGGATATTCAGGGGTCAAAAAACCCACAACCCCCCCACCCCCAAAAAAACCCCCAAAACAGAGCAGCAAATACATGGGCAGCATGCCCTTGAAACATGGAGAACATCTGACTGTATGGCCAGATATGTTTGCAGCACCACATCTCTCACAGTCACACTTGTCTGATGTGCCCGTAAATAGCACTTGTGTGGGAAACTTTCTCTCTACACTTTTTCTCAAGACTAGTCTTGAAATTTTCCTCAAGACTAGTCTTGCAATTTCTTTTCCTTGTTTCTCCCTTCTCATTAATCAGAAATGTTGGATGGTTAATTTGGCTTCAGGATTTTCCTATTATTATTGTTTTCCTATTATTACTTGCCTAGACCTTAATACATAATACCATTTACCTCTTATTTTACAGGTCTTGTTCACTGATCAGAGGTATGAGACCATATTTATAGCAAGGAAAAATCAAATATTTACATAAAATTCTGTCACTGGATTAATGCCCACTAGATTAATGAAAGCAAGAGATGAACAGCTGAGGGCAGAATATAGTCCTACATGAGGAAATGCTTTTATACATCTGCTTTCATAGTAAGTGTTTTAAAAGCACAGAAAAACTTATTTTTGTCAGAAAAAAGAGCATTGCTTATGTCAATAATGAACTCTACTTTGCACATAAGTTAGAAATGGTGAGAAAATTCACTCCTTTTTAAGAATCTTCTGAAGCCAATATAGGGGATCATGTTTTACTTATTTATCTTAACTAATATTAGTTCTAACTTTTAGGTAGGTTTTTATAGGATATGAGCACAGAGTAGATTTACTTCAGTTTAGTTTAAATGAAATGTTACTCCACAGTAAATTTACTCTGTTGTAAAGAGTGTGGACACACGAAACTGGCTGCATGATCGGTGCTAGTACAATTCCTAGCCACTAGGTGGTGGCAGATCCAGTTTGCTTTGAGCAAGTGGCTATCCTGGAGTGAAATTAATAGTGGTAGCGGACACAGTACACATATACAGTAACTATATACAGTAATGTTTTAAGAGAAACTATACCAGACAACAGCTTTTCCTCCAGAGTACATATGTTGTAGGTCCACAAACAGACTCATAAACTTTAGGACCAGAAGAAATGTCATCTGAATTACTATATATCACAGGACATTAATGTTTCATCCTGTTATCCCTATACTCAGCTCAATAACTTGAGTTGGACTGAAGTTATCTTCTGGAAAGATGTCCAGTTGTCATTTGACGAAATAAAAAGAATCCACTAATTCCCATGAGAGTTTGTTCCATTAATTAAGTGTACCAGTGTTAAAAATTAGTAATTTATTTGTAATTTGATTTATCTGATTATATGTTTCTGGACATTAGTTTTTGTTGTTGCATCCTCTGCAAGATTAAAGATTCCTTTATTATCCAGTGTTTTTTCCTCCTGAAGTAATTTATATAAACTACTCTTGGATAAACTGAAGTACCAGAGATCTTTACTTAAAGTCACTGAAAGGTACTTTGTGAGGAAAATCACATTCTAACACCTTCTTCCTCACCTAGATCTTATTGCCACAGCAACAAATCAAGAGTATATATTAAAATACATAATATTTAAGTAAGTTGTCCTCTCAGGGACTGGACTAGGAGCAATGGCTCAAGCTGCAGTAGAGGAAAGTTAGGTTGGAGATTAGAAGGAATTTTCTGACTATGAGGGTGCTCAAGCACTGAAACAGGCTACCTAGAGGAATTGTGGAATTTCCATCCCTAGAAGTTTTCAAGAGCAGCTTGGGCAAGCACTTGACTGGGACGGTTGGCCAAAAGGTGAGAGAATGCTTGCAAGTAATTTTCTCTCCATTTGATTCAAATCAGTGTGGATTTAAATATTCTTCCCAGTATAAATCAGAGATGATCCTGCCTTATCAAGTGTTCTAGATTGTTATGTCTGACTGCTCTATCCTCAACATTTACTATTTTAGCAATAGTTTTTTTTTATCCATCAATTATATCAATAATGACTTTATAGTTTCTCCAAGATCATAAATGAAAATATCAAATAGTATTGGACCTAGTGCACTCATAGGGACTGGGTCTGTCAGTCATCCATTTCTAAATCTATTTACCATCTGCTATTGAAGTTACATAATACTAATGTTCAATTAGACTGTTGTGGAGCACTAAATCAAATGGCTTTCAGAAGCTTACATATAATACATCTACAGTCACCAGTTTAAAAAATATATAAATTCATAAACAAAATTCAGGTTTGTTTGGTGTTATCTGTTTTCCAAAACTACCATGCTGACTGACATTAATTAAATTCCTATCCTTTCAAATCAGCTTTTCATTATTTTATCCAGGATTCATGTCAAGCTAATCAGGTCATCCCATTTGCCTTTTCTGAAGGGTACTACAACATTATCATTCTTTTAGTCTTCTGTAGTTTCCCTAATATTCCAAGATTAATATTATTCCAAGATTATTATTTCAAGATTCATATTTAGTATTCTAATATTAACATCAGTGAGACATAGATCATTTGAGCCACTCTTTCAATATTATCGGCTGCAGAAGTGATCAAGTCAACCTGTTTTAAAGATGTTGGGGGGAAGAAGGAACCAATTACCAAGGGCTTCGGGCAGAGGGAGGCTCCCGGGGTGAAGCTCCTCAGGCAAGGGGCTACCGGCAGACTTCTGCACAGGTGCAGGGCTAGCTAGCCACACCTACGCAGAACAGCTGATCAGCAGCTGTAAAAGCATGGGAACTTTCAAAGTGCTGCAGTTGAGCCCGGACGCCAGAGTAGGCACACGTGTGCAGCAGTGTACGCGAGCCTTCAGCTTCCCACCGACCCCACTGAGCAGAGTGGTGGGACCAGCAAAAGAGGAGCCACTGCAGAAAGGTAAGTGGGCAAGGTGGGGGAAGGGCAAGGAGGAGCCGGGCCAGCTGTAGGGAATTGGGAAGGGTTTTTTTCCCCCTCCCATCCCTTCTTAGTGGCGCTGGCTGGGAGCTATGCTCCCGAGCTGGGTGAACAGGCTGGGCAAACAAGCGTGCTCTTCAGAAGTGTGCCAGAGTTTGTAAGGGAGTTCATGCAGTGGGGAGAGCAGGGGGGCCTGAGACTCCATGTGTTGCAAGTCCCTGCCACAGAGGAAGACTCCTGACAGAGACTTCAGGTAAGTGAATGAGGAAGGGGGCAGCGATGGGATGGTGACATGGAGTGCAGCCTGGGACCCAGCCTTGGTGTTGCCTCTGGCTCAGAGCTCCTGTGAGGCTAGCACCCAGATAGGGCCTTTGGAGGGGGTGGCAACACCCTGGTCCCCTGTCTGTGGCAACTGCCTGGCAGGGGCTCTGGGGCCTGGACAAACCAGGAGTCCCCTCACCTGTCCTGCGTGTGCCCAACTTGAGGCCTTGGAGGGGCAGGTGAGGGAAGATAGGGCAGGGGAAGCTGTGGACCACCAAACCATGTGGCACCCACAAGGACAGCCCAGCCTGAAGAAAGAGAGCATTGGGAACCTGAAAGCCATGGGGAGGCCAGCACTACGACACAGGTAAGAAACGAGAAGGTAAGAAACAAAGGGCCCCTTGGGACTCGGAACGGGGCGGCAGCAAAGGCACCAGTCGCAGGGCTCAAGTGCCTATATACTAATGCTAGGAGCATGGGGAACAAGCAGGATGAACTAGCACTCCTGCTTGCACTGAACACCTATGACTTAGTGGGGCTAACGGAAACCTGGTGGGATTCATCCCACGACTGGGCAGTACATATTGAGGGCTATAGATTGTACAGAAAGGACAGGGTGGGGAAGAAATGGGGAGGGGTTGCGCTCTATGTCAGTGAGCAATATACGTCAACCCTCATCAAGACGGAATCCAAGGATGAGGAGGTAGAAGGATTGTGGGTTAGGCTACATGGGGGGCAAGGAGAAAGGGATTTAGTGGTAGGGGTCTGCTACAGACCCCCACATCAAGGGGAAGAAAGGGATTCGGGGCTCCTGAGGCAACTCTCGGAGACCATAA
>NW_005842002.1:1524500-1531863 GCF_000455745.1 Alligator sinensis
AAGCATCTAGCTGGGATCATCTAGACCCAGCCCTCTTTCCTGCTTATGCAGGGGGTCGGACTCGATGATCTATTGAGGTCCCTTTTGACCCTAACATCTATGAATCTATGAATCTATGAACTTCAGGTGGAGGTCATCAGGCTGCAGAGGATCAGGGTGGTTGAAGAAGAGATTGACGGATACTTCCATTCTCTGCAGGACCACACACCTGGAGGGAAGGCATCACAGGTGGCAGTCGATGCAGAAGGATGGAAGATGGTCACCTCCCGGTCCAGATGTCGCAGACATAGATGTCGCACTACTGGTACAACTCCCCCAGTGCAGCTGGGAAACAGATATGAGGCCCTAGCATCACTGGAAGAGAGTACAGCAACAGAGGCCATGTCCACAGCTACCACCAGACAGGCTGAGAGGCAACTGGGCAGCCAGAGGCAAAGACATCCAGTCATCATGGTGGGCAACTCCCTCCTGAGAGAAACAGAGGGAGCCATCTGCCACCCGGATCGTACAGTACTAGGATTCAGGACATCACAGTGAGGCTTCCAGACCTAATCAGGCCCACTGACTACTACCACTGGTTCTCATCCATGTTGGAATGAAGGATGTGGCCTGGAG
The DNA here is from genome assembly GCF_000455745.1 of Alligator sinensis. Classification (NCBI taxonomy): domain Eukaryota; kingdom Metazoa; phylum Chordata; order Crocodylia; family Alligatoridae; genus Alligator; species Alligator sinensis. The sequence continues at coordinate 1,525,116 of NW_005842002.1, forward strand.
TAGTCTGGGACAGGTCATGGTTGACTACATGCCTCTGGGAGACGGGCTTAGAGGCTCAGAGGCACAAGTAGTCTTCTCATCGGTTCTCCCAGTCAGTGGCCATGGCCAGCACCACTGCAACTGCATTGAGGAGGTCAACTCACAGCTTCAGAGCTGGTGCCACCATGCGGGGTTTGGCTTTCTAGACCATGACCCTTACTATCAGGATAAGACCTTCCTGGGACGGGAAAGCCTACATCTCTCTCCAAAAGGTAAGAGTCTGTTCTCTTACAGGTTGGCAGACCTCCTACGTAGAGCTTGAAACTAGCTTTGTCAGGGGATGGGGATGCTGAGGTCAGGATGAGATCAGGTAGGACAAGCCATGACCCTCACACTGGAAATGATCAGGTAAGTACTAAGGGGCCCACTAAGAATCAGGACAGGGGAATACTAAGGGCACCTATTGTGGGCTTCAGGTGTCTCTGTACTAATGCTAGAAGTATGGGAAACAAGCAGGAGGAACTTGCACTCCTGCTTGCAGACAAAGATTTCGACCTGGTTGGTCTAACAGAAACCTGGTGGGACCCTACCCATGACTGGGCAGTGGGCATTGAAGGCTACAGGCTATACAGGCAGGATAGATTGGGTAAAAATTGGGGTGGGCATTGCTCTGTGTGTTAGGGAACATTATACATTCTCTGTAATAAAGATGGGGACAGAGGTTGGGCAAATCCAAGTCCTATGGGTCAGATTACAATGGGGTAGGGGAGAAAGGAACTTGGTAGTGGGGGTCTACTACAGACCCCCACACTAGGGGTAAGAGTTAGACCTAGAATTCTCTAAACAGCTCTCAAAGGCAGCATGCTTAAAGACCTAGTTGTCATGGGTGACCTAAATTACCCGGACATCTGCTGGAAGGAGCAGTCGACCAGGTCTGCCCACTCATGTAGGTTCTTAACCTGCATACAGGACTTGCATCTAACACAGGAAGTATGCAGTCCCACTAGGGGAGATGCCTTACTTGACTTGGTGCTGGCCTCAGGGGAGGACTTGGTGGGGGAGCTACAGGTACAAGGTTACCTAGGAGACAGTGACCACCAGTTGATAGGATTCACTATCCGGTGTAAGGTGGTAAAGACAAATAGTAGGGCAGTAGTGCTAGACCTCCAGAAGGACAACTTCAATGAGCTCAGAGATTGGTTAGGGTGGGACTGAGGGGTAATCGCATCTGTGAGATGGGGGTCCAGGAAGGGTGGGAGTTCCTCGAGGGACTGATCCTACAGGCACAGAGGGACACCATCCCAGTACATGCAAAGGGAGGCAAAAGAGCCAAGAAACCTTCTTGGCTGAGCAAGGAAATCCAGAAGAGCCTTCAGAGGAAAAAAGAGGCCTACAGGCTGTGGAATCAGGGGGCAGCCACCAAGGAGGAGTATACCTACTTGGCTCATGCTTGCAAGGAAGCAGTAAGAAAGGCCAAAGCAGATACAGAATTCAAGTTGGCAACAAAGATTAAGGATAACAAAAAGTCCTTCTTTAAGTACATAGGGAGGAGGAGGAAGAAGGTGCAGGGTAACATAGGGCTGCTACAGAATGGACTACTGATAGGATGGACTCATAACTGATAGGATGGAAAAAGCGGAGTTCTTAAATAATTTCTTTGTTTCTGTTTTCCTGGACACGGATAAAAATGCACCTCCCAATGAGGTGGAAGAAGGTGCAGGGTAACATAGGGCGGCTACAGAATGGACTACTTAAAAGATTGAACTCATAACTGATAGGATGGAAAAAGCGGAGTTCTTAAATAATTTCTTTGTTTCTGTTTTCCTGGACACGGATAAAAATGCACCTCCCACTGAGTCTTTAGTTTGGAGTGAGAGTAATACCAGTCCACCACGGAAAAATGCAAGGTGTTGCATCTGGGGAGAAAGGATCTCCAAAACACTTATAGACGGGGCGGGGTGGGGGGTGCCATTCTGAGCACCACAACAGTGGAAAGAGATCTCGGAGTCCTGGTTGACAAAAAAATGAACATGAGTTGCCAGTGTGACGAGGTTATAAGCAAGACTTATTAATAAGCAAGACTCCTGCTAATGCATGACTCTTTCTTGCATCAGCAGGAGTATCACAAGCAGGTCTAGGGAAGTGATAATTCCCCTCTATGCGGCATTGGTGAGGCCACAGATGCAGTACTGCATCCAGTTTTGGGCGCCCCACTTCAAGGGGGATATGGATAACCTTGAGACAGTTCAGAGGAGGGCTACTCGTATGGTTGAGGGCCTGCAGGTAAGACCCTATGAAGACAGACTGAGGGATCTGAATTTCTTCAGCCTCCACAAGAGAAGACTGAGAAGTGATATTGTGGCTGCCTACAAACTCATCAAAGGGGGGCCAGCAGGGAATAGGGGACACTGTATTTATCAGCACGCCCCTCAGGGTTACCAGGAATAATGGCCACAAACTGAAGGAGAACAGATTTAAATTGGACATAAGGAAGAAATTCTTTACAGTAAGGGTTGCCAAAATATGGAATGGGTTTCCAAGGGAGGTGGTGCTTTCCCCTACCCTGGAGGTGTTCAAGAGGAGATTAGACAGGCATCTGGCTGGGGTTACTTAACCCTAGCGCTCTTTCCTGCCTGGAGCAGGGGGTCAGATCCAATAATCTACCAGGTTCCTTCCGACTCTAGAAATCTATTAAATCTATGTTTATATCACACACTGACCTGGCAGATAGAGCACTGGACCACTTTCAGACTTTCAAACACAGGACTGCCCCCACCTGGAGAAGTGTTTTAATTTGAGTCAAAGTGACTGATGCCACTGTGCTTTGTAATGAACTAAATGCTGTTAGTATACATTAGATCAGGGGTGGGCAAAATAGTATGCTTCCTTGACCTTGGTGCCTAGACTCTGAGAAGAAATAGGAGTTCAGACCTACCCCTGTACTTGGCATTTTCTAATAGCTCTCTTTAGTATCTCCCTGCTCAGCACCTAGATGCTCTGGGTCACAGTTGGGAGATGGCTAAGCATTTCCATTCCCTGTATGGAGATCCTAGGTACTTAGCATTCTTAATTTGGATTTAGCTCCTAAAACATGCTGAAATGTAGGCATCTACTACAACAATCTGAATCTAGCCATTAACAATTCACTTTATTGTATTTATATACTTATACATATAAAGCTAAATACAACTAGAGTAAAGAATAACATTCAGTCTCCATTTATATATTTTAATAGACTACCACATCTCTTCTTTAGTTATAGAATCACAGAATAATAATGTTGTCAGGGATGTTAAGTGACCATCCAGTCCAATCTCTTGCTGAAGGCAGGATCATCCCTGACTTAATCATTCCAGTCATGGTTCTGTCTAACATGCTCTTAAAAAACTTCCAAGAATGGAGATTTCACAACCTCTCCAGAACAGAAAATAGCCCGTTCTGATGCTTAACTATCTTTATAGTAAGAAAATTCTTCCTAATATCCAATCTGTATTTCCTTTGCTACAATTTAAGACCATTTTTCTTTGTCCTGTCTTTTCTGACCACAGAAAATAGACTATTTCTATTGTCCATATAAACACCCTTCACATATTTGAAAACTGTTATCAAATCCTTCCCCACACCCCAGTCTTCTCTTCTCCAGAATAAATAATCCTCTCTCTTAATTTGTCCACATCTTTCTTGAAGCAAGGGGAATAAAACTACAGTGTACTAGGTCAAGCCCCCATCAATGCAGAATACATGAGCTCTGGGGCAATTCTAACCTAATTCAGTTCTTATTTATGTTTTGTGTATGAATCAGAAAACTAAGGTAGAGTAGGGAAAAAATCTGTAAATCAATTGTAAGGGTTAGGACTTCCTGGTTTACTCTTCTGTGTTCATAGTTATTGATTGTGCAACCTGATTCTAACTGAGGGTGATACAAAACATTAACACCTGCATTTTCAAAATCGTGTGTGGGAATTCAACTAATTGCCATGAGTATTTATGGCTATATCTTTGGACACTTTTAAAACTTTATGAGTTACTGTCCATGGTGATTTCATCCTACTGCCATAAAAAATGGCAGGAAGATGTAAAAACTTTAAAAATATGGCCATGCAATTGATGAGAAATATAACATCATGAATTCAGTCCATAAAAATTCAGTGGAACAACAAAAGCAAGTACAATGTACAGTTTTGCCGACAGCCCTTAAATGCAGTATTCTAAAACCTGTGTACAAATGAAGGCAAGATGTTTACAGTTTACCCACAAAAAGAATAAATTGCTGTTTAGGACAGGGCTGGACTACACTGTTATGGTTTCAGTCCTATGAGGAACCCTGTTTTCTGCATTTCCAAGAGGTAATCAGAGAACAGGAAAACGGTGTTTTCTTTCATTATAGTTGCCTTTCAGCAGCCTCATCACTCTAAGTTCCAGGGCAAAAGTGGAACTAAAGAAACTCCATAAAGCTAGATTCTCTGTTTTCTTTTCCTTCACTTTTCTGTGTTAACCCTTTGCAGGTGTACAATATAGTTGGTGCCCACCACTAGTGGCATACATTCGAGCATCCTGGAGGCTGTTTTTACAGATCTGGTACAGATGCTCATTACACCGCTTTAACCTACAGCAATGAAATCGGATATTGTATCCATCCAGGGTTATCTTAGAGTGGGATTGCCATTTTTACAGCACTGTATGTACCCTGATCATCTGTTTGGTTACAGCTGTAGAGCACTTTCTGTGCACCTAACATGGTACAGATGTAACTTCTGTACCTGGCCACAGTTATCAGAATTAGATGGTGCAAATTCTCATCTCTATTCCATCATGTCTAGGATAGTAAACTTTGCTTCTCTTGTTCTTTAAATATGTTGATGAATTTTGGATTCTGAAAGCATAACCTGGTGTCATAGTTAGTGAAATTCCATATTTCTCAGGCCTTCAGTTCATTGATATAATAGTGCAATACTTCAAAGTTTAAAGATTTTCTTCTCACTTCATTCTTCCTCATCTGACTTGTAAGCACAGCCTCTCTAAGTATGTATTTAAATGCACACATCTTTTTTCGTGTGTGTGCGTTAACAAATTCAAAGGCCAATGTTTCTGCTGCTTCTATCAGCTCACTTCTCTAGCAGGACAAATAGGAGAACAAGCAGAAAATTATATACATTTTTCTACCTCATGCTTTTTGGAATACTAATGATGTGAAACTGTCAGAGTTACCAACATCTTAGCTTGCTAATGAATTCCTATACCTGAGCTCAGAAGAAAAGGATAAGCAGATGAGCTGAAAATCCTGTTTCCAAGGAGATGGCCCTGGAAACATGCAAGAAATATTTAAATAGGTTTAGTGTGTCTCTATGAATTGGGATTTTTCCTCTCTTTTTCAAGTGATAAATACAAACAATATTGGAAAACTTGGGTAGGCCTTTAGGGCTAAGTTCTGATCCTTAGGATCTGTGTTATCTTGGATCACACTTGCTACATAGCTTGTGGTAAGCACGTGCTGCCCAGTATTCTAGATTACCATTTCATATACCATGTAGGCACAAGGTAGCAGAGGCTATATTCTGTACATATTTATAGGTTTGTTTGTTAGTACATTGCACTGGATTTTGCTTTCTCTGCATTAAAACAGAGGAAATATGGAAAAAAATTACAAAGATTCAGGAAAAAAGCAATTCCTTTAAGAATATTTTCTTCTGATAAGAAGGATTTTTAAAAACCTGATTCTGTTTTTTCTGTTACCAAGCTGTTGCCTTCCATCCATGCTTCACAGTTGACACTGCAAACCACAGAATTATCAGTGAAAGCTTCTTAAGTTATTCAGCTGTAGCAGCAGACTCTTTCCAACATGGTTTCCTTCATTAGGGGAATGCAGAACTGTTACAGATCATCCACAGACAATAAAAACATGTAGGTCCCACTCCAAGATATTTAAGCATCGAGATAGCCATCTTGCACTTTATGAGTGTGATTTGGCTATAGTGTATGAAACCATATATCACCATGCAGTGATATGTCCATTTGTAACTTTACAAGACCTATTTTTTAAGTACTGAAACACTTGCATGCATAATTGACTGGGGACATAAATTTAAAGTGCAAGATGTTAACAGAAAAACTAGGAATCGTTCGAGGACATCAGTCATAAAAAGGTTACACCAGGCAGTCCCTGTGTGTTATTCAGAGACCTAATGAAGAATGTCTTGCATTCAAAAGTTTGTCCAACTTTATCCCAACTACATAGTTAGTCCAATAAAAGATATCACCCTAAGAAATCCTTGCCCCTCACATAATATCTGGACTATCACAGCTACAACATCACTCTTAGACTACAATAATAACATTGTAAATAAAGATATAGAAAATGCAGAGATATTTAAGAACTATTTCTCTTCTGCATTTTGAATAAGACAGGTGGATGGTAAAGAAGAATATACTATACGTGGACTTTTACAAGGATGCCACATGATATATTGATTGAAAAGCTTACAATATATGGCTATAGAATGGCATGGAGCAGGTAAATCAAACTATCCCATGTGCAGTTATGAAGAAGATACATTATACAGTGATCTGAATTGCATTGTTATATAGTCTTTATGTAATTAAATGCATTTTAATGCAGTCAAATGAGCACGATTCATTTTGTAATACAATAATTCAGATTATACTCACTTGATGGGAGATAATGTTTTGGAAATCAGGAATATTTGTATATAAGCTCTCAGCTCAATACAGTGTTGATGCAATATTTGGATATCTAAAATATATGTTCAAA
>NW_005842002.1:1531873-1532852 GCF_000455745.1 Alligator sinensis
TTTAATAAATGGCATGTGATCCCTTTTGCAAGAACTGTAAAACCTCTGTGGATTTGGGGAAGGGATTAAGGTGGATTGCTTATAATGGACCTCTCTCTTTTGGGCATCTGTGATTTTGAATCTTCCTGCTCTCGGGAGGCGGTAGTCATGGGGGACCTAAACTACCCTGACATCTGGGAGAAGCAGACAGCAAATTCCCACCATTCACACAGGTTCCTATCCTGTGTACAGGACTTCCACCTGACACAGGAGGTACATGGTCCCACTAGGGGGAATGCCTTACTGGACCTGGTATTGGCAACAGGGGATGACATAGTAGGGGACCTACAGATCAGTGGTCACCTGGGGGACAGTGGCCACCAAATAATAGAATTAATCATAAGGCGTAGAGTGGGTAAGGTAACTAGTAGGGTGGAAGTGCTGGACTTTAGGAAGACTGACTTCTGCGAACTCAGGCATTTAGTCAATGACACACTGCAGAGTAAGAGGTTTGGCAAGATGGGAGCCCAGGAAGGGTGGCTGTGCCTTAAGGAGATGATCCTTCGGGCACAGAGGGAGATGGTCCCGATGTGGGGGAAAAGGGGGAAAGGGGCCAAGAGGCTTCCTTGGCTGACCAGAGAAATCCAGAGCAGCCTAAGGGCAAAAAGGGGGGTGTATAGGCGGTGGAAACAGGGAGACTAAAGAGGAGTATACCTCCTCAGCTCGCAGTTGTAGGGAGGCAGTTAGAAAGGCCAAAGCTACCATGAAGCTGAGGATGGCATCCCAAGTTAAGGATAACAAAAAATTGTTTTTCAGTTATATAGGGAATAAAAGGAAGGCCCAGGGCTGATAGGACCACTACTGAATAGGCAAAACCATTTGGTGACAGACAGGGGGGACAAGGCTGAACTCCTCAATGAGTTCTTTGCCTCAGTGTTCCTAAGCGAGGGGCAAGACAAGGCTCTCACTGGGATTGTAGAGAGGCAGCAGCAGGGCACCA
>NW_005842002.1:1534256-1541092 GCF_000455745.1 Alligator sinensis
TCTTTCCTGCCTATGCAGGGGGTTGGACTCGATGATCTATTGAGGTCCCTTCCGACCCTTGCATCTATGAATCTATGCTCATCTCCTTTCTTTACAGATCATGGGGACAGCAGGATTGCATGTATTGTCCTTCACACTGTGAAATCAATGAACTGAATAAAGAACAAATGTGTAAAGATTGAAATATGTCTATTGTGACATATTTTTGTAGATTTGATTGTATTACTGTAGTACCTACTGTAGTACCTATAATTCTAATTGTGCTAGGTCTTGTACAAATATATGGGCATAATAGACAGCCTCTTCCTCAGACCTTACAATTTAAATAGACAAACAAAGGTTTCAGGGAAGGGATATAACACACTGACAAGGTGAATGACATGTTTGTTTAAAAAGGTTGATTTAGAGCCACCATATAGCATTTGCATTTTTGTAATGTTTTTTAGATGTGGGTTCTGTTCATAGAGAATGTGCTACCCAGAATTGCAAAGGAACATTAAAGGGGTAAATAGGAAAGGATCATGATGAAATGAGGTGCAAGTGAAGAGGCTGCTGAAGTGTGAAATAGAGGGTAAGAGGTAGCCAGGGGGAACAGCCAATTAGAAAAAGGGAAGACTTTTCAAAGAGAAACCTGTAGAAAACAATGACCTTCTGAAAAGCTTGCGTGTCTGGCTTGAATTTCCAATGGGTTTGCCCTAGTGATTTCTTTCTCATGCCTGTATGCAGGTCTTGGTACTTCAGACAGGACAAGTCTCCTCTCAATGTTTCTAGGTGCGGTGGCTGGAACTATAACCTCCACCTGAATCTCAGCTCTTCCCTCATAGCCCATGGTCCACTTGCACCTGCTGTTGGAGTTATTTGACCCCAGCAGTCTTTCCTGCCCAAAGCAGGGCAACTGGACACAATGATCTCATGAGATCCCTTCCAGCCCTAAACTTCTGTGAATCTGTGCCATTACTTGACTCACCTCTCTAAACAGGAAATATTTCTGAATTTACCAGATATATATGTGAACAATATATTTAGTATATTCTATACTGTAGCAGGGAGACTGGTTCCAATCCTGTTAGGGAGGTGTTACAGTACCTACCCTCCAGGAATGCAGAGAGATGACAGAGCATTGTCAGGTGGCATCAGACAGAGTGCAGAGCTGGAAAACACAACACCTGTAAAGAAAAAGAAAGACGATAAGCTGGAAATGAGTGAAAGTCAGAAAGAGATAAAAACTGCCAGCAGCAAGGTTTGTTCCCTGGAAGGGGACAGAGAGAGAAGAAACAGCCATTTGAGGTTGCTGCAATCTGTGCTGAGGTGCAGAACTTTACTGGAATACTGAGATTGGCCATGACGCTGTTCGAGCAAGAGTGGGAGTACTTACCTGCAAGAGGTTGGTGAGTTCTCTTCTTAAATAGAAGGTAGCTTATGACCCAGACATAAAAGACTGAAAGCTGGGAGGAATTTGGTGAGAATTTGGCCTTAAAGCAGACTAAATAAAAGTCAGTATATTTATCTAAATGACCTATTAGGCCATGTGTAGAAGAAAAGAGGAGCATGTGTGCACAACACTTTAAAGCGGACTAAATGCTTTTGCACCACTTTAGTAGTGTTGGTGTTTGCACACCTCAGCAACATATTGTGCATTAATTAGAGCTGCTGTAGCAAATTTGGCAGTGTAATACACCTTGAATGACTTGGGGTGCAGCAAACTAAAACTCCTCTGAGGAGTTCTAGTTTGCTGCCCTACCAGTCACAGAGCAAAGCACTGGTCTCCGTGCACCTCAGACGCTCTGCAAAAAGCCCTGCAGACAGCCTGGCAGCAGGCTGGGAAGGCAGGCTTCGCCCAAGACAGGAAAAAGAAAAGCAGCAAGCTTTTCTTTTTTTTTTTTGCCCCGGAAGCCTGCCTGCCTGCCTGAGCTATGTGAGGGCCTGGTGCTTTCCTCCACAGCTGTGGTACCCCCCAGGACCATCCAAGCTGGGTGCCTGTGGGAGGGTGGCACCTGGGCAGGGCGGGGTGCCACTGCTGCAGAGGGAAGCACCAGTCCCCCCCCACAGCCCAGGGACTGCTCTGCCCACAGGCAGCTCGTCCTCCTTTCCCTGCTGCCAGAGAGGCAGGTAAGTGGGTGTATGCATGACATGGGGGTTTAAAGGGCCCTAAATTGAAGTAGTGTTTTTAAAAACCCACTGCTTCAATTTAGGTCCCCCATTTCATCTACACACACCCTTAAACCATTGCAGTGGAAGCTGAATGAAAAAGTTAGACTACTAGCTGATACAGGGATCCTGGTTTTCCCTGATAAAAAATCACAAATTCTCTACTAAAAAATCACAAATTCACTGCTAAAACCCCCAAAATCTATGATTAAAATTAAAAGCCGCCCCACAGCCCCAGTGGCCCTGCTGGTGCTGCTCACTCCTCACCCACAGCCCCCACAGCCTTGCTGGTGCCCTTTGCCCCCCACCCACATCCCCTGTTCCCCTAGCCCTGCCAGAGGGGGCCCCCAGGTACCAGGGGTACAGACCCGTGTCAGCAGCCCCCTGCTCCTGCTCCTCCACTGCTGCATGCAAGGGGGCTGGAGAGACCTGTACCACCCAGATCTGTACCTGGGTCAGGCACAAGCTGAGTCTGCTGCCCAGCTGGGTGGGGCTTGGTGCTTGGGGCCTGGGACCACAATGCACAGCTGCAGGACACCAGCAGGGAGCAGGACAGGGCCGTGGGTGGCTCATCCAGGGGAGGACCAGATCCCTGCAGCCGCGCACACTCCCAGGGGGCAGGGGAGACCCATGCCCAGCAGCTTTGTACCCAAGGCAGGTGCAGGCTGCGGGCTCAAACTCCAGTGCTGCTTTGGGGGGTGCAGCCCCATGCCACTGCCCTCGCTGCAGCCCTGCATGCAGGAGGTGCATCACTGGGGCAGCAGGGCGGGGTGGTGAGAAGCAGTGAGGAGGTTTTCTGCATGATTCCTCCATTCCCTGCCACACTGGGTCATGAGGGGTGGGGAAGAGTGGGAAGCAGGGTGGCAGGGAACAGTGACGAGCAGGGGGGCTGCTGTTCCCTGCCACCCTGCTTCCCTCCCTGCAACCCAGCACAGCAGGGAGGGAAGCACGTGGAGGAGCCACGTGGAAAACCTTCTTGCCCCCCCCCCCCGCCACTGCCCTGGCAATTTGCCTTCTGTGCGTGGGGCTGCAGTGCAGGCAGCAGCACAGGGCTATGCACCCCAAAGCAGCAACAGGCACTGGAGGTGTGTCACCAGGGCAGCAGGGGGGCACCTCACAGTAGCAAGGAATCCCTGAGCAACCCTGATAAGCACCCCTTGTTTCAGGGGCACCTGGCCAAACCGCTAGGGACAGAGGTAGGGCTGGAAGCCATGTCCAGGAGAGATCCCCTGAACTTTTACTATGCATTTTCTACTTCAGGAACAGCTTTGTATGTTTTGAAAAAATATTTTATCTAACCAAGGGCATAGAATAGGTTGTTTAGGCTGGGGGAGATTTACTTGCTGGGCTTGCTACACATTTCATCACATCAGCAAGTTTAACCTGTTACGTAGCTATATAAGGCAGACGCCCACTGGGGTGTGGGTGCTTGCTTTGCGAACGATTGCCAAGCACCACTTTCTGCGCAGAAATAAAGTTTAAGTTGGATCCTTCACCCCTGTGTGTTTATTGGCACAAGTGCACCGGGCACGAACTCACTGTCCTTTGGGGACAACAACCCTGCTGTCCCCAAACATGCCAGGTCATGCCCACTAGCTCTGGAGGCTCTGATGGAGGGAAACAGGGTGGGAGCTTGAGCCTGCAGCCTGCACCTGCCCTGGGTACAGAGCTGGAGGGCACAGGTCTCCTCTGCCCTCTGGGAATGCACATGGCAACGGGGAACTGGACCTCCCCCTCCTTCTCCTTTCCCAGAAGAGACACCCACAGCCCTGTCCTGCTCCCTGTTGGGGCCCTGCAGCCATGCATTGTGGCCCTGGGCCCCAAGCCCCTCCTAGCTAGGCAGCAGCCCCAACCCTGCCCAGCTCCCTCCCTATAAGGGCCTCAATCCCTCTCTCCCCCTTGCACTTACCTGCTCCTCCCAGCTCCCTGCAAGTGGAAACTGCCAGCCTGCAGGGAGCTCATTGTAAAATGACAAAATCCATGGGTTTCTCTGGCAAAATGAGAAATCCACGAGAAAGGCAAAATCTGCGGTTTACTCCTTTTTCCATGGGAAACGGAAAATCCAGATCCCTGCTGATAAGGAGTAAACCAGCTGGTTGAGCCTGGACAGAGTGAAAGGGAAGGCTGAGCCCTGCTACAATCATTCAAGAAATAAGCTAACTGCCTTGGTATATAGGTCAGCAACCTTTTTTTGTTATGATTTCTATATATTTTCTCCCATCAAAGCACGGCAGGTGAGTTTTCAAAGAAGGGCCAGCAGAGCCAGGCCAGATAAAAGACTGAGACACCCTGTGAACACCTATCACAAATACCATGAACTACGCCTTATTTTTTCATCCTAAGCATTACTCACAGCATGCTGTGTGAAAACTATATCCCCATAGGGATGGAAGATGCAGGTCTCTTGGAATGCAATTCTGCACTGTGCAAGGAGTTCACAGAAAGCTGCACATTTTAATTTAGTTACCGAAAAAGGATGTTTGAGTTGGTGCTAACTGAAATGTTATACCTATCTATACCCAGCTAATCATTTACAGATAAAGGATTTAATTAATTAAATATGTGAAGCAAGATTCCAATTTGTGGGATGGGCAGTCTATAGCACAGTGCCTTTAGTAGTAACACATCCATATTCCCACCCTAAGCTTTGCAAGGCCCAGTATAGAGACACATATTATGGCTAGTCTTGTTAACCCTTACATTAGAATTTACAGTGATGAACTAAGTGATAATGTTATAAGACTCCCCATAATACCCTGCATGGCATTATCATTTGAAGATCAATATGAAGCAGAAAGACCTGGTTCTGTGATTGTTCTGACTACAGAGCCCCCCACATAGGTGTCAGTCTCAGGAGATATGGTGTTGCTCTTTGGGACCTTCTCCACAACAACCTCCCTTGACTTAATCCTCTCAACAGGAGCAAAACAGAGTAAACTTTGGATCTAAATGATCTGTGTGTCAGTCTGAGAGAGAGTCACTGCATGAGTTGTAAATAACTAAGTCATCCATAATCTCAGAAACTCTTTAGTTTGATATAAAAAATACCTATAAACCTATCATTCAAACCAGGCTAGTTATTATATGAGAGAGGTATTAGCAGTGTTCATCTTAAGTTAGCCAGATGGCAGGGCAGAGACTCCCTGCCTTGCCTTGTACCTATTATATGAGGATGAAATTACACATTACACTTTGACCATACTGAGGGCACTTAAAATGTGCAAGCATCCACACATTACCATTATAGCTCATTAGTTTATGCTAAGTGCCTTCTGACCATCCCAAAGTTTATGCCATTTGAGGCAAAAGTTAACTTTGGGCCAGGCTATCTAACATGTTAGGATAACGTCAGACTGTTCCACAGGGATAAAACAAGCATTTTGAAGTCCTCCAACACCCCAGAATATCCTGGCCTCCTCTCCCCCAGACAGGGAGAGAGCACAGGAGCCTTGGCTTTAATCCATGCCCCTGCTCACCAGCTTTCTAGTGGCAAGTCCCTTAGTCACTTCAGTTTTATATCCTTGGCTACTTCAATTTGAAAAAAAATGTTTTTTCAGTTGGTGACTATTCTTATTAAGTGACAGAAGCACGATGATATTGTTCCCAAATAGCATACTTCCAGAATTTTTTTCTGAAAGGCTGCATTTTATTTTTTTTTCTCTTCCTTGTAGTGATTGGTGGGTTTTTTCTTGGCTGATAAGATACAGTATGATGCACAGCAATATAAAATAATAAAGTCATATATTTTCCGAGGCTTTGTGTTTTATTCATATTTGTGTGCTTTTTAAATTGATTTTGACTCATACTATAAAACTCAATTGTTACATGTTGTGATTCATGCTGGCTCACAAATACTTTGTGCATAAATTTGGTTTAAGATACAAACACATTTCATTCAGTTTGTGAGCACATCAACTGTTTTTAAAGCAGGAACATTTGTTCTCAATCTCTTCTATTAATGTTTTTTTCATAATCTTACATATATCTCCAGGTTACAGATTACAGAGTATTATGCAGCATCTGTATAGCTGACAGATAAATGTATTTGGTGGTATTATTGTAATACACACGGAAGCAGTCCAACAACACACTAAATTGTTGCTTAGTTTGTAGTCTGATTGTATCTCAAAGTTAAGTTGTGCGCTGAAAAGTGACTAAAAATCATACTATGGGGTTGAGTGCTTACTTTCCTTTTAGGGCTGGAAGGGACCTCGGAAGATCATCGAGTCCAGCCCCCCGCCCAAAGGGCAGGAAGTCAGCTGGGGTCAGAGGATCCCAGGAAGATAAGCATCCAATTTTCTCTTAAAGGTGCTCAGTGTAGGTGCTTGAACCACCTCCGATGGCAGGCTATTCCAGACCTCGGGGACTTGGACAATAAAGAAATTCTTCCTCATGTCCAGCCTGAAACGGTCTTGCAGGAGTTTATAACTCTTCGACCTCGTCATCCCTTGGGGCGCTCTGGTGAACAAACGTTCCCCCAGATGCTGGTGGTCACCCCTGATAAACTTGTAGGTGGCCATCAGATCACCCCTGAGCCTGCGCTTTTTCAGGCTAAAGAGCCCCAGGGCTCTCAGCCTGTCATCGTAGGGTCTGCTTCCCTGACCTCTGATCATGCGCGTGGCTCTTCTCTGGACTCTCTCAAGCTTCTCCACATCCTTTTTGAATTGTGGAGCCCAAAACTGGAAGCA
>NW_005842002.1:1544086-1561799 GCF_000455745.1 Alligator sinensis
GGGCCTTAGGGCCCTTGCCCACCGTGGTCCATGCCCCTGGCTGGACACAGCAGGAGGTCCCAAAGTCCTCCTTTGGCGTGGAGGGGGACGGTGGTCTACTCTCTGCCTCCCGGGGGAGAAGGGCCTGGCAGTAGGAGTCTATCTCCTGCTCGCAGTCCCTGATTAGTAGGAGTACTGCCTCCAGTTTTGTGCGCTGCACTTCAAGAGGGATGCGGAGAGTCTTGAGAGGGTTCAGAGGAAAGCCACTCATATGGTCAGAGGCCTGCAGATAAGGTCCTATGAGGAGAGACTGAGGGACCTAGATCTCTTCAGCCTTCACAAGAGCAGGCTGAGAGGTGATCTTGTGGCTGCCTATAAATTCATTAGGGGAGGGCAGCCGAGAATAAGAGATGGTCTATTTACTAGGGCATCCCCTGGAGTAACTAGGAATAATGGCCACAAATTGACGGAGAGAAGATTTAGGTTGGACATTAAAAAGAACTTTTTCACAGTAAGGGTTGCCAGAATCTGGAATGGGCTTCCAAGGGAGGTGGTGCTGTCCCCTACCCTGGGGGTCTTCAAAAGGAGACTGGACAAGCACCTAGCTGTGGTCATCTGACTCCAGAACTCCTTTCTGCCTAGGGCAGGGGTCGGACTCGATGACCTACTGAAATCCCTTCCAGCCCTAACATCTATGAATCTATAAAGCAAGTACTAAATGACTGTGGAGTACCAAATGTGCAGTGGGGTGCACGTGTAGACGCTCCCAGTGAGTAGTCAACAAAAAAGCCTAGACATCTAGAGAAGCACCAACATAACTCTGAAATAAGCTTAAAGAAGTGTTGGAATGGTGTTGTAGCCATGACGGTTCAGGAAATATGATAGAAGCAAGGATTTATATGGGTCATATATTTTATTCGATCAACAACATGGTTTGGATAGACTTAGGAGAGACTTAAGGAAGAGAAATTGGGGGGGGATGGGAAAGCTTAGAACTATACATAAATTTTGAAGAACTTTATGTAAATTTTTATTAAAAAGATTATTTCGAAGAAATACTTGATTCCATCATTAATTTCCCTTCATAACAGGAATAACTTGCAAGACTCACACATTTGGCTGACTGGTCTGGTCAAAAGGGAAAACTTCACATTTGTGGTCTACCCTGTTAATAATTGAACTCAGATAAATTTGTGCTGAAATAAATTTTATTTAAAGTTTATCTCATTCTTTCTTTCTCTTTCTGAGAGGAGGACATCAATTTTCAGTCCTTCTGTTTCAAGAGGGGAAAAGGAGCTTACAGCTTAAAAAACCTTGGGACTCTAAAAGAAAGTATTTTAAGGTGACAGCTGTATCTTCCCAAGTGAAACAGCTAGTAGCACATTATTCTATTATGTGGTAGAGGTAATTTTGGCAATGGTCCCAGCATGTCTACTCCTTAGGCTGCCAGTTTGTGTCATTGCATTACTTTGCAACCACATGAAATGACAGGGGTGTAAAAGTAAGATTGGATTGCTGTTGTAGCTGTGATGGTCCAGAAAATAAGTGAGAAGCAAGGGTTTGGGGTTTTTTTTGGCTGATATTTTCTTTTTGGGCTAGCTATAGTTGGGAGAGTTGCTATAGATTTCCCCTGAGACAAAGCCTTCTATCTTGGGAACCTGCAGATGGCCAACCCTATTGTCCCACATTAAGTACCTGTGAAATATCCATATTAACACTTTGCTCTATACAATCACAGCTAATTCAAGTTAATTGCCATTCAAACTGAGAGTGTAAACAACTGTCATGAACCTGTTTTAATGTGAGTGAAATCAGCCCTGATTAATCCCTACTTTTGTGTTCAGCCTAGAAAAGAATAAACCAAACTGATGCATGGTGATTGGAAAGGCCAACAAGACAGTGCAATAGGCACTGGAAACACATACTATATTATTGGTACTTCTTTGACTTGTGAAGAGCATATTATACCAGTAATTGCTACACATTTCTCCAAGTCCATTTACCATAAATAATTAAAAGCAGAAAAAAAGGTTTTGAAAACAAGCCTAGAAGGAAAGAGAGAATTCATAATTCATAATGGTACTATACCTTACATAAAAACCATCAGGTAGATTGTCAGACTGTGCATTGAATATGAACTGAAACTCATATCTTGCCAGCAGTAATGTACAACAGTGCATGGACAACACTGGGAAAAATATTATATTAGGGTTCAGAAGAAAGGCTTAATTTGCTTTAAATATTTAGTTACATTGATTTTGTTTCTTTATACTCCTGGACTCTTTTTCCCCCAAGAAATAACTTACTGTTTACATAGCTTTAGTTTTGACCTGTTTAGTTAGAAACATCAGGCAGATTCTTAAGATAACCTGACAAGGCAGGTCATCATAAAAACAAAAACAAGAAGCCGCAGTTAAGCTTAGTAGCAGGTGAGACTGCTTCCACCCAGTACTGACATGGCGCTATCAGCTTTGGACCCAGGTGAATGCTCCAATTTCTATCCAGAACCTGCCAAATGCATCCACAGTTGACACTGGCACGCACCCAGGACTGCTTTCGTCATGTTGGGTGGATGGCGGCACAAGCTGTGGATGGGGCTGGCAGGTTCCAGTGAGGATTCGTTTTGGGGTGTGCTACAGCTCCAGGCCAGAGGTCAGGGAGGGAGGGAGGGAGGGAAATAGAAGATCGGTAAAGTTGTTTGAATGTGCTGAAACTGTTTACTTAGTGAATAATCCTGCACCTATGCAAATAAATGAGGATTGTGTCATTTATTTCAATGGGAGCTATATCAGACTTGGAATGTAGTGATGATACTAACAATACTTCTGAATTTTAGCTAATTTCTTAAGAGAAATGTAAATATATATGGAGATAGAACATAGCTCCTTGAGTGATTAGTTTCCTTGGTCTTCTGTGTTATATAGCTTCATAAATATATTTTCTATTTATGTTAAGTCATGATATGACTATATAACCCTATTCTTTAGAAAGAAAAATGTATTCAAGCATATAATTTGGAAGTAGTGTCATGAGCATCACATCAAAAGGAAAGGGAAATTCAACTCAAATATGAACTTGCTGTAAAGGCTATAGTTTAATTTCACTGAAGACCTGAATTTTCATATTTCTCCTACTGCTGATAGGGATGTGATAGTCTGGGCAAGGTATTTTACTATTACTCTAGAGACGTGTCTTGGAGCTTCACTCTGAAATTGGGCTGAAAGTCACCTTGAGGCCACTCAGCAATTAATGTATACCTGGTCATTTGGGCTGAGGAGTCAAAGGCAACTGGATATGACAGTACGCACATCACTCCCATCTGTGCTTTAACCATGCCAGACTAAGAGAAAAATGGATGGCAAATCTCAGGTGGAACAGACAGTGATACTCCCAAATGGAAACAGTGAGAGAAATCTTCAGATAATGTAAATCTACCAAGGTCCATAAAATGAAGGAAAAAATGAAAGTGCATAAATGTCTAGTCCTTGAGAATCTGGTCCGCCATACTGGAAAGTGTTATTTATCCAACATTCATTCATCTGATTAGCATGAAACAAACTGGACTGCTTTGTTTCATGTAGCTATGACTCAGGAACAAAAAAGTTTCCAGTGATAAATAGAACTTCTGTTATACCATTAGCTATAACAATGTACACTCTTAAATTTTAACTAAGACTCTGATTCAATAAAGTACTTAACTGTGTGTTTCATGTAAGTCAATTGAGCAAAGCACTTAAGCATGTGCTTAAGTACCACTAAATTGAATTTTAAGTGAATTAAATGCTTTGCTGAGTGGGGGCCTAAGATTTTAATATCATAAGACATCTTGGGATGAGACGGTGGTCACAGCATCCCAGTCACTTTAGTACACAAGAATAAAATGCATTCATGTTTATAGTCCAACTTACTTTTATTGGAACATTCAGGCTTCTGTAGCTAAGCATCTGTTATCTCTTCTTTCCATAATAAAACACTACTCTGAAGGTTTGCAATTCATTTCTAGATTGTTGCTCCAGCATATGGCTTGACACCCAACAATTTCGCATAGGAATGAATGTGTGACAAGTTTAGTTTATTCTATTTATTTTAAAGCTGTAAATTTAGTATACGTTCACCAATATACAGATTCCTTAAGCATTATAACTTAATGGAAGCTTATAGTGAAATGCAACTGAATAAAATTTCAGTAGACTTGTCCATTTTTCAGAGTTCACTATATTTATAGGCTAGAACTACATTCGTCTTGAGAATTCTTCCATGCATCATTGCATTATCCCTAGTACAAACTCTGCTAGTGACAGCACTATAATACTTAGGGCAGGGGTGGGCAAAATATGACCCACGGGCTGGATCCAGCCCACTAGTTCATTTTATCCAGCCCGTGTGGCCCCTAAAAAATTAGAAAATTAATATTTATCTTCCCCTGGCTTCTGTCAAAAATGACAGGAGACAGGGGAAGTAAGACCCAGGGGAAGCCCTGGCAGGTTTCTGGAACAACAGGGCCTACCTGGCCCTGCCCCCCACTTACCAGAGGCTTCTGGCTTGGGACCATGGGGATGTTTGTGCCTGCACCAGAGCAGGAAATTCAGGTAAGAAGTGGGAGCAGAGGGGAGGCAGGGGAGAACCACAGTAATCACCCCAGTCCTTGGGGCTAGGTTGGCTTCTGCTGAGTTCTATGGTTCAACCATGCAGCCAGGAGCCATGTGGTGCAAGGCAGCCAGTGAGTTGACAGCAAAGTGGGGAAAGTGGCAGAGGGGGACAGGGGGGAGTGGGAGCAAGCGGTGTGCCATGCGGGAGGATGGAGCCTACACCAGTGTCCCGGGGCCCAAAGCCAGGCAGGGGCTGGCAGGGGTCTATGGAGCCAGGCTGGGCTCCCAGCAGGGAGATGGGGAGCTGGCCAATGGTTTGGTGGCTTTGGTCTGTCTGTGGTGCACCTTGGGCCCTTGTGGTGCCCCTTGGGGCTGCAGGTGTAGTTGTGGTGACTGTGGGGCTTTGTGATGGCAGCTGCAGTGAAGGAGGAGGACGAGGCAATCTCGGCGGGCCTTCTCCTTACTGCTACACTCATGGAGGTTCTTGAGGTGCTGCTTCTGGGAGCGGCTGCTGCTGCCATGGTGCTCCCACCATGCCTGGCAGCTGTGCTCCACCTCCCCATGCAGCTGCCGCCACTGGGCCCACACCTTCTCCTGCAGCTGTTGGCTCCATAGACCCCTGCCTTCCCCGACCCAGCTCTGGGTCCCAGGACACTGGGTCAGGCACTGTGCTCCTGCACACTGCTCGGTTCCATTCCCCCCTGTGTCTCCACTGCTACTTTCTCTACTTTGCTGCCCACCTGCCGACATCCTCGTACAATACCTTACCCACACACATGTTGATACAAATCCCATACTCACCCACCCACAGCTCCCCACAAACCCCACACTCACCCACCCATACTCCCCCAACACCCCTGCACACCCCACACAATACACAACAGTAAGACTGAATTTTCCGCTATTATGCAATCACTTCTACATATACAGAACAAACACAGACATATCAGGGCAAAGTATATTTAAAATTAAATTAAAATATATTATTATGGGTGTTTGATTTTTAGCATATAATTTGTTTTTTTTCACCCTAAGATGGTAAAACCTCTTCCCCAAAGGAGTACTCCCTGTGACAAGGGGAGGTACTTCCAGTGGCAAAGGTCTGAGGTTAGGGGGGAGACTTTTGGGCCCAAGATGGCGACCAGGGTGTAGGGCACCTATCAAGGGGCAGGGCTACCCATGCAACCCTTGACAGCTTGCCAAAACTCAGTAAGTGGCCCTCCACCTGAAATATTGTCAATATAAGGGTCTTATATTGACAATATTTTCACTACTTTATTCTGTAACTTTATTCAGAGCAGGTTTAGATAGCATGATTCTAACAATGCTTGCAGATGCGTGAACCTAGACCACACTAGGATGATTGTTAGTGCTATCCCCAGTGAAGCTGAAACAGTAAAATTCAAGGGGAGAAGGGGCTTTCTTCTTTTTTTAACAAAGGATAATTACGTTTTACTCTTCTATATTTATGCTTCATGCTAATCCCCTGACAATACAGCTGGTATTACTTAAATAGTGAGGTGATGGGAAAGGGACATTGCCAAACTGATAAGGTTTTCATGGGTAAAATAGAAATCAAGCCGGTATTGTTCTATTCATGAAAAGTAAAATGATTCTGTCTTGATCCCAATCTTCCTATAGCAATTCCTAGATATAAAATAAGAGGAGCCAGTCAACTCAAAGTTACTATCCATGTATTCCAGAGGTAACCTTCCAAATAGAAGGTACTTTCCTTCTTGAGCTTGCATATAGTTCCTTTTAGTTGGAGGATAGGTCACAAAGGCATGTGATTAGTGATGACTGATTTTTTTCCAGTGAAAATAGCTCCCATTTTTAAACTGAAATGGAATGCTTGTTCTGAGGAAACTTTCCAAATAACATGGAAAATGTGGATAAAATATTGACAAAAAGTTGTCTGAGCAGTGCTAGTCCGAAGGAAAATTAAGCATCCTTGGCCCTCTGAGGATACGAGCCTAAGCTCAGTAAAACTTACGAGTCAGTGGTGTGAATCATAGGATTTAGTCCAGCCTGGTTCCATTAGTGGTGTAACTGCAGACTCTGAAGTCTGGGAGAAGTCTAAAAACTAAGGGAGAAGGAGGAGTTTATTGAAAATGGTGAGAGGGAGACATTGCACTCCCGTCTCCCAGAGGGAGATATTGCACTCCCAGACCCTGGGCCACTCTGGATCATGGACCCGCCTCTCTGATCAGATCTGCAGGGCCTATAGCAGATGCAGAGGTACTAGGGGTGGGTGGTAGTACAGGTCTGGGTTGGGGTGTAGAGTGAGGGCTGTATCTGTATAGCCGTTGCTCTCTACCCACCCCCAGCCACCGGTGGCTATTTCCCTTGGTGCCTAAGGACCCTGAATTGTGTGACAGGCCATGTCCCCCTCCTTCCCGTAGCCTCCTGGACTACCAGTGTGCCAGATGGAATGGTCTGGCCTGCAGGCTGACACCTATGTTTGACATCTATGGCACTGAGCAGTCATCAAATAGTGAAAATTTTACTACAGTCCTAGCCTCAGTTCAATTGAGCAACCCAAGCATAACAGAGCAAACTGCTAACCAATTTTGTCAGAGATCTAAAATGTGGAACTCTTACGTAAACTACACAAAGCCACCTTTGGACAAGAACACTTTTAAACCCAATTTGACCCTCTGTGCTGAAAAGGTAAAATGTTCTTTTACTGTATTTATACACAACATCTAAATCAATGCCTTGGCTCAAAAGGTGAAAAGGTTAAGAAAAGAACTGAGTCCAACAACACATTTTTCACATTTTGATCTCAAGTGACTTTTCCTGACTATGGATTTTTAGGCAGTTTGCATTAGATGCTTAAATTGATTTTTTTTCCTGAGACACTAGCACAGAAATCATGGAAAACAGCACAAATTTGGGGAGTTAAATAACAGAAAGCAATCAGTGAAAAAAAAATCTAATAAAAAATTCAGTAATCCTAGCTGTTTATGTAATACTTAATTCTGAATATTTATATGAGCAACATCAAATGCAGATTGTGATAGACTAAGTCCCAAAGAAGCAAAGCTTACTCTGAAGGCTACAAGATACTGCTCTGTTGAGCAGACAAATTCTGCCTTAAAAGAATTTAGCAACAAAACCTGACACATGGAAAATCCATGTGACTGTTCAGGAAAGAAAAGAACTCTACATGGCAGCTGGTTTCCTGGGCAACTCTGTAGCTCTGGTAATTTAAATGAAATACCAGAGAATCTTTCTTAAAATCTGTGTCTGGAGCCATATATTTTCAATGAAAGGGTGAGTTAGTATGTGTGCATTGCTGTGTTATTGAATTCTATAGTTTATCTAACTGTTCTTGGGTGAATTAGAAGTAGATGGAGAGATCCTTCAAAGACTTCATAGTCTTCTGCTCCTCTCACTTCCTCAGTCTGAGGTGGCACTGTTTGGGTTATACTTGTATATAGCTTTAATTATTTTTCTGTGGGGGGGGGGGGATGATGTCTACGTACTTCTTTCCTCCCTTATTATTTTAGCAATAGTAGACTTCTCAGAAAAAAAGGTCTTACAGAATGCTACAAAATGTTAAAGTACCAGGTTAGACTGACTTCACGTAGTGACTTCTTTATAAGACAAGTAACATTTAGTTGTGTTAGCTGTGCAGGATTAATAGAAATAAGCAATAATAGAAAACCATTTTAAATTTAATCACATATTATCTGTAGATGCACAGAAGAGGATCTGATGAATAAGTAGGTGCCTCTTATACCACCACCTTTCATAAAATAATTTAATTAATGTCACCCCTAAATGACAAATGAAAATGCTTACCACAGGCCGAGACAGTCATATTTTGTTTACTATGTTTGCAATTAAGTAATTCTAAACATGGGTTTCATGGAAATATTGCTATCCATTCAGAAAGAAAAATGTCAGTTCAAAATGTTTTATAGATTATTAAAGTACAAAAAACTCATGTTAAAAGAAAAGATGACATACCAGCTGTCTCACTACTAGGATGATTGTTTTATAATTTATCTAATCCTATTTTAACCCAAGTGGTATCAAAGAAAACAGGATCATTCAGCTCCCTAGTGAAGTGTCGTGGTATATTTAAAAAAAGTTTGCTAACATTTCAGTGGTTTTACTTTTCCTTCTTTCCTTCTTGACTTTTTGCAAATATTCTACCATATCAAATTGACTGGTTGAAACATTCACAGAAATTCACAGAATTAAGTTAATTTTAAATAAAGAGGGGGGATGTCTTTTTCCCTTATTGAAAGCTGCTTCTAACAGTTGCATTCATCCAGTTAGGAACATCACATGTGTGTGTTTTATTTAAAAAAAATATCTTTTCAGTATTCAAAAACATTTTTTTTTTTACAAACAACATATACACCAAGAGGTGCTCACACCAATTATTTGGAGGAACCGTTTGGAATAATTAATACATTTGAGGAAATCATACTAAACGGACAGCTGTGGGGAGAGGAGGTTGGCTTTTTGTGAAACTGGTGTTAAACAACAATTTTACATGCTTTGATGGAAATTCAAGACTTCACATGGATACAATTTCCATAAAAGCTGTTATATACAGGGAGTTGGGAATGTTAAAAACAATTAGCAGGTGTTTTCTTTTCAATTAGAAATAAAACAAGGAAAGGTTTTTTTTTCTTCTTCATCTTCCAAAATTCATAAATATGTCAATAAATACTGAAATGTTCTGTCACAGATATTTGCTCTCAGTGTTATCTGACTGCACACACAGACAATCTTTTCCTTCATATTAAATAATGAATGGCTTTCCTTTCGGTGGGTTCATGAGGTTAGACCTGACTAGTAGATGCAGGCATGAGAGTTCTTTGACAAACTGTTTTTTTGAGAAGTAGGGTTGGAAAGTTGTTGTAACCATGTGAGGTATATCTACAAATGTTTCTTTATCCATTCTTTCATTTATAAAGTTCTTCAAGTGATTCTTGAATTTCAGTTGCTGAAATCTGCAGGTAAAATATCACTATTACTTGGGGCTAGACTGGGGTGGGCAATCATTTTGGCTGCAGGGCCACTTAATGACTTTTGGTGAGCTGTCAAGGGCCTCAAGGATAGCCCTGCCCCTTGACAGGTGCCCCTGATCGCCATCTTGGGACTGGAAGTCCCACCGATATCCCTGAACTCTACCATGGGAGTTCCCTCCTTGTCCCTGGAAGTACTCCTTTTGGGAGGGGGGTTTGCCATCTTGGAACCAGAAACCCCCCCCAAATCATATACTAAAAATCAAACATCTACTATAACATGTTTTAATTTTAGTTGTGTAGCATATATAGAGGTGATTGCATAATAACTCAAAATAAAGTCTTACCCTTGTATATTGGGGAGGAGGAGCGGGGGTTTGTGAAGGAGTGTGGGATTTATGGGGGGTTTGTGGGCGGTCGAGTTTGTGGGTGTGGGGTTTGTGGGTGGGGGTGGGCCCCCCCACCACATGCCCCCCTATGGTGCACAGCCCTTACCACCAGCAACAACAGCAGCAGCAGCCAGCGGTGGGCCCTTAAGGCACTCCTGGCCTGGGGCAAGCAGAGCCTCATGGTGACATGTGGCTACAATTGAATCCCAGGGGCTATATGTGGTGGCACAGAGCCTGTCTGGCCTGGCCTGCTGGTGTGAGCCTTCAACTCAAACAAGGCTGGCTCCATGCCAGCATGTGGAGCACTACAGGCAAGAACCACGTGCCATTAGGTAGGACCAGATCTGTGCCTTTGTGTGGGGCTTCCAGCACTCCAATGTAGAGCCACACATGGCGACATGGAGCTGTCCTGGCCCAATGGCACACAGCTTCTGCCTGCAGTGCCAGGAACCCCACATGCAGGCTCAGAGCTGGGTGGGCTCTGTGTTGCCATGTGTAGCTCCTGGGATTCAGTTGGAGCTGCATGTCACTGGGGGGCTCTACCTGTAGCAGGCCAGGAGCACCCTTAGGTCCTGCCACCTGCTGCTGCTGCTGCTGCTTCTGTCAGCAGTGGGGGCTATGCACCATGACAGGAGTCCCACCTCAACCCCCACCCCCAAACTCTACCTCACTCCTGCCCTGCAGGCAAGAGGTCCCCTTTCCACTCACCAGCTGTCCAGCCATGTGCCATCACACTTGGTGCTCGCAAAAGGAGCTCCCAGATGGAGTGCCAGGAGCCCCACAGAGGTGGAAGCACAGATCCTGCCCAGTCCAATGGCACATGGTGTCTGAAAGCCCACCTCCTGCCAGCTTTCAGAGGGGCAACTGTGGGCAAGTAAAAATTGTTTATTGGAGGGGTCCCATGGGCCAGATAGAATGGCCTAGTGGGCCGCATCTGGCCCACTGGCTATATTTTGCCCTCCCTGGGCTAGATTGTCTCTATCCCTTATCTAACCATGCAAGTAGAGTTAGTTCCCTTTCATATTTTTCTGCCTACTAATATTGAAGACACTCCTATTGAATCTCCAGCCATGCTGTGAAGAGAGGGCAGAGTCCATACTCAGCAGCTAAAACAGATGCTGAGCATATGTGGGGAGATTAAACTACGTCTTGAAAAGGTCAGAACAAACTTATTTCTCCATCTCTTTCCCCAAAGGAAAGAAGGGGAAGGAATTATGTCATTCTAAATACCTCTTGCCTCTTATAGCAGCCTCTTCAGTAAAGGTGCAGCTACGCACTGTTCCATACTCCATTTAGTTCTTAATTAATCTAAATTGATTAAATGAACAAGAGGAAAATTGGCATATTCCCAGGGTCAAGGCTGTATTATTTATACATGCCTGAATTACTTTTGTTTTAAAATAACACACTTATAATATAAAACCATCTTAGATTTCACCAGAGCAGAATTTATATTTGCTCTCATATGGAGATAAGAATTTAATTTATGCTCATAGTGTCCTTTGGTATTTTATTATCTTCTTTTTTTGATAATTGATTATTTTATTATCTTTTATCTTATTGATCTTTATTCCCAGTTCTTCAACCAGTTGTGATTGGTTTACCATTATAAAAATGTCCATAAAATGTTGGTATTTGGTTTAGCAACATTCTTGTTCTGTGCAACTATGGCTCTGCTATGGCACTTTATCTACTGAATAAAAACATAGGAGAACCCTCTTGTTTCAGCAAATTCAGGCCCCTGCCATCACAGGAAATCTTTTCCTGTAATTCAGTTCATAAAGTTATATCTGAAAAGCTAATTAGGTTGATTACCCTCTTTCCTATTTTGGAAAGGGTATTTTTTTTTGGGGGGGGGGGGATTATGTTTCTACATTTCCCATTTTAAGTCTAGGTTTATTCCTGGCTACTTTCTACTGACTTGTTCTTGGGCCGACATTTCCCTTTAGCCTAAATAGCACTTGCCTTTTCATGGTGTTATCTCCCTGATGATAGATTTGTAAAGAATGATCATATCCCTTCTCATCCTTTCTTTTTTTTTTTTTTTTTTTTTTGCTGAGGTAACTAATCCAACCTCTTCTAACTTCACTTTTGTAAGAATGTTCTCTGCAGCTGTTCCAGTGAATTTCATCTTTCTTGAAACTGTACAGAATTGTACACAGTGTTCCAGTCAGAGTCTTACCACTACAACCACTATTAACCTTTTTGAGAACTTCCATTGCAGGTGTTTAGAAAAGTTACATATAGAGAGTTTTTTAAAGATTGCATTTTGAGGAGAATGGAGCTGCTTTAATAAAAAAAAAAACTGTTATTTTTTAATTTATCCAATATGGTATATTAACAATTTTGCATAATATTAAGTCAATTATATTGCAATGGCATTTGAAAATGTTGATGGTTGGTATTGTGTAATAAGCTTTCTATTATTATTTGGGGACACACTTAAGAACACAGACAGCCTCTGAGACTGAAAAATATTCAACTGAAATGGAGTTTACTCAATGTGCATGCCCATGAATGTATTTGATTTGAGCTATAGATAAGACAGAATTGCAAAATCCATTGGAGAAGCTGTTTTTGGTTGCTTCTATCATTGCCATACTAATTCCTTTTGGACTGGTATTTTTATACTACATCTTAGCTTAGGGACAACTCTTTTCCTCAAGTGCTTGAAGAAGATTTGCTCAGCTATTTTTGGAATCAAGTGGAAATGGATAAAGCTTTCTTCAAATATGATATTTATTATTTGACTTCAGTGACTGAAAGAAGAAATATTGTTCAGTAGTCAAAACTGAGATTTAAAATGAGGTCAAGTTTAAAACTGAAGAGAGTTAGCATCTGTAAAGTACAAAGTTATTGCAGAAAATGTTATATTTTGTTAGATACAAATATTATTGAAAGCTATGGTTTAAGCTAATTTTGAAGGTAAGTGAGAAATTTTAAGATAGTCACATTTAATATTGAGTACATTTCTAAAAAGTGTATAATGGATTAATACATGATTAAAGGGATGCTTAAGTAGCTATTAAAGTATCACAGATGGATACATTATAAATTTATCAACTGTTATTTCAAGTGACTTTTAAGTTAGAAGTCTTCAAAGTAGAAATTTGTTGTAGATAAACAAGCTCCAAACTTCATCTGTTCTTTAGTCAAACTTGGCTTTTAGATCATCTAAATTTGAAATATTCCTAAGACCTAAGTTTCATATACTATCTTAAAGACTTAGAAACATAGCATGTCACATACACTGTATGCATGTATGTATAAGAAATATACTCCAGTTCATGTTATACTGATGAACAGTTTGAAAGGAATAGTGGTAATATAAGGCATATGCATAAGGGTGCAGAGTTCAGGCTTGACTTTCCTCACTTGATTTCTTTGAACTTTTAGAGCAGCAGTTCCCAACCTTGGGGTTGTGACCTCATATGGGGGTTGTGGCAATAAAAATGGGGTTGTAAAAACAATCACAGGTTTTGTCCTTTAAAGGAGAAAAAAGCAGGAAACAGCAGAATCCGCTTGCAGGCTGGCAGATTTCCAGCCTGCAAGGGGCTGCTTGAGGCTGGGGGGAGTAGGAAGAGGGTGATCAGGCAGTGTGGAGAGCAGCTTCCTGCAGATAAATCTATGGGGAAGAGGGCAGATTGAGGCCCTAATAGGGAAGCTCATTGGGGGCGGGGCTGGCTCCCCAAAGCTCTGTGCGCTCCCAGGGAGGGGGACATGTGCTCCCTAGATTTGTGCACAGGGCAGGGGGTGGATGTGGACTGCCCGCTGTGGGCTCAGGGCTCCCCACCCTGCTGCCCTCCCCTTGGGACCTCTGTGGCAGAGTGGGATGGGGAGGCTTGGTGCTGCTGCTGAGAGCCTCATGCCTGTCACACTGCTGTGGTGAGACACCCCTGCCTGCCCAGCAGTGTCAGAGGTACAACTCTGTGCCGCCACTGCTGCTGTTGTCAAGTAGGCAAGAAGTGTCTCACCATAGCAGCCTGGCTGGTGTGGGGCTCCTGGCACTGGCTCTAAGCCTCCCCTCCCTCCCACCTGCTGGGCTGCAGAGGTCCCTAGGAGGAGGGCAATAGGATGGGAAGTGCCAAGCACACAGTGGGCAACTTGTATCCACAGGGAGAGGAGGTGGGAGGGGAACCAGGCTCTGCGCTCCACTCTGTCCACAGCAGCCACCACCTCCCGTGTGTGGCAGGTGGGGCTTGGGTGCTGCTGCGGGGCAGGGGGCAGGGGACTGCGGGCCCTGGCTCTGCTCCTGTAGCACTGGCAGCAGCAGGGCCCCTCTGGCAGGGATGGAGGGGGCAGGGGCTGTGGGTCATGAGTGAGGGGCCCCCAGGGCTGGGGGGTGAGGGGCTATGGGTGGGGAGGGAGAGGCACTGGCAGGACTAGGGGGCCATCGGTGGGGAGTGAGGGGCACCTGTGGGGGTGGGGGCTGTGGGTTGGGAGTGAGGGGCCATGCTGAGGAAATGGAGTCATAGATGGGGTCATGTTTCATAGTTTCATAGTTGGTAGAGTCAGAAGGGACCTAATCAGATCATCAAGTCCAACCCCCTGCCATGGGCAGGAAAACATGTGGAGGTCAAATGACCCCGGCTAGGTGTCTATCTAGCCTTCTTTTAAAGACCCCCAGGGTAGGAGCGTGCACCATTTCCGTTGCTAAGAAAAAGGTTGGGAAGCACTGTTGTAAAGCTTAATTACTCTCTGCTAACATTGCAGCATCATTCATTGTTAGTCTAGAATCGAATATGTAAGCTTATACTCAGTGTTAGTTGTTTTACTTCAATTTGGTCAATTTATAACTACAAAATACAAACACAGTCAAGGCAAATTTGTTTGATAGTCTTTGCTATGCATGGCCTACATGCCTGTATACAAGAGGATGGTTTTTGTTTACAGTGATACCACTCAGGCTGAGAGTAGTAGTCATCTGATTAGTATGGCCATCATTCTAGTGAGACTCCAAGTATGCCAGCTCTTCACATAAACAAGCTTTCTGTCAAATGCAGAGTCCATCAATAATCCATAAAACATTTTAATCAGGCACATGCTTTCTGAATGGGTGGTCTTCTGTGTCATCATCTTGTCAGAGCTATTTAAGAAAAAAACAAGGCTACTACCATAGAATGCTTTGAAATAATGTACTGCAATAATAACTGCCAACATTCATATGGGTAGCCTTTTCATGACTAGTAGATGTTTTTTGGTCTCATGTAGGAAAGTTAATTTTTTCCCCAATTTGCCATGGCATTATGATGCTCGGAATGACCATATTTTTATATATAAAAACTCTTATACCCACTTTATATGCGCAACAAAAAATATAAGCAAACATAGACATGTTTAAGATTAGGTTAAATATTTGTATATGTAATAATTGAATTTCACATTATAGGTAATTCATGTGGCCTGACTCAGGGACTCACCCTATATACAATAACATTCCATTAAAGAAATTCTTGTCACTGACTGTTCATACTAAGTGAAAGGTAAAGAGTTAACAAGGACTGAGGTGAGAAGATTTCATCTTTTTAAAGATACTTTTTTCAATATGATTTGTTGACAAACTGTCATGATTAATGCACTGACCGCTACATTTGAATATAGTATATACTAGAAATGAGCAAGCAATTCTCTCTAAGAGTAACATGAGTTTGTCCCTTAGATACTCTCAATGTTGAAATGCAATTAATTATTGGAAATACACTACCCAGTGTAGAGGAGAAACTTGATTCTTATCTAATTCAGAACTTTTCAAATATCTATTATAAATACATACATATGTGTGTGTATGTCTGTGTGTTTGGGTGTGTGTGTGTGTATAAAATTGCATTTACTATTATGTATTATTTTATTACATTTACTATTATGTATTATTTTATTACATTTACTATGAAACTATATGCTTGACACAGATTCTAAACAAATGAATGCTTTCTAAGATCCTAAAAAAAAAAAATTATGATCAAGGAAAAGATCTGCAAATTTTGTCATATTCTTCAGAAGTGAACTTGTCTTATTCATTAATGTGCAGCAACTGTTTCATGTTATGGGAATGGCCCTGTAATTAATCTCATAGTCTGAATTCATTTGATCCCATTTTGCTCCTGATATTTCTTAATTATTCCAACGGCACATTCCAGATGGCACGAAACAGGATAAATTGTGCAAATGAACTTTCATAATGACATCCTATTCTAATTGTTATTAAAATTCATGTAATATCAAGTTTCTTTTTATTTATTTCAGTATAATTAAGTAACAAGAGACAAGAAATTCATTTGTAAAATTTGTTTTGGGAAAAGCTCCTCTGTTTATTACAAAGATGCATTTTGCAAGAGACTGAAACTCTCAGATTCTGAACAGAGAAAGTGCAACACACATTTTAAAAATAGAAATTAACATATTTTCTTACATATAGCACATCCCTGAACATAATGCACACCCTGTTTTTGGAAGGCCCAAAGAAGGAAAAAGGTCTTATCTAGGGGTACAGGTAAGTGCCTGAAGTCAGGGATCTCTGGGTCTAGGGCAATATGCTGGGCCTGGGGTCATGAGCCAGATCTTATTCTACATATTAGGACTGAGGCTACACAGTGGGTTTGGCCATGGTCTGACCCTCTGTGACAGCCCAGCCAGGGAGCTGCCAAGGGGTCTAGAGATTTGGCAGGAGGACAGCAGTGGCAGCATTAATTGCCATGGCTCCTAGAGCCACTCTGGGAGTCACAGCAATTAACAGAGTGCTATAAGTGCATTCCTACTGCTAAATCTCCTGACCCCTTGGAAGCCATATTACTTGCATATAATACACACCTGTATCTCTCCCAGCTGGTTTAGGAAAAATCATGAATATTTTATGCAAGAAAATACAGTATTAGAATGGGCTGCAGGTCCTTGCAAATACAACAGCTTATTACACTCATCCAAATTGAAATGTTATGATTTTTTCACAACTGTCAAAAATTGACTTAATAAATGGGTTCTCTCACAGCTATGGCTACTCATGGAGTGAAATTATGCCAGTCCTAGTCATGTTGAGCACTACCTAACTGATTGTTCCCAGGAAGCTGCTACCATTAGTACAAAAAATAAAAAGCACAGGACAAAAGTTATTCAGGAATGAAGAGCTTTGATCCCCAAAGTTGCCATAAAACAAAAGTATTATTTACTGTGCTTCGAGGCATCATTTTTTTTGTTTAATTTAAATATGCTAACCCTATGGTAATGAGAGAATACAACATATTTCTCTATTTAGGTAAATTTTTGCTAACCAGCACACACACTGTGAATATGAATATACAAGCAAGAGAAATCCCATTATGTTTTCCTAGAGAACTGCAGCTGGCCCAGAGCCAGTGAGAGCAGAGGACAAGGGAGCCACATATTCAGAGTTTCCAAACAATAGTGACATCTGTTTCAGTTAGGAAGAGAGGGAGGAAAATTAATCTTTGGTTTCTACATTGCATGTTACATATACAATTAGTACATGTCTGATTGCCTCAAAATTCTTAGGTGATGCTGATTCTCTATAACAAAATTAGAACTATGCTGTGCTATTCTATGGTGGTTTTGAAAGCCAGATGGGAGTGTGGATGCAAACCATTTTGTTGTATGTGTTCTGAGCTTCATGCAATTCAGCTGTTAATCTTATAGCCTCACCAGACACAGGGGATGTAGGGAATAAGTCACAGCATGAATCACTGGTGGATCATATAACTGGAAACTTTTAAGTAGATATGCATCTAGCTGGGGTCATCTAAACCCAGCACTCTTT
>NW_005842002.1:1561830-1565513 GCF_000455745.1 Alligator sinensis
CTACGCAGGGAGTTGGACTCGATGATCTATTGAGGTCCCTTCCGACCCTAACATCTATGAATCTATGAAAGTAGCAACGTTTCATAGCTTAGGTTTATGAAGAAGGCAGGAATTTTAAAACCTATTGCTTAGTCTTCAGCATATGATGTGTTTTCTCTTGAACAAGTGTCATAGCAAGGGGGGAGAGTGAGGCGAGTGGGGTGACTGCCATGGGAGCTGAAGCAAAGGGGCGCCAACAGGCACTGACCAGCTGGGGCAGGGTGCAGGACAGAGCCACAAGTGGCTCGTTTGGTTCTCACTCCCAGGCAAGCATGATAAAGATTTTCTCTCCCTTCTCAAGCCCTCTTAAATCCTTGATGAGCAGAAGAAGTCCCAGTAGATGAGCCTGGAGCAGAACCTTACCTCTAGGCAAGAGGGACAGCAGAGCAACAGATTTCTGAATCAAAAGTGTTGTAACCCATTCCTCTCTCTCAAATTGGAAGAGCTTTCCTCAGGAAACCAGTGGCATCCTGTTCCCTTTTATGTACAAGATTTTCCTTGACAAAATACAATAGCTAGAGGAGATGGAAGGAATTACGACATTTTGAACTCTGAAGTTTTGACAGAAGGGGCTAACTTTTCACAAAAAAGCGTTCCTATTTTTCAACAAGTTCTATTAGTTGCCTGAAATGAGATCTGGTGTGTGACATTTTCTGGTTAAGTGGTAAGCTGTCTGTGGAGAATTAATGCTGTACACACAAGCCAATCATTCATTCATCTTATAAAATGCATGGTAAAAAATGGGGAATTACACATGATGACTTTTGATTAGTCAAGGATAATTCTGACAGCAATTTTCCAGTGTAACTATGTGGGTCAGGAATTGATAACCAATCTATCTCCCAAAACATTATGTCAGTTGAAGAAAAGCAAAGAGGATAAAAGACATTTGGGTGGGATTTAAACCCCTTTTCCCCTGGATGTGCAGATACTGCAGATTTTTGGAGCCCTACTGAAGGGAAGGAGACAAACAAAACAAGGGGAAGCTCTGGGTTATTTTTAAGGTAGCATTTTAAAACCATTACCTTGTGTTCACTGATCTGACATCTGTTTCCATGGAAGCAGAACTAGTCATGGAAGCAGCCACTGGCAGATGAGTCAATTTCAGCTGCTGGGTTCTGGTTCTTCATTCTGTCTCCATGGAAACAGAGGTTATATCAGTGAAATAAGGTAAGGTTTTAAAATATTACACTCCTTTCCTAATACATACCTTTTTGCCATATATATGCCATTGTGACCCTCATGTCCAAAATACAGTAAAAAACCAAAACAGTGAAAATGCACGTCTGTTGATATCAGCTGCTTCTATCTGTAAAGGCTGGCTTTAAAACTTGTTTGTTCTTCATGTTTTGATTTTGTCAGTATGAGGTAGAGGAACTTGTACTGTTGTTTTTCCTAAGATGACATTTCCTTCTAATTTTAGCATTGTCCTTTTATTTAAAATAAAGTACAACTCTTAACAAAGGTCAGACTGTCTAACACTACACTGCGGTGGTAGTATGAAGTAGCACTATCCAGGTAGTGGATACACAGAATAATATATGTACAGTAAAAGATTTGTTATCTGGCACCCACAGGGAATGGAGGGTGCCGGATAACAAAATATGCCAGATAACTGAGCAGCCTGAACAGGTGTCTTTGCCTGTCCGGCCACCGCCTGTCCTGCTGTGTCTGAGGTGTCGCCACCCCTCCCACCACATTGCCACCCCTCCCGCAGGCCTCATGGGCCCTGAGGGACAGGGAGGGGGAACCCATGCAGGCTGCTATGCCCTAGGCCGTGGGGGCTCCATGAAACTGGAAGTGCTACGGTGGGCACTTCTGGTTTCACTTTTCCCTTACAAGTCAGCATGCCAGTTAACAGAGCATGCCAGCTTGTAAGGTGCCAGATAACTCAACTTTTACTGTATTTAACTCTTTCTGTGGTATGTCCCATTCACCAGCTGTGGCTGGTTATCATGATGGGTCAATGAGAAGGCAGGTGTGTTCATCTGCAGCATAACTACTGGTGTGTGTGTGGGGTGGGGGGAGGGTGACTGGGGTAACAGTCCCAGTTGCTATCTTAAGGGAGGTGCAGTACAGCCACCCTGTGCTGCTGGCCCAACCATTGTGGGCAACTGAGAGACACTGCTGTCTAGGGCACAGAACTGCCCAGCTATCTCTCTGGCGGTCATGGCCCACTCTCCTCAAGCCTTTTGGCTAGCTGTGGAGCTATGGTGCCAGAGACTATATATGCAGTCAGCCACTACTAATCTGCCTTGTCCTAGTCCCTGTACCATTTTTGTGCCTCTGCACTAGAGTCAGACAGCACCCAAAAGTATGACTAAGACACCAAACACTGCTTACCTGCTTCTCATAAGAAGTTCCATTAGGTTAAATGAGAAAACTAGTGTGAATGCAGGGATCAGGATTTGTGTTTGTAAACCATTGTATGAAAGCAAAAATACAGGTCAAATCATGGGGTTATACCTATTTCTGTCAAATAACAGAGAACACAAAAAGAGGTATGTTTTTTTCTGCGGTAATACCTTAAATTGCTAGACTGCCAGGAAAACAAGTATGCAGAATATTGCAGGATATAGGCAACCGTTAGCAGAGAGACTGCAATAAAAAGGCAAACAACGGATCATAGAAGCAATTGATACATCTGATGCAATACAGAAATAAGAATAAAAATATTCTCTGTATTTACCAAAAAAAAAGGAAAAAAAACCAAACTCTGAAACCAAAACAAAACATCTCTCTGTATCAAGCAAAACAAAAAGAAAAAGGAAAACAGCCTCCCTCTGCCCATGCACCCCTCCCAAAACCCAGAGTATTAAAAAGGAGCAGAAAACTGATAGTCCAGTGTATGCAAAAAAGCAAGATTTCTACCCACTTTTGTGTACCCTCCAGAAGGTATAAAGATCCACCTGGCTATAAAATAAAAATTCCTCTCAGGGAATGCACATAGGCTGTTAGCATGGAGTAATGGACTTACTGTAAATTCACCTACCGGTTTACCTCCCAACAGATTATTCATGAACCCATATCTTCTGTCTGTTTTACAGGATAATTTTATCCAGAATCCCTAATGCACAATTAAAAGTTTACTCTTCAAAAATTTAATTTAACTAAAACAAGCAGTTAGATGTGTTGCAAACTAACCAAATAAGTTATTATTGTATCTATATATGGAAAATGATTCATTAAGACACAATCTTTAATGTAACCCGGTACAGACAGAAGCAAAATAGCCCTTGAATAGGGCTATTATATTTTTTTCCATTGAAAATGTTTTTAGTAGAATATTTGGATTTTGACTCATAACAGCACCTGCTTCCCATGGCAAATTTGGACATTTGTTAAACAACAACAGCAACAATAATATCATTACATTTTTTTCAGAATTTTCCACCTATTTTCAAACTTTCCAAATTGAATTCAGGAGATGAAATCTTAGCAAATCAAAGTGATTAGCAAAGCTCCTAATGACCTTACTGGAGCCAGGATTTCACAAGCTGGCTTTGAGCCTTGCTTATGGTATATGCATTTTCCCTGTGCAAAATTATGAGAGGACATTCAGGACAGGGAACAGCCAGGCTCATTCCATACTTTTCCTAACCTACTCCTTGCCCAACTTCTCTAAATCATGAGGGGAGAAAGAG
>NW_005842002.1:1565523-1568420 GCF_000455745.1 Alligator sinensis
AAGAGTGTCCAAGCATGCAACATCTTTTTTTATTTCTGTGCACTTGGACCCAGGTTCTGAGTAATTTGTTCCATGTAAAGGGATTCTTAGGGCCTTTTTTACACATTAATTTTAGGCAGCTCAGGGAGCCCGTAACCCCTGAATTGTCCATACATTAAGACATGTAAACTAATTTTAAGCACCTTTTGGGGATATTTATGTGCTATAATTATGGCAAATTAAGTTTAGTGCCTCTAATAACAGGTACTAACTTAATGCACCGTAATTGGCACTACTGTGCAGTAGCATCAGCACATGCTTGTTAGGTGATGCTAATGTGCAGTAGACTAATTCTATTGTGCATTAGCATGGCTTTCACCATGATGAACTAATGCACAGTGGAATTAGTCTACTGAACATTAGCATCACCTAAAAGACGTGTCCTTTAGATGTCTTGAAGTTACACCTCTTCAGGCACCTCTCTTAACTTCTAATCTGTGTGACTCAATTCGTGTTCCATGAATGTGTGGCCACTCCCCAGAGATAAGCCACCCACGTTGCAGTCCTCCAGCATCCCAGGATGCAGTGTCCCCTCCCCCCACCCTCTGCTCTGTGTGGATAACTGACAGCTGTAGCTCCTAGGAAGATCCAAGGAACTACAGGCCAGTAAGTTTGACGTCAATCTCTGGAAAGATCTTGGAAAAAATCATCAAAGAAATCATTAGCAATGGGCTAACAGAAGGCAACATTGTGATAGAGAGCCAACATGGCTTCATTGCAGGTAGGTCTTGCTTGACCAATCTCATTTCCTTCTATGGCCAGGTGACACATCACCTGGACAGAGGAGGAGAGGTTGATATCATGTATTTGCTCTTCAAAAAAGCTTTTGACCTGGTGTCCCATGATGTCTTCATGAAAAAATTGGGGAACTGCACCCTTGACAACCTTACAGTCCAATGGCTGGGGAACTGGCTCCATGGTTGGACCCAGAAAGTTGATTGATGGAACCAAATCAACATGGTGCAGGGCAAGTGAACCAGTGGCATCATCCAGGGCTTCATTCTTGGACCTGTACTGTTTGGCTTGCATCTATCGATACATCTCAAACAAGACCAAGGGAAGACAAGGTTCAATGGTCACAAACTCCAGGAAGACCATAGGCTTCCTATGGTCTGGACATAAGGAAAAAAATTCTTTACTGTCCGAGTCCCCAGGGCCTGGAATAGACTCCCTCCAGAGGTGGGGCAAGCACCTCCTCTGGACAGGTTCAAGAAACACTTGGATGCCTATCTTGCCAGGATCATTTGACCCCAGCTGGCTTCCTGCCTCTTGGGCAGGGGGCTACTCAATCATGTTGTGAGGTCCCTTCCAGCCCTAATGTCTATGAAATCTATAAAATCTAGTCAGGCACCTGTTCACCGGTCCTCTAGTGGCAAGTCACAGCTGTGCTAGTCAGGGACAGTCAGAGAAGATTTTTAGCCTTGGGACATTTCCGTGTAAACCATACCAGATAGTGGGACCCTCGGATATCAGGATTAGTAACATTGCTATTGTAGGAAAATGGGATTACAGGGAAAAGACAGTCCAAGATTGTGATGCCAAGTGGCAACAGCTTCTATCCAGGTTCCAGGAGTTATGTGCAGAGTTAGGCTAAAGCTCAGCAGCAGTGTTTTCTGCTGAGGGATTATGACTAAACCAAAGAATCAGAGACATTGAAGAAATGCCCATGAAAAAGAATAAAGAAAAAGAAAAAAGAACCACGTTTTAGTTGTGGCCATATATATTTCCAAATTCTGAAGCTACTTATCAGAAGACAATGAACCCTTAAAACAGGTAATACATTGCCCCCCACTTGACTACAAAACTACAAGAAGACAGAAACAGCAGTAGAAAGGCCAAACCTGACTACCAGACAATGTTTTTCCACCATAATACACTCTCCCAGGGAGAGTAGCCTACACAGGATCTTAGGGACAGGAGAACCAATACCCTAATACCCAGGGACAGTCCACTGCAAATCAGTAGCACAGTGATGGACTTTAGCTTTGCAGAATGCCTGAAGCAGCCTGAAACCAGTGGGCAAATACAAGCTATAAATAAGAATCTATAGAAAAAAGTCAGTATTGAGGTAACCACACAACCCACTAGAATAAGGATCCAAAGGCCTGAGATGACTAGACACAGGCGATAAGGTTGTCCAGCCTTCAAACTGAGTTTTATAAGCATAGAATCCTCTTACATCACTCCTTAGCATGTGGTGCATTAATTACACAACAGCTCAATGCCTTTATATGGAGTAACTAATAAAAGTTGTTAAAAGGCACATTTAACTGCATGCCTTAGGGTTAAAATGTTGCACACAAAACTTCATTATAAATCAAGTCCACAGTATCTGTAAACACTGTTTGGAATGACTCCACTAGGGCCAAAATGAACATGAAAAAATAATGCTCCACCTTGAGATCAAAGGCATTCTAAAAATGTGTCAAAGAAAACATAAATTACCTGGTTTAACCTGTGCAATTCTATGAGCAACACTGGGTTCATCTGCACATTCATTACTGTGCAGTGGTTAACGTGCATTTAATTCAGTACTTTTATAATCAAGTACTAAATACATTCACTGTAACTGGAGTTACTGTGCAGTAGCACCAGTGAACATATTTTAGGTAACACTACTGCACTGTAGCCTAACAATACTGTGCAGTAGCATATTACCACTGTCCATGCTGAGACACGTTACTGCGCAGTAGTATTAGGTTACTGCACAGTTAGCTTTTTTGTGTAGTTGTGCCCACTTTAAAGATGCTGGTCAATTTTTTTCCTCTAGTTTATGAGAACCAGTTATATCACAGAAGTGCTTAGCTTATCTGTAAATCCTTCGTGCCTACCTGTAACAGCCGAATGTGAAGTTAGCA
>NW_005842002.1:1568451-1572405 GCF_000455745.1 Alligator sinensis
CTCCCTAGGACAACTGCCTTATGGCTACCTGGATTAAAGCTTGAACCAGTTTAAGAGCAACACCCAAAATGATCCCATGTCCCAAATGGCAGGTGGCAAGGAAGCAGATAGTGCCATGGTTGTGACTCATTTGACCAGTAGAGCATTTACAAAGGAGCGCTACCAGTAACTTCTCCATAGATCAGCTGTAGAGCCCCAGGAAGTATGTCTGAGGTAGAGTGCCTTTGAGTGCTCTTCCATTACTTTAAGCTGTGGTCAATTGATTTCTTAGTAAATTTATTCACTAAACCACTTTTATAGCATATGAAGAAGAATACAGCTCATACTTTCTGCAATATTTTAACTTTGCACCAATATAAATGAATGGAAGGGGAAATTCTGGCTTGGTATTATTTTATACTTGCTTTAAATTCATCTTGTGAAGACGTATTTGACTACCCAAGGTTCAAAAAAATCAGGTTCCCACTTGACAGATAGCCCATAAAAAGTGAAAAATATCCAATATATGGAAGGCAGGGTGTTAAAATACAGAATTCTCTATCACTTCTGTACTGTTAGTCATTCAGAAAGAAAATAGAGAGCAACTGATAGAGCTTAGCCCTGTGTAAAATTGCAGTTCAATAGCAGTGGCAGTAGGAAATACTGTAAGGACACGTTCCTTCCTGTGTTCTTTAGGCACCCACATGATTTGATCAAGGGGAGGATATTGTTTCTTGGTTTTATCTGTTGTTGCAGGTAAATGAATGGCATTTTTGGAGATCGTATAGTATTTATC
Organism: Alligator sinensis; assembly: GCF_000455745.1. NCBI lineage: Eukaryota > Metazoa > Chordata > Crocodylia > Alligatoridae > Alligator > Alligator sinensis. The sequence continues at coordinate 1,569,227 of NW_005842002.1, forward strand.
AAGGGATGTTGTTAACTTGCATATTTCTTTGGTGTGTGTCTCTTTAATTTTAAAATATCTTATAAAAATGTTACTCCAATCGTTGTTTATTCCTCCCTGAATCATACTAAATGAGGAGGAACATCATGCTGAAAACAATCCTTCCCAAAGTGCTGTAAAGGCTCCCTTTTATTGTCATGGTATGAAAGCAAATGAGCAGGTTTTATCTCAAACAACAAATATCCTTTTATCAAGCTGCACAGGTGGGATTTTAAAATTTAAAATAGAAAATTTCATTCCAGGGAGAGAGCCTGTCTCTTGTTCTTGTGGTCCCTTGTCAATGCCCAAAAGCCAAATTGCCAGAGAAGGCAATTTTTTTTTTTTTGTAATGCCTCAACTTTGCTTTAGAAAAAGTCCTATTTCAGTCTTTCAGTTTGTCAAAGTAATTGTGATATCCTTTGAAGAGATTACTGAGCATTAGTCTCCCATAGAAAGCTAAGGGGTACTTTACTACAATGGAATGGCTATAAAAATAAAAACGCTTTTGTATGTTCATGTCTTCTTGTTATAGCATCAAATATTGTAACTTAAACAGAGTATTAATCAGTTTAATGACACTTTTGTCAGGAATAACACTGAGCTTGGTGATGATTTATATTTTGTCTTACATAAAGGGACAATTTTATAATTTTATACTTCTGACAATGGAAAATAAATTGCTTTTCTCAAACCAGTTTTTCTACTATAAAGGGGAGTATGCCATAAGGTATGTTGTCACCCTTTGTGCCAATCTGTGCTGATAGTTTCTTTGTTTCAGTAATAGTTGCAGTTATAAAATAAAATGATGGTACCTATAATATAATAGAGTTAGACTGAATTCAGGGCTTCATTTTGGGTAGAAAACGTTCAAAATTTCAAAAGGGACAATTTTTTTCCCCCAACACAGTAAAATATAGACAACTTCTTACGAAAGTAGTTTTTAAGTTACATAACTTAACATAGAGTTTCCTGACATGAGAAATCTTAACAAGCATTAGGCAAAAAGTTTAGCATAAAACATTTGAATATAAAAGGCAATTTAGTCACAAAAACTATTTCCTGAATGTGTTGATTTCAGCATGCTTTTCAATCCAAAGGATTTTTAAAATGTCCAGAATGTTCAAGACAGCCATATTCAACTTTTTAAGTGCTTTACTTTTATCAGTCTGAAATTATTTTGTTGCAAAAGTTCTTTATTTTCTTTAAATTAGTTTAACAGTTAAAAATTAAATGAAACATTTTTATTTGACAAAATGAAATCAATGGTTTGATTGACCAAATATTATATTTTCCAAATTTGCCATTCATTTGAACCAGCGTTTTTAAAAAATGTAAACCTTACCGAAAACCCTAAAAATGTATAGACTATTTTGATCCCTTATTAGTTACAGGCCTCTTTGGTTTCTCGGCTTCTTTTGTATAGGAATATAGGATAGGAAGGGATTATCAAAGCCCTGTCCTCTGCATTTTCAGGCAACAAATTTTCCAAAACAGTCTACAAGAACATCCTCATCACCTCCCAGAGCCACAAGTAAAAGAGTAGGAGAGATGGGGAAGTGCAAATACTTAGCCACTGCAGGGGCAGGAAATTAGTTAAAATATGCTCAGGTGATTCTAGGAAGAAAGCCAGCTCCAGCTGTCAGAAGAAAGCATGACAGACTATGATTTTGTTGTAATGTTTCTGGTTTGTGTTCATGTTACAATGTTGCATGCCTCAGTTTTCCAGATTGATTTATAGAGGGAGGAAAGAAGGAGCCAGGAGCCAAAGCTCCCTACGTGCTAGACAAGAAAGCCAGCAACAAAAAGCTGAATAGCCTCCAAGGTGACTCCAGTTAACAGACATCTGAAGAGATGCTATCTCTGCTCCCTGGTGGGCTCTCAACCTTTCTTCATATGCTTTGTATTCCCCATTATCATCTTTTATCATTTGCCTTTGTATAATCAGATTCTCCAGAACTGCATAGAGTACTCCAGCTGAAGCTTTACCAGCACCAAGCAGACTGGTACTATCACTTCCCAAGTCTTTTTACATTCAATTCTTCTGTTAACTCAGCCCCAAATGAAATTAAAACTACAATACATTGCCCATTCATGTCTATGATCCAGAAACCCCCCATATCCTTCTCAGTACTGCAACCACTTAACCAAGTAGCTCTCATTCTGATTTTCCATTTGCATTTTCCATTTGTCATTGTTAAATTATAATTTGTTGTATAGTGTCCATCGTTGTTGTATAGTGTCAATTGTTTCCAGTGGATCTGAGATTCCTCTAGCTAGTTCTTTCAGCATTCTGGGATTAATTTTGTCAGGCCCTGCCTATTTAAATGAATTCAAATCTATGAAAAATTATCTGATACATTCCTTACTTATCATCATCTGTAGCTCTTCTCCTTCTTTGTCTATATTAATTTTTTAAGCTGTCTGGTCACAATTTATGTATTTATTTAACTTGCAAAGAGATAAGCAAAATAGTTACTGAGCTCTGCTTTCCTTGCATCTTCTATTACTTAGTTGCTCTCACTAATGAGGAACAGATCCACAGTTTCCTTGGTTTTTCTTTCTGCCTCACATATTCATAGAACTTGTCAACTTAAGTAACATTCTTTATACCTGCTCTGATCTTTGGCATGTTACTTCATGGCATAACAGAAAAATCCCAAAACAAAAACAAAATGCAACAAAAAAGAAGCAATAATAACAAACTCTCACCTTCAACAAGAAAGAGCATTACACATGGAGAGCAGTAGCCCAGTAGTTAGAATACTCACCTAGATGTGAAAAACACAGTTTAAAGTCCTCTTCCCGCAATTAGCCGGAATTGGATCTCCCCACACCTCACCTGGCTGACTACTTAACCATAAACCCATTTGAGACGGGCCAAAAGGCACATGTGGGAATGAAAAAATGTTCCCTGTGTTGCAAGCTTGAAGTTTAGAAAAGCACGGCAGATCACAGTCCTGGACTGTACCCTGAGGCAACCGGAGGCTGGTACCTCCAGGGAGATGCTGTGGCTGCCAGAGCATCTCTGTGGTTGGCCCCTCACCCTGGTGCTGAAATGTGTGGCTGACGAGGCTGTGAGTTCAGCAGCAGGGCTCCAGTGCCAGTAAGTAAGGGGTTGGAGGGGGCTGGAGGAGGGGGAAGCGAACCCTGGGGGCCCCCCC
>NW_005842002.1:1572522-1602793 GCF_000455745.1 Alligator sinensis
ACTAGCCCCAGCCCACCCAGCCCCACATCCCTGCCCCTCCCACCCAATAGTTAAAAAAAAAACAACAACCCTGGCACTTACCAGCAGTTCAGCTGCTGTCTGTCTCACTGGGGCCCCGTCCTCACAGCATGGAGCAGAGGGACAGCACCAGCAGCCCCAGCCTGGGCCCTGCTGCCCCGTGCTGCCTGGGTGGGCCCTGCTACGAAGGCCTGGACCCCCGCCCCCCACCCTTGCTTCTAGGGTAAGTAGAGGGAGGTTTTTACAGCAATGGGAGGGCTGGGATAGGGCATGTGGGCCTTGCAAGGGGGGGTGGTACTCCCTGCAGGGGCCATTTGGCCCCTGTTGGGGGGCCATAGCCCCTGTTTGGGGACTGTAACCCCTTTTGGGGGGCCATAGCCCTTGTGTGGGGGCTGAACCCCCTGTTGGGGGGGGGCATAGCCTCTGTGTGGGGAACGAACCCCCTTTTGGGGGGCCATAGCCCGTGTGGGGGCCATAGCCCCTGTGGGAGGGCAGCAAAATCTATATTTATATATTTGTGAATTCATGAAACATGTATTTAGAGTTCACTTTATTATAATAAGAGATGTGCTTTAACACTGTAGATATATCTATAAATTATTGTCAAATTGATCGCTGTCTCTGTTTCATTCTCTCTTTCTCTTTATAGTGGTCTTTTGTTTTACTTGTGGAGAAACATGGATTTAGGGGTATTTTACAGAGTGACTGGGATTTTTTTATCAGGGATTTTTCAGTTTTCCAATAGGGAACACCAGAATTCCTCCTAGGGAGGCCAGTGGCAGGGCCCTGCCTGCTCAGAGCTAGCGCCTTGGACCCAGCTGGCTGTGGCTGACCTCCTGGCCAAATGGGTCCAGGAGGACATGTTTTGACAGTTCAAAGCAGGCCACCATGCTTGGAACATCTTCTGGACGATAGCTGCCCAGATGGCCGGGCAGGGGGTACACGTGGCAGTAGTGCTGCACAGATGCCAGCTCTGCAGCCACAGCCCACTGGCAGCTGGCCTAGAAAGGCAAATGCCTCTATTGGCTGTGCAGTCCCCATCTGGGTCTGGCAGGTGCACATCAGACTGCTGCAGTGGGCAAAAGGTGCAGAGAACTCTCAGGGCTCCTTCAGCAGTCCAGCCAGCACAAGGGGTAGTGTCCCCAGGGACCAATTGGCTGGGCCCCAGAAGCTCCTGAGACCTAGTAGCCCTGAGCTACTTGCCAACTCAGCTTTTTATCCTGCTGGGGACAGCACAGGTGCTGGCCCCAGGCTCTAGCTCCCCCTGGCTGCAGACCCGGGAGGAGCCAGGCAGGGTTATTTTGCCCCAAGTGGCACAATTTGCTCCACAACAAAGTGCATGTCCAAGCACGTGCGCTGAGGCAAAAAGCCCTGGCTCAAATTTGAGCTGCTGCAAGAGCACATGCACATGCTTGTATGTGTGAATGCACCCAAAGAGTCCAGAGAGAGCCTGAGAATGGGGGCTGAAGAGCAGGGCTCAACCAAAGGTCATGAGAGCATGGAGGGCCAGGGATTCACAGCCTGGAAGGTTTGTGAGGCAGAGTCAGTGACTTGTAGCCCAGGAGGGCCCAGAAGAGAGTGGGACCAAATGGGTCCAGATGCTCAGAGTGGAGCTGAGAGAGAGCGAGCCCAGAGGTCTGACATCTTGAGAGAGGCCAAGTATCATTGGGGCTAGAGATCCCAAATGTCTGGAGCACAGGAGAGCCAAGTTTTAGTAGGGCCAGGTGCCAAGCTTTCACTGGCCCAGGAGTGGCCCCAGGACCCAGAACGGGGTCAAAGTCTGAGGGAACACAGCTGGAGATGAAAGCATTCCAGAAGCTGGTAGCCCAATGGAGTCCGGCAATCCAGAGGCAGGATCAGGGCCCTAAAGATGTCCAAAGGCTAGAAGAAACCACTGCTAAGACTGCCAGAGTTGGGGAGCCTGAGATCTCAATTGGCCAGAGGAGGGGCCATGGTCTTAGAATGGATAGCGCACATCAAGAGGGATGCGGATAACCTGGAGAGGATCCAGAGAAGGGCCACTCGTATGGTTAAGGGCCTGCAGACCAAGCCCTACAAGGAGAGACTAGAGAATCTGGACCTTTTCAGCCTCTGCAAGAGAAGGTTGAGAGGCGACCTTGTGGCTGCCTATAAGTTCATCACGGGGGCGCAGAAGGGAATTGGTGAGGTTTTATTCACCAAGGCGCCCCCGGGGGTTACAAGAAATAATGGCCACAAGCTAGCAGAGAGCAGATTTAGACTGGACATTAGGAAGAACTTCTTCACAGTCAGAGTGGCCAAGGTCTGGAATGGGCTCCCAAGGGAGGTGGTGCTCTCCCCTACCCTGGGGGTCTTCAAGGAGGAGGTTAGATAAGCATCTAGCTGGGGTCATCTTCATTCCTGCCCAGGCAGGGGGTCGGACTCGATGATCTATTGAGGTCCCTTCCGACCCTAATATCTATGAATCTATGAATCTGTGAAGGTCCTTATGTGGCCATAGCCTGAGTGTAAAGGGCCAGGAAGCTTGGAAGTGAGATGCTGTGCCCATGAAGGGTGAAGATGACCAGGGCATGAAAGCTTGGAGACTCGTCCTGGATAAAACCTGAAAACTACTCCCTTCTGGGACTGGTTAAAATAGTGGCACTACTTGTGGCAGGGTAGTGTCTAGAAAATGCCACATGTTGCCACCCCAGGGAAAGGCAAGTATAGGGCATGTGAAAACTCTAGCTCCCATTGCCTTGTGTGTCACCTTTTGATGGAAGAAGGCTAGGGGGAGCATACCCTGACAGAAAAAAAACTCTTGGTAGGGGCCAAAGAGGGAAGATGTGTGGCAGGGTGTGTCAAGCATGGTTCACGTTGAGAAGAAAGGACTGCTGAAAAAGCATCTTCTGGAAGTAGGTAGGAGGGGAACATCTGGATGAGCTCCTGCCTAGAGTGTTAACAGATAAATTGATGAACAATTGGTGCCTGTACTGTATCCTCATTCATGGCAAGTAGAAAATAATGTAAAGATGTACCGTACCACTATGGAAAGGAAGGAGGCCAAGATAGCAAGGGTCAGTGCCCATTGTAAAAAAAGCCATCCACAGTGTCAAAAGTGATTCCATGACCTGAACTAACCTAACCTCCCTTTTGTCTTTGTGCTTTGCAGGATGTGGACCACCATTAAAGCATCAAGAAGTTTGCTTGATACAAAGAAGAGTCAAGTTTAACCGTGTTATGCATAGTAATTGTTTTGCTTATTTGGTTGTGTTTGTGTAATGTTATTTCTGTAAGTGATTCTGTGATATTAACTAGGAGTGTGTGAAATGGGCCATATTTGATTTGGATTCAGCCTGACTTGGGGGAGAGTGATTTGATTTGTTGATTCGGATCATTGTCCCAATTCAATTTGGCTGAATCTGAACCTGAAGATTCAATGCTGATTTGCAGAATCAGTGATTCGGCCATAGACACAGCTTTAAATGTTTTTTCTCCATACCTTGAGGTACCAGGCACAGCTCGTGAATGCTGTGAATGAGAGTTTAAAAAGTCTTCTGTGACCGATGCTTCGCACAGCACTACTACCTATCCATTTCATGTTGGTGAGCTTATATAAAATGTTGTTATGAGTGCTCACCTTTGCTTTTGTCTTCATTATGTGTTCTTTGCATGAAAGGGCTTGACTGAGGGTGACTCCAAGGTAAACTTCAAGGATTTGGACAGTGGGTCAGTGGTGTCCCAGACCACATAATGTTTTGCTGGCAGTTGGCCTTATGGTTTTTTTCAAATGAAAGGCACATAACTTGTGTCTTCATTGGGTTGGCAAATAATTAATTTTCAATGTAGTATGAAGTTAGGCCAATTAGTGCCTTGATTAGGGATTTTTCAACATGGTCAAAGCCAATGTTTTGGGCTGTTATGCACTGGTCATCTGCACAGATGAAATGTTTTGTTTCCAAATCTGAAGCGGGCCGAATCTCCACCAAATTGAATCAAAGACCAAAGCTTCGCACAGCCTTAATATTAACTATGCTAGGTAATTAAATGTAAATCAGAACTTCATGATAGACTATGGAATATCAGCCAAGTGGCTACAGAAAATGGTGCATCATGTCTAGGGCCTCAAAGAGTTCAGCCATGCCAAAGATCGAGAAGGCCAGATTGACTATTTGTTTTTAATGTCTTTCTTTTGTTTATTTTCTTTTGCTTGTTTTGCTTTGCTTGTTTTCTTTTGCTTGGGCTAGGTATGTATTTTAAGCTTTTTATAGTAGGAATAGTAATAAAATGTAGCTTCATAATTCCCATTGTACAGGAGGGGTAATATTGCCAGGAACATATATGGCCCCCAAAGGCTATGACTATGGGATGTTTCTCTGGTCTAGACAGCCATCTTGACAATTGGAGAGGCACTGACTGCTGAGTAGAATGCTACCTGGAATGCTGAGTAAAAAGTTTAATAGGCAACTCAGGCTGTACATTCCCTGGCCCTAGTATGGGAGGCCTGTTTAAACTAAATTGGCTAGAACTTGGGTTAGGGAATGCTGAGGCAAAAGGCTGAGTCAGAGGTGGTATGAGCGACATTCAAAAAATGGTTAAGGATTCACCACAATGTCCAGCTTGTTGGAGCCCCTGATCACAAATACTGTCATACTTTTCCTGCGATAACTGATGGAGGTCATTCTCAGAACTCTAATGAACATTTCAGATAATTCTCTTGATTATGCTCCATTTATGATGTGAAGGAGTAAGACCTTCAAGGAGGGGATTGATGCCTATAAAATTATATTTAGATATTTGCTTTTAGGAATTGGCTTGTAGATGAAATAAATATTGCATTAGAATAATGGTCCAGGGGAATGGCAAGGGTTAATTGGTTTCTAAAAGCCTGTTTGTGACAAAATTTTCTTCAAGACCCATTGTATCTGAAATGGGCATAAACGGGCTGAGAAAACTGCAAAAGATGAACAGTATACCCAAACAGAGATAAGGGACTCTACAGCATTGGTGCCAGGTCACAGTAACCAACTGCAGAGCCCTTGCAATTTCTGGTTTTAGTGGACAGATCAATTTAAGACACTGGTAACAGACCAAATTAAGATGTGTGCAAATGATGGGTTTGTTGGAACACAGGAATATGGTGACAGGAGAGAATGTGGACAGTATGGTGACCACAGGGACACCAATCACTGGTGCCCACAGAAGAGGATTCATCAGAGAGGAGAAAGAATACAAAAAGAGGGATTTTGGAGCTGCAAAGGGCCCCCCAGTGAGGAACCCAGGCCACCATGGACAGAAGGCACACCACCAGCCCATCTCACCAATCCCACAGGAGAAGGGTTGACCTCAGCCTTTGACCTCCAGACTTCTGACTGCTGATTTTCAAGAGAGAACCAAAGGTGAAGCTTATGTACTGGCCAGATATACCTTCCCTTTGTGACAGTCTTAAGACTGGTAGATATAGAATTGTAGGGGGGAGGGTGGTATTTTGTTTGTCTTGCCTGCATTATTTTTATCTGCTATCACTTTGTAACAATAAAATTTGCCTATTATTGAATGGAAAGGTCATGGTTGGTCTGAGGGTTTGTGTCCACCTGGAACAAGGAATCTGGTTCATAAATTCAGTGCCAGCAGAATAGATCATTTGAGATTAACAGGTAAACAGCTGGAGGGACAACAGAGGAAACAATTCAGGTAATGTTGAAACATAGAAGGCTCCACAGATATCGCAAAGGTAGATTAATATATTATAATTAAAACCACAATGTTCCTATAAGAAAGGGATAACTACTAATGCTATTTACACAGATTTTTTTTTTCCCAAGGAAAATCCCAGTTTATTACAAGGACATTGGAAAATTTAGCAATGCTATTATTCTTTAATTGGAAGATAAGTGTTTGGGGAAGTGGATACAGAAGAACTCTGAAAAACTAAACTATACATTAATGTGGATAGCAGGTATGGAAGCGTTTTATCTGGCTTTATTCTTCAAAATGCAAAAGTATTTTGTATCATTAAGCAATTATGACTGTTATCTTAATCAGTTGACACTAATGCAAAGCAAATTGAAATTGATACAAAGCATTCCATTGACTTCAATGAACTTTAGATCAAACCAGTTTATGCTACCTTTTGGATTGATACTACAACTCCAAATTCAAAGCTTATTTATTATAATAAACTTTTGTAAAAGGATCAATTCTGGGTTTTAGCCAGGAAAAAAGAAAGATTTATCTTTATCATAAGCAGAATTATCTTTCTTTTCAGGCTTAAGAAGCTCTACTCAAATAGAGCCATCCTAGAACCATCCTTGAAAGAAGCAAATTGCTCCCAATCATCATAGGCCATAGGGAGTCACAGTGGTCAGGGAGAGTTATCCAGGCTCGGCAGGCTGCTGCCTCCCACCCACATGGAGATTGGGATGTGTCCCAATCTCCATGTGGCTGAGAGAGCTGTCTTGGCTGCTGGGCAGCTCACCCCCACCCTGTGGAGATCAGGACCAAAGCTTGTGCCCCTTGCCAGCCTATAGCTGGCACCCAGGGGAGTTTGAATCTCTTCCTGGCTACTGCAGTAGGGCAGAGCAGGGCAGGTACGGCCCTGGACTGAATTGCTCTCACTGGGCATGTCTAGAGGAGTGCCCATGTGCCTGTTGCAGCATCTCAAAGCAGTTTAAGATGCTACAAGAGTCACGCTGGGAATGAAAAACTGTTCCCTGATCTGCATATTTTCAGTGAAGACTCTAAATTTTATTCTGGGAAATCCCAGTATATATATAAAAAAAAAAAAACGCTAAAAAAGTGGTGTAGGGCATGCTCCTGGAGTGTGCCCTGAAGAAACTGGAGGCTAAGTCCTTCCAGGAAATGCTCTGGCACCTGGCCAGAGCATCTCTATGCCTGCCCCTTTCCCCTCCTGCTCCAACACACTGCCTCAGCATGCTGGAGCAAATAGGAGTGGGACAAGGCTGCAGCAGTGACCTGGACCCAGGCACCATCCCCTGTAAGTAGGGACATTGGGGTAGGGGGACTGTTGGGGTGAAGGGATTGTGTGTGGGGGACTATGGCTGTGGGGGAGAATGTGTGGGGGTGGGGGGAGACTGCTCGGGAATGCTGGGTCCCCCGCCCACCTGCCCCCAGCATGGTGCACAGATCCCCAACAGCAGCAGCAACTGTTAGGCACTCAGGGCCTGCTGCAGGCAGAGCCCCCCAAGGCATGGCATGGCCCCGGCCACCTGAGATCCCATGGTGCCTGTGCCGTATGGCACCAGTCTGGCCCAGCCCAGCCCAGAGGTGTGCACCTTCAGGCAGGACCAGGCCACTCTTGGTAGGAGCACTCTGGGTAGAGAGACTGCCAGAGACAGGCAGCCCCCCTGCTCCCCTACAGCAGCCTGTATAAGGGGAGGCCAGCCTGGAAGGGAAGGGGCTTGCCCAGCCCAGCCCCTGAGCCCCAACTGAGGGCTTTTCAGGAACGGCATGGGGATCATTGGGACCAGAGCATAGGTGCAGGGAGCAGAACAGCAAGGGCTGGCACTGCTCAGAGACACAAAGCAGTGGGTGGAACAGCTGCAGCTGGACTCATGTCCTGGTACTAGGACAGAGCTGCTGCCAGGAAGTAGGTACTGGAGGGCAGGCAGGGGCTATGGGTCAGGAGTGAGGGGCACTGGGGGGGTAGGGGGGTTGTGGGTTGAGAGTGAGGGTCTAGGGCAGGGACAGGGCACTGGCATATCAGTGCTGCTCAGTGCCCCACATCCTGGTGAGTGAAGGGGGCAGGGGCAGCTATGATTTTTTCTGTGATAAAAAAACCAAAAGCAAACGGCAAAATGTATAGGTATTTGGAATTTATTTTATTATAGTGATTGAACGATTGGTAAGCTTCCACAGGCTTTAAAATTGCAAATATATCAATAAAACTTTTCCCAACTGATGTCTCTCTATATAGTGGTGTTTCATTTTAATCACAGAAGAACACAGATTTGGGGTATTATAATGAGAGAATTTGGGGGTTTTATCAGAGAATTTGCAGTTTTTAAACAGGGATCACCAGGATCTCTGCTGGTGAGACAAGCGGTCAGACCCAGGTGGAGGAGCCTGTTCAGGGCCAGCACTGGGGACCAAGCTGGAGGACAGATGAGGTGATTGACCTGGCCATTTAGGGCCAGGAGAACACACTTTGAGAGTTCAAAGTGGGCCATCACAATGAGCCCATCTGGGCAATAGCTGCTCAGATGTCAGGGTGGGAGCACCAGAAGATAGGAGAGCAGTTCAGCATAAAGACCAATTGTGCAGACATAGCTCACTGGCAACTGGCTCAGAAGTGCTGGGGGCTCTGTTATAGTGCCCATACCATAGCCCAGGTGGAATGTACAGTCTTTGGCCGAGTCTGGTAGGCAAGCAGCAATGCTGTCACAGGGACCACATGCTGTTGCAGGTAGCAGCAGGTAACAACCGGGCAGAAGCCCCCACTGCCAGACTGCTGCAGTGGGTAGAGGGTGCAGGGTCCACTCTAGGTTATGGCTGCTTCAGCAGTCCAGCTGGCACAAGGGGCTAGTGTTCCCAGATACCAACTGGCTGGCCCTCAGCAGCTCCTGAGGGCAAGTAGCCCTGAGCTGCTCACCAGGGCAGCTTTTTATACTGCTGGGGCCAGCACCTGTGGCTGGGCAAACCCCTTCCCTTCCAGGCTGGCCTTCCCCTACACAGGCTGCTGTAGGGGGGAAACGGGGTTGCCTGTCTCTGACAGCCTTTCCTACCCAGAGTGGCCTGGTCCTGCCCGAAGGTGCACATCTCTGGGCTGGGCCAGGCCAGGCTGGCGCCATATGGCACAGGCACCATGGGATCTCAGATTAATTGGAAGTGTAGATATGCCTGTAGAGAGCTAAAGGAACATAATGACCCTATGTGCTCATTATCTCAATTTTTTTTTAAATCCTCTCATTTGTTGTACTCAGTTCTGCCTTGTAACGAAGGAAATTATAGTTATACCTTCATTATGCTGTTGTAGTCGTACAAATTTATTCAATGATCAAACTATATTTGGCACGAATGGGGCAGAGCTGTTTTAACCCAAGAAGAGTCAAGGACTGGTTATAAACCTGAGAATGCTCTTTGAACAGTACAGTGAGGAGACAATGGCCAGAAGCTGCTTCCTCAAGCATACTGTCCTCCATTTCTTTTGCAGTCATATGCTTTTATGGGTGGAGCAGAATCATGCCTTACACCTTTCCACACAGAGCAGGGCTACATCTCTGGACTCGAGGCCATATAGGCAGGCAAGGTTCTTGTGTAGTTTATTAAGGGCTAGCCTCATTTTAGGTTTGAGATAGGGAAGAGGCAGGAGTTCTAGGCAAAGTTTCTCTTTTATTTCCAAAGAAGCAACTAGCCTTTCAGAAATTACTGGTGCCTTGGGTATCAGTACTTAGCACAGAGCAGGCCATGAAACTTAGCTTTTGTTTCTCTCTCATTAAGATGCATGCATATAGGTCTGTCAGCAGCTGTTCCATTTATGCATGTGCATTATGATAGAATAAAAGTTTAGGGAACAGTTCAGGATCCTACTCCATAAAGGGTGGTATCTATTCTGGACCAGTTCCCCATGTGCTTTCAGGGATCTGTCAGCTCTAGCTCCTACTGTGAGGATTCTCCAGATGAATTGGTCAGATATTCTCTCTCTAAAATGATTATGTTATCTGCATGCATTCTATTTTCTGCAAGTATGGGGTAGGCATGCCTCAGAGGGTATTGTACCATGCCATTCTGCTCAAAATTTTACTTCTGGTGATTGGTTCATTTCCAAATACAGAGTGGCATATGGTCCTCCGATAATTATAGTTTTCTTCTTTTCTTGAATGTTTCTGTGCAATAAAAGTAGTTGAGGAGCTCTAAATATGGAATAGCACATTAACTTCACCAAATATAGTTAATTAAATATTATCTGATACTTGTCCTGACAATTAGCTTCCACTCTCCAACCCATATGTGCACTGTATTGATTATTAAGTTTATGCACTGAAGACTCTAATGCATGGATGAATGTGTGGTTTTGTTAATATGTGCTTTTTATGGTGCTGTATTCTCTTTCCTTGTAAAATGTTTACAGATACATATTTGTGTAAATACAAACAGTACTGAAGTATCTTGATGTTTTTAAGGCCAGAAGAGGGGAAAGCAGATATTAAGTAGAAGACTGGGATACTCAGTGTTCCTGTACATGTGTGCAATACAGAGCAGGGAACTTAATAAGAAGAGCCAAAAATTTTTCAGAAGTTGGGTATGGTAGCTACCAGTACTAGACTCATTCAGTAGCCCTTTCTGCAGTTGCATATATGCTTTTATTAAACACAAGTAATTTTACAGGTTCCACACATTCACCATTTCAGAGTGAAGGTAATCAGAGGTTGGGAACTAAAATGTAGGGGTTAAACAGACGTGTAGGTTCAACAGGTGATCATTGCAGGTCTAGGATGAGTCTGTGAGGGCTGGGTCTCCATACTGCAATTCTTTGAATACAGGTGATCTAACATTAGTGCTAGGAAAGTCCTTTACCATACTGTTCAATCCACCATGATATAGTATATTGAGTTACAGAAAAATATAGGAGACAGTAGTTGTCATTCTTAGAGGATACACAGTCTAGAAAATTATATTTAAGCTATTAGCTAGCTGTATTAAACTGGTACTTTTTTCTATTTAAAGAGATAAAGGACAATGTTCACAGAGCTGAAAGTTTGTATTGAAGACTTGGTTAGGATTACAGTGGTGATGTTGTGCACTACAGAGTATAAGTCTTACAGAGGTCCAGGAGCTGGATATTTTATATACTAATCTCAATTAGTATGCCACTTTGGATATATGCTACAGTCAACTCCTCCTGGGGACTCATGTTCGGGATAATAACTGAGAGGATCCCCAAACTTATCCGGTCCACAGACCCGCACCCCCATGATACTTATCCATGTGGGCACAAATGACATGGATCAGAACAGTCCTGGCCAGGTCATAAGTGACTACAGGCCTCTGGAGGCTGGGCTCAAGGATCTGGGGGTGCAGGTAGTTTTTTTCCTCAATCCTCCTGATTATGGGTCATGGGCCTTGAAGGGAGAAGTGTATCAGAGAGGTCAACAGAAGACTCTGGTGATGGTGCCACCACAAGGTTTGGGCTTCGTCAACCATGGTCCACACTTCAGAGGAAGAGGCAGCAGCTTACTGGGGAGGCATGGCCTCCACCTCACCCTGACAGGGAAGAAGCTCTTCTCGGCCTGGATGGCTGACCTACTTGACAGGGCTTTAAGCTAGGATCATCAGGGGATGGGCAGTCAATAAGCAGTTCTGTCCCAGGTCACAACAACCACAGTACTAACAGTTAGGTAGACCAAGGGAACCCACTCCAAAAACAGCCCAAGGAAAGGTCACATCCCAGCGTTCAGGGAAGCCCAGGCTTCCCATTTCAGGCTCAGATGCCTGTAAACAAATGCCAGGAGTTTGGGAAACAAGCAAGATTAATTGTCCCTCCTCCTGAGTGACACTGATTATGATGTCATAGGGACAACATAGACCCGGTGGGACTCCACCTATGACTGGTCTGTGGGTATAGATGGCTATACCTTGTACAGAAGAGACTATATTGGGAAGAGGGGTGGGGGTACAGCTCTGTATGTGAAGGAGCAGTAAGCTTCCCTTCAAACTGAGTTTAACAACCCAGGAGGGCACCTTGAGACCTTCTGGATTAAAATATGGGGGAGGAGCATGGGGAAGGGGATATAACTAGTAGTCTATTACAGACCTCTCAACCAAGATGAAGGGCTAGATTGAGAAATCAGTAGGGAACTGGCTGAGGCTGCATGATACCGATGCTTAGTCATCATGGGGGACTTTAACCTCCCCAACATCTCGTGGGAAGAGCACATGGCCAAATCTGACTGGTCGCATAGCTTCCTCACTTGCATTGACAACCTCTACCTAACACCAGAGGTCTATGGGCCAACTATGGGAGAAGCACTGCTGGATCTGGTTCTGGCGAAGGGGGATGATCTGGTTAGCGACCTGAGGATTGATGAACTGATCACTTTTTTTGTTCAATGCTAGGCATAGAAAATGTTTCAGTGAAACAGAAATCCTCAACTTTGGGAAGGCTGACCTTCAGAAACTCAGGAGACTGGTCAGCCAGGAATGAAGAGACCATGGCCCCTTAGAAAGGGGAGTCCACAAGGAATGGTTGTTCCTTACGAGTGCAATCCTCAAAGCACAAGGAAAGTCCATTCCATCCCACAGAAAATGCAGTCAGTGGGCTGGGGAGCCCCTTTGGCTCAATATAGAACGTTTAGACCTCCTGAAGGTAAGAGAATCCTACACCAGATGGAAAATGAGAGTCATTACCAAGGAGGACTACACAGTACTAGCCTGCACCTGCAGAGAGTGGACCAGAAAAGCCAAGGCAGAAACCAAACTCAGGCTGGCCACAGGAATCAAGGACAACAAAAAGTCCTTCTTCGGATATGTGGGATGTTAGGGGAAAAACAAAGGCAATATTGGACTCCTTCTAAATCAAATGGGGCAGCTGACATCTAATTCTCAGAAACAGGCCAAATTCCTAAATGATTACTTTGCATTGGTCTTCCACCTATCCCAAGGGGTCACCCTGTCAGATAGGATGCAAAACATCCAGGGGGCAGGAGATGGGCCCACAATTGATGTAGATCAAGTAAGGGAACACCTTGAGAGACTCAGTATCCACAAGTGTGTAGGCCCAGATGGAATGCACCTGAGAGCTATCAGAGCACACCCTATGGTGAAGATATTTGAGAATTCGTGGCAGTTGGAAGAGGTACCGGAGGACTGGAAAAGAGCCAACGTGGTCTCAATCTTCAAGAAAAGAAGGAGGGAAGACTCAGGGAATTACAGAACAATCAGTCTGCAATCCATCCCTGGAAAGATTCTGGAGAAAATTATCAAGGGTTTCATCAGCAGCAGGCTAATGGAAGTCAACTTTCTGAGTGCTAGCCAACATGGCTTTGTTGCTGGAGGGTCCTGCCTGATCAACCTCATTTCCTTCTATGACCAAGTCATGCATTGCCTGGACTGGGGAGATGAGGTTGATGTCATATATCTGGATTTCAAGAAGGGATTTGACTTCGTCTCCCTGTGGTATCCTGCGGCCTCAACCATCTCATGGTCTGATGGCTGGGGAACTGGCTCCAGGGTCAGATCCAAAGAGTATTAGTTGATGGGAGCCAATCAACTTGGCACAGGGTGACCAATGATGTCCCTCAAGGCTCAGTGCTCAGGCCAATACTCTTCAACATCTTCATAAATGATCTGGATTCAGGCATCAGATGTGGATTGGCAAAGTTCATGAATGACACTAAACAATGGGGGAAGACAGTCACACTGGAAGATGGGCTGGGGACATAGGCTGACCTGGACAGGCTCGCAAGGTGGGCGGAACAAAACCTGATGATATTTAACACAGAGAAGTGCAGGGTGTTCCACCTTGTGATGGAGAACCAGTATCATACTTATAGGCTTGGCAGTGCTACACTTGCTAGCACCACAACTGAAAGAGACTTGGGGGTCTTGATTGACCACAAGATGAACATGAGTCACCAATATGATGCCGTAGCCACCAAAGCAAAGCAAACTGGCATGCATCCACCGATGCATCTCAAGCAAAACTAGGGAAGTTATCCTCCTGCTCTACTCATTCTTAGTGAGGCTGCAGCTAGAGTACTGAGTACAGTTTTGGGCGCCTCGCTTCAGGAGAGATGTGGATAAGCTTGAGAGAGTCCAACAGAGAGACACCCACATGATCAAAGGCCAAGAGAGCAAGCCTTATGAGGAGAGGCTGAGGGACATGGGACTCTACAGCCTGGAAAAGAGAAGGTTCAGGGGCAGCCTATAAGTATATAAGAAGAGTGCACCAAGATCTGGGAGAACAGTTGTTCACTAGGACTCCCCAAGGAATAACTAGGTCTAATGGCCACAAACTTCTGGAAGGCTGGACATAAGGAAAAACTCCTTTACATTCCGAGTGTCCAGGGTCTGGAACAGACTCCCCCCAGAGGTGGTACAAGCACCTACTCCGGACTCATTCAAAAGGTGTTTGGATGCATATCTTGCAGGGATCATTTGACCCCAGCAGACTTCCTGCCTATGGCAGGGGGGCTGGACTAGATGACCTGATGAGTTCCCTTCCAGCCCCTAATGTCTATGAAATCTATGAAACTGTTAGCCAAGGGTGGAATGGTAGTAGCTGAAAAGATCCCTATGCTCTATGTTGATTAGGATTTAGAGTGTTTAGAAAAGTGCTAAGATGCTGCCATAAATACTACATTCTGAAGAACCCAACTGATATTTCACTATATTATCTAGAAATAAAGATCAGGGACAATGTGTATACTGAAATAGAGAAATACACACATATTGAAATGTCAAATTACAATATATGTTTCAGCAAGAAAGTGGAGAAGTTTGTATGAAGTGCACCTTGTTTAAACTTTAAGGAATAAGTAGTACTGCAGATACCACTTGGTCACATGTTTTGGTCCTGCTCTATTATCAATTATTTTTAATAATAAATTATAACTAGAGGAAACATGGTTTTGAACAGCATTGATATTTTTTTCTGATTTTTTGTACTGCATTTAGAAAAAGCCCAATAAAGGAAAAAATGTAAATATCCTTTTCAAATTATATTTACAATATTGTTGTAGATATGTTTTTTACTGGGAGATTGTATGATACTCTTCTTCAGGTGGTAACCAAGATCTAATATTAACAGCTGCATTCGGGGTTTTTCATATACAAGTCCCGAGGTTTAATTTGTTGTAATTAAGAGTTGTGAAAGGCAGAACTTTGGCCTATGCTTGAGCAGGAAGTTCACAGACTGGAAACTGATGTCACTTTGTGCCACCATAACACTTTTATGGTAGCACAAAACCCAAGCAAAGAGAGATCTATATCCGTTGTTGTGCCACAAATGCCAAAACCTGTGGTTGTAACAGTAGGTAGTATAAATAACTGCCACTTTTTTGCAGTGGATGTATGTTTGCCTTATGACGGGAGAGCACAGCCAGGTTGGAGTTGTCCATGCTCTCCAGCCATCCTGGGCTGGAAAGCATTCTGAATGACCAGCTACAAAGCTCTCCATGGTTCTTGGAGGGTGGGGGTCAAAATCTAGAGCAGGAGATCCATCACCTTTTACAGGCTGTTGTGTGTATTCTTACTAGGCACACACTGGATTATCTCTTCTGACCAATGCAGAAAGTAGTGGTTTCCTCTGGGAAAAGACTGTTCCTGACTGTAGCCATTTAGTTCTGAACTACAATCACTGAAATTCCAACTCACTGCTCTCTTTTGCCTTCTCTACTGCCCAGCCCTTAGAATGGAACTGAGTCCCAATCCCTCAGTTTCCTCTTTGTGAAAGCCTTGTTACCAGTCTTTTATTAAACATTTTAGAAAATGTCTTGTATCATGTTTCTAAGTCTTGTGGGCTTTTTTTTTATACCTGTGATTGAAGGTGCAGGGAAATCTCTGAAACCTATTTTACTCATGTTACTGTAATATTGGAGAATTAAAATCATTTCCATTTTGATTCTCCAGTCCTTTTTAAGATAAAATTTGGGAAAGAACGAAAGGTGGTAAAAAGCATTATTTGGTGTGGGGAAAACCTTACGACATGGAAATGTGTTTCAGAACCCTACCGATAGTCCAGCTAATCCCAATGCACTATTACTTAGTGCAGCACAGTTGCCATGTCTTAATGATGGACAAACTACAAATGAAGGAAAGGGAAAGAACAGACTGGTTTTGCTGAATGGCTTAGGAATTCCACCTCATCACAGTCTGCTCATGTTGCCAGCTGTTAGAACTGCTGATGTCACAACATCTTGGTTATTATTGTCTATCACTCCCAGGTGATGACAGATAAGAGACTTCACTACATCTTTTCACATATCAAAGAATAAAAAAAGTTTCATTTTCAGAAAGATGAACTAGAGTCAATAAACACTCTCTATAGCACCTGAGTGAAATCCCAGAAAAATGTGTGTTTAAAAGGATTCTTTAATAGCTTAATCTGAATACACTCCTAAATCCTAACCCAACATATTGCCCAAGCATAAATACTATCAGTCTGACAGTCAGTTCTGCAACAATAGTGTAGCTGAATTTTGTACAACTACAATTTTGTACTTGATAAAACAAAATTAAAGCTGTTTTGATTCATGAAAAGATATCAGAGTTCATACTTTATAATGCACAAATTGTCTAAAAAGCAAGTATCTTCCCCTGTTATTCCATAATTTACTGAAAAATATATATGGATCAGTTATGTGCAGGTTATTATTGCATATAATTTGTGTATGTTAATTCCAACTTCCTGAGGTCTATTCCAGTTTGAAGGACTAATTTTTTTAGAACTTTAATTAATTATCCTGTATTTTTGCCCATTCTCTTTCATTACATTTTTGAAAACAGCATTCTAAAAAAATTGCAGTGTAAAAGACTGATGTATAATTGGATGTACTATGGTGTCCTACTAAGGATAAATTGTATGGACTGGTCTGGATTTGTAAATATTAACTCTTTACATTTCAGTAATGTAGAAATTAGTCCTTAAGAGGCATTTTAAATAAAGAGGTATCGATGCCTTTGTAAACCAGAAAGTGGAACCCATGTCACACATAGGCCAACATGGAAAAAGATCCCAGAAATGGTGAAGGAGGAGAAGACTAGAGTTTCAAAGTTAATTGTCCCATTTTGAATGATGTTCTTGAGTTTCTCTTCATCTAGGGTAGGCAATACATTTTAGTGAGTCATTACTGAATGTCAAATGACCATGCCAATTAATTTGATTTATGTTAAAAAGTAACATTTTTATTCTATATATCTTATCTATAACTGTATAAATAAAGACATTAATTGATTAAAAAACAATGAGAATACAGTCAGTACCAGTATCTATTTGCAGTTTCAGCCTGTTTGCTAAGCTTTGTACTGGTGGTTGTTATACTTGTCATGAATGTGCATGTGGCTAATAAGAGCCAGATTTATTAGGGGTGCACCGATAGAGATTTTTGATGCCAATACTGATAGCTGATTTTTAAGGAGGCATATTGGCCAATACCAATCTGATTTCCAGTACAGCTGTGTGCAGCTGGTAAATCTGTTGTGATGGAAGGGGAGGGGGGAGGGAAGGAGCATAGGGGCCAGATCAAGGTCCCTGAAGTGAGGGAGGGAATGGGGCTGGGGCAGGATGTGAGATGGAGTTGCGGTTCATCTGGGGGGCGGGGGGGAATGGCTCCTGCTGTTGCATGCATGGAGGGGTGCCCCCCAGATCAGTGCAGGGCATGGGTGGGGCAGACTGCAGCTGTGGGCTGGAGCTGGGGTGCTGCTGGGCAGGTGGCACCGGCAGCACTGGCAGAGGACAGAGGACTACAGGGGTGAGGGGGGAAGCTGAAGCCACCCATAAAATTGCTGTAGCCACCCCATAACCCCCCTCCCAGTGCTGCTGCCACCCTCCCTGTTCAGATCTAGGGACACATGACCCCCCATGCCCTCCCAGACGAGAGGCAGGAGCAGTGGCGGGAGAAGCGGTGGGAGCTGCCGGATGAGTGGACAAATTGCTGGACAAGTAGCGCTGCGGCAGGTGCCACCCCCTTTCCACCTCCCCGTACCCCCTAGATGAGCTGTGGCTCAGTCCCATGCCCTACCCCGCCCCAATTGGGTAGTGCCTGCCCCAGCCCCTGACCCCACACCCTCCTCACCGTGGGGACCTTGATCTGCTCCCCATGCCTCTCCCCTTTCCTCTCCCTCCTCCCCTTCCACCACAATAGACATACCAGTTGCATGCAGCTCTCCATGCTGCCAGCTATGCTCCTTACTACCTATGTGCTGCACTGCTGCTGTGCACATGCATGGACCATTTATTGGCCAAATTATTGGCCACATCAGGCTGATTTCTGCTATAGACAATTTTCTTTATATCGGTGCTGATCCAATATCAGACCGATGTATTGGTGCACCTCTACGATTTATTTCTGGTATAATTCCACTGTACTGCTGAAATTTGGCCAAGGATAAACTTCTTTGTGTTCAGGGGTTATTTCTGAAATTCATTGTCTGATTTCTGAGCAGTACAGTTCTGTTCAACTCACTTTCTCTGACCATAGTCCTGGAACTAAATCAACATTCCCCTTCCTGTCTGTCTCTCTTCCACTTCTGCCCATAACTTCCTCTTCCTGTCGTAGACTTAAACTCAAGAGATTTGCTATTGTAAGAAAACTCAGAAACAAATAGATTTTACCAAGCAATAAACAGCAGTCAGTCAAAATCACATGAAGTTTAGGCAAGGGAAATGAAACTGAAAATGACTGAGAGACGCACATAACAACACAACGTGGGTAACTCTTGACACTGAACAGACATAAATTGATGTTTGCTGAGGATGTATATGCCTTCAAAACTAAGTACCTAAATGGGACTACCCAAAAAGCAGTAAGTCCATAAAATTCATACTAACACCTGCTTCCTTTTTTGCAGTTGGTAAATTTTTCAGCTTCCACTTCACTATACCCATACAGTGAAACTGGAGAAAATAACTTCTCCCATTCCCACTGTGTTCCTTCTACACGCATATGCCATACGAATGCAATGGTTAGGTTAACTACGTAATTCTACAACTTTTCATAGTAACATCTTCATAATTTCAATCCAAATTGACATGTTGAGAATAGACAGGTTCCCTAAATTATCACATCAACCAAATGCAACACCGTAAGCATTATGATTCTTTGGTCAAAAGTAATACAAAACAGTGAGTACTATGAGAACTGGTTGCACCTGTGAGGTGTCCATCCAGGCAGGACCACTCACAGTTGAAGCTGTCACCCAGGTCCTGGTTTGGTGCTGTTGAGACTGCAGCTTATAGGTTCCTTCTAGGTAGGGAGGTGCCTGCAATGTGAGCAGTGCCTCCTGATGGTGTTCTTCAGGGATCTGGCAATAAAGCTACAGGAGGAGGTGGCAAGGCTCTGAAGCATCCTCTGCCATGAGGGCTTCATCATTTCAATGTGGGAGGAGACCTCTAGGACTGTGGAGGAAGGACTGCCAGAGGAGGTGCTAAAGAAGGAAGATGACAGAGTCCCAGGAAGGTGTAAAATGGAAACTTATGATCTCTGGCAGCAAATAGATGCCTTCATTTCCACCTACAGTGGTTTTCCATTGGTGGAAGAGGCTAGGACAGGCATCCCCAAGGTTTTGAGGATCAAGACCACTGCCACCTGGAGACAGAAACTGGTAGTAGTGGTTGGAGACTCTTTTCTGTGGGTGACACAGGCATCCTTCTGCTGGCCTGACCTGTTGTCTTGGGAGGTCTAGCTGTGTGCCCAGAGGCTAAAACTGAGATGTCACAGTATTGCTGAGACTCATCCATCCATCTGATGACTACCCCGTAATATTCATCCATGTGGACACCAATGATATTGCCAGGGGTGACCCTGATCAGATCAAAAGTGATAACAGGCCTCTGGGTGCAAGGCTGAAGAGGACAGGGGCTCAGGAGCTCCTCAATACTTCTGGTCAAGGGGAAGGGCCCAGACAGGAGTGAACACATCCTGCAGATCAATTCATGGCTGCACAGATGGTGTCACCAGCAGGGCTCTGGCTTCTTTGACCATGGGATGTTGTTCCAAAAAGAAGGATTGCCAGGAAGAGATGAGATACGCCTGATGAAGAGAGGGAAGAGCATCTTCACAGAAAAGTTCACTAACCTGGTGAGGAAGGTTTTAAATTAGGTTTGCCAGGGAATGGAGACCAAAGCCCTGAGGTAAGTGGGGAAGCAGGTGACCCAGAGGAACCACAATCAGAAGGGGCCAACGAGGGAGGCCTTCTCATTCTTCCTGAGAAAGTAGTGTAATTGGCTAGTTACTTCAGGTGTTTGTACACAAATGTACAAAGCCTAGGAAAAAAGCAGAACAGAAAGTCCTGGCACTATTACATGGTTGGAATAACAGAGACTTGATGAGATAATTTGCATGAGTGGAGCACTGTCATGGCTGGGTTCAGAAAAGACAGGCAAGGGAGAACAGGAGGAGGAGTTGAGCTTTTTGTAAAAGAGATGGATCATTGTTCAGAGCTCCAGTATGAAACCAGGGATAGGTTTGTTAAAAGTATCTGTGTTAGGGTCAGAGGGGAGAGCAACAAGGTGATGTCATTGTGACTGTCTGCTATAGACCAGCAGACCAGGAGGATGAACTGGATACGGATTTCTTTGAACAGCTGGTAGAAGTTTCCCCAATCACAAGCCCTCATTCTCATGGATGACTTCAAATCACCTTGACCCCTGCTGGGAGGACAATATAGCAGTGCACAGTCAATATAGGAAGTTTTTGGAGAGATCCAGAGGCAACTTCTTGATGCAAGTGTTGGAGAGGCCAAATAGGGGCTGTGCTCTTCTTGATCTGTTTCTCACAAGAAGGGAAGAATTGGTGGGGAATGTAGTAGTAGATGGCAACTTGAGCAGTAGTGATCACAAGATAATTAAGTTCAGGGTCCTGAAGAAAGGAAGGAAGAAGAGCACCAGAGTAAGGACCCTGGAGTTCAGAAAGGCAAACTTCACTTGCTCAAGGAACTGATTGGCAGAATCTCCTGGAAGGCCAATCTAAGGAGGAAAGGAGTCCAGGAGAGATGGTTATATTTTAAAGAAACCTTACTGTGGGCACAGGAATGAACCATCCCAATGTGCAGGAAGACTAGCAGCAAGTATGGCAGAAGACCAGCTTGGCTTGGCAGGGAATACTTCAGTGTCTTAAAACATGAGAAGGAAGCTTACAAGAAGTGGAAACTTGAACAAATAACTAGGGAGGAGTACAAAAGTATTTCTCAGGCATGAGGGATGAAATCAGGAAGGCCAAAGTGAAATTAGAGGTGCAGCTAGCAGGGTATGTGAAGTGTAACAAGAATGGTTTATACAAGTATATCAGCAACAAAAGGAAAATTGGGGCAAGTTTGGCTCAATAACTCAGCAAGGCTTACTGAATAAGGGAAGCAACATAGTGACAGATGATGTGGAAAAGGCTGAAGTACTCAATGCTTTGTTCACCTCAGTCTTCACAGGCAAGGTCAGCTCCCAGACGACGGCACCTGACATCACAGTTTGGGAGGAGGTGATTAGCCAATAGTGGTGAAAGAACAGGTTAGGAACTGTTAGAAGAGTTGTACAAGTCTATCCTCTATTCTCCTGAGGGTACTGAGGGAGTTGGCCAATGTGATTGTAGAGCCACTGGCCATTATCTTTGAAAACACAAGGTGATTGGGAGTGGTTCTGGATAATTGGAAAAAGGCAAATAGAGTGCCCCATCTTTAAGAGAGGAAAGAAGGAGAATCCGGGAAACTACAGACCAGTCAGCCTCACCTCAGTTCCTGGAAAAATCATGGAGCAGGTCCTTAAAAAATCCATGCAACTCACAGATGTGCATGGGGTGGGGGTGTGTATGGGATACCCAATGTGGACTCGGGCTTCCCACCCTGGTTCTTTCCCCCCGGGGCCTCCACAGCTCAGCAGGTAGGACCCAGCATGGCAGGGCAGACCAGAACTGGGTGGGAAAGCTCCTTGCTGTTTCAAGTCCCATGCTGCCCTGGCAAGGCATCCACTGCTTGCCTGGCATCAGCAGGGGTG
This sequence comes from Alligator sinensis, assembly GCF_000455745.1. Classification (NCBI taxonomy): domain Eukaryota; kingdom Metazoa; phylum Chordata; order Crocodylia; family Alligatoridae; genus Alligator; species Alligator sinensis. The sequence goes on from NW_005842002.1 coordinate 1,594,160, forward strand.
ATGGCACAGAGTTGTGCCCCTCACTGCTGCGAGGCAGGCAGGGGCACCTCACCAGGGTGGCATGGAGCTCCCAGCAGCTGCCCCACATGGTCCTGCTCTGCTCTGCTGCACTAGGTCTCACCTGCTGGGCTGTGGAGGCCCTAGAGGTGGAGCAGCTGGGTGGGGAGCCTAAGCCTTCAGCAGGCAGCCTGCACCCACTCCCACCCTCCCATGGGCTCCAGTGTGGCTTTGCCTCCCATGGGGGACGGGTAGTTGGGCTCTACACTCTGCTCCACTATAGCAGCTGCCACTAGGTGGCAGCCAGGGCTTGGGTGTTGCTGCGGGGGCAGGGGTCTGTGGACCTGGGTCCCTGGCCCCATAGCAGCTGGGTGCCCCCTCCGTCAGGGTTGGGGGCAGGGGGCTGTGGCTTGGGAGTGAGGGGCTTGGACCTGCATCCTGGTGAGCTAAGGGAACATGGGGGATCTCTGATTTTCCATGATAAGAAACCCAGAATCAAACACCAAAATTTATAGGTACTTAGAATTTATTTTATTATAGTGATTGAGGCACTGGTAGGCTTCCAAATGCTTTAAAATTGTAAATATATCAATAAAACATTGTGTTCAGTTGATACCTATTAGGCCTGTGTGAAACAGCACCATTTTGTTTTGACTTCTGTTTTGCCATTTCAAAGGGACAGTGGGTTCATCATTCGTTTTGTTTCACAGCAGTGTTCTGTTTTGTTTTGTCAAAACTGTTTCACTGATTCGACGCATTTCAATGTTTCACCCACAGGCAATTAATGGCAAATCATGAAAAAATGCCTATAACTTTGTCATTTCTTGCCTGATTCAGATGAAAAATGCAGGGATGGTATAGCTGCAGGGGTTTCTTGGAAAATCCACCTTAAGTTGCTGACAAGAAAAACTCGTGTGACTTGCTGGCAGCAGCAGCTTCCTGTCATCCCATGTGCAGATCTGTGGGAGGACTGTGGGGCTGTGCTGGAATCCTCCTGAGGGTGTGGGCCTCTGGATCCGTGCTCAGGATGACGGGAGGCTGCTGCTGCCACCAGGCACGGGTGCTAGGCAGAGCCCGTGCCCAATACCAGGAAGACTGCTACTGCCACTGGCCCCAGGCAGCAGCAGCCTCCCGTCATTCTGTACGCAGATTTGGGGGCCTGCACCCCTGGGAGGAGTCCAGCAGTGTTAGGAGGGCATGCTGAGCTCCGTGAGGCTGGTGGAGTCAGTTGGAGCACAACCCTGGCTCTCTCCACCCCCCCGCCAGGCTGCACTCCGAGCAGCTCCACCTACCCCATGGAGCTCAGCCTGGCAGTGGGAGAGCCAGTGGCAGAGGCGCTTGGACTACAGCACTGGCCAGTGGCTCTCCCCTACCTCCCCCTACCGGGTTGAGCTCTGTGGGGCTGGTGCAGCCTGTTGGAGTGCAGCCCGGTGGTGGGAGGCAGAGAAGAGCCAGGGCTGCGCTTCGACTGGCTCTGCCAGCCCCACCTCAGCCCAGTGGTGGGAGTGGTGGGAGGTGGAGTGCAGCCCTATATATATATATATATATATAGGCATTTCATTTTAATTGCAGATTTTGAGGTTTTTAATCAGAGAATTTGTGATTTTTTTTTTTTTAATCGCAGGATTTGCTCTATTTAAACTGCAAAAACCAAGATCCCCATTAATCAATAATTCAATGTCTAGTTGGCAGTTGGTTTCAAGTGGAGTGCCCCACAGGTCAGTTTTGGGGCAAGTTTTGTTCAATATCTTCATCAACAATCTAGAAGATGGGATGGAGCTCACCCTCATCAAGTCTGCATGTGCCACCAAGCTACAGGGAGTAGTAGATACACTGGAGGGTATAGGGTTAGGATTCAAGACCTCAAGAAATTGGAGTATTGGACCAAAATGAATTTAATGAGGTTCAATAGAGACATGTAAAAAGTCCTGCACTTTGGACTGAACAATCCCAAGCTTGAGTTCAGGCAACTTTGCAGAAGAGGACCTGAGGGGTGTAGTGGACAATGAGCTGAATGAGCAAGCAGTGTGCCCTTGTTACAAGGAAGGCTATTGCCATAGTGGGCTGCATTAGAAAGAGCATTGCCAGCTGGTCAAAGGAAATGATTCTTCCCTTCTTCAGCGCTGATGAGGCCGCATCTGGAGTACTCTGTCCAGTTTTGCCAGCGCCCCCCTCCCCCCCCCCGAAAGGATGAAGACAGATAGAAGAGAGTCAAGTCCAGTGGAGGTCAACAAAAGTGGTTAGGGGGCTGGGGCACATGACTTCTGAGGAGATGCTGAAAGAGCTGGGCTGCTTTAGTCTGGAGAAAAGCAGACTATGGGGGGATTTAATAGCATCAGTTACTTAACTTGGGACAATGGGCTTCTATGTCTATAGGATCTTGGGGTAAAAAGTTTTTGTTTTGGGAGAAATCCAATATCTGTTTTTATCCTATATGAAGGATCAAAGCCACCAGATCATATTTGTACATAAAAACCCTTAAAGACCTTTGGGCCACTGAGGGCTGTAAAGCATTTAACTAAGTGAAGTTAATGGAGCAATAAGGCTCCATTTCGCTTGGCTCTTGCAGCATCCATACCCTAAAGGCACATCTATATAGCTAGCTATGCCTCAAAGTCCCACTTGAAAGCATGGCACATCTGCTTGCTCCCATTCCAAGTCTCAAAAATGAAGTGATGTCGCTGTCTTAGAGTGGTACTGAGTATATATGCCCAGCATTGCTCTTAACCTTGGTCTCAGCTCTGCTTATTGGTGCACATTCAGTTCAAGTCATTGCTTTATTTCTAGGATTTGGTGCTCCCGAAGGAGGCAAGCATGAGCAGTGCGTGTTTCATGGTAATACTCCTGCGCATAGCAGAGATAATGTAGACAGGTCCTAATTGGCCCCACTCTCAGGTCTTTTTCCCTTTGTCATACATGTACAGCAGCTTTTAAGGTTTATGGATAGAAACACAAAGCCCTTGAAGTCAGTAGGAAAATTTAACATGAATTAGGCCCCTTATTAGTAGAATTATGTGAAAAGAATAAACTGAATTCATGATAAAGGTAAAGAAGAAAACATGGAAATTCATGGTGGTTACACAATGTGACCTAAATGGTTGCGTTTCCCTCCCGTTGCCCCGTTGACCCATCTGAACCAGGAGAATTCAACTGAAAGGGGTGGGGAAATCAATCCGCCACTGTTCATTCCAAATCAGTTGTCAAAAATCCTAAATTTACACTGTATCTTTTAAAACACTATCTACAATGTACTAACTGCGACTGCTCTCTTTTTTATTACAAACTTTCTTTTCACGGTACTGCATCTTTTCAAGTCCATTGAAACTCCAAGTAAAGCCATTAATAAAGCAACTAATGAACATTCTCATCTCACAGACAAACATTTTATATCTTCACTAAGGGGTTTTAATTTGTTTTCCACAATTGCACATAACACAGGTAATATAGCAAGCTATTAATATATCGTTTTAAACTGCTGGAAGACATTTTAGCTTTAATCACATCAAGAATTAGCAAGGTGATTATCAATATATTAATTCAGATGAATATATATTCTTAAGTCTCTCTTTTTATTCCAGTTAGAAACAATATTATTTCACTCTCTAAAGTATTATATTTAAAACATTTAAAAAGGAGCTAAGGAGCTTTCTATGGGTTTTTTCATTCTCTTCCTCTACCTACATTCCCAGCTCAGATAATTAGAGGTAATTTCAAGCCATTACATAATACTTTATTTGTTGCAAACTGAAATAGACTTGACATTTCAGAATGATTTAATTCTACAATTGGCATCCCACAGCCCTATTATGAAAAGTGTACAGCACCTTGAAATCCCACTAATTTCATTGCCAAAGCCACTCACCAGTGCAAAAAAAGTGCCGAAGAATTGGCAAGATGAAGATATCTAAGAGGAAAGAACTGTGAGGGTGACAACTTTTAAAAAGGTCAGAGAGGTCACCATAATGTTTTGAAACTGTTTGGCTTCTGTTATGACCTTATGTTTCAAAAACGCCTTTGTGTACCATTTGAACTAAAGGAAACTTTTCATTCTTTGGCAGTAGGAGGGTAAAAACCACTTTGGGTTTGTCTTCAGTTGAAATTAAGCTTGAGTTAATTACTTGCTCAGAAATTTGACATACTTGAAGCCTTTGTAGAGGCTGGTCTTGACACTCCCCAAATGTTTGTTCAAAGCTACAAGTGTCTATGGTGTGTTTTTTCTGTGGTCCCCAAATGATTTCAAGGAGAAGATAAAGACCTCCAGATGTTTCTGGGTCCTGTTTGTTAGCATTTGCTTTCTACATATAATATCTGAAATCATGAATACACCTTACTCTATAAGCTCCAGAAAAATATACCATTCCCTAACATACAATTCTGATACATCTTTAATTGAAAAGTAAAAGTAGTTGTGTGAGCTGTACACAAGCTTACATATTTAGCATTGAGTATTAACAAAGCATACATAGCTAGATGCAGAGTCATAACATTCAAAGGATGTGCCTGGGTAGTCATCTCTCACCCTTCCCTTCTGCATTTGGGCTTCACCATGTAGGGACATGGAAGGGTAGTGTGTGTCATGGTGTGCAAGGTGCTCTAGGAATTGTAGTTCTCTAGCGCAGCAGTGGAGTTTACTGTTCCCAGAGACAAACACTCACCCCATTCATTTGCCATCAAAGCACGTGTCAAGAGAGACAAAAAAAAAAAGAATGTTGATTTTGGTGACAAAATTGGGGTCAGTTCTCTCACCAGCAGCAGGAAATTTCAGTGCTACTCTATAAAAACTATGATTCCCAGAATGCCTTCTGCTCTATTGCATACACTACCTACACTGGCCATCTTCTGCGGCCTGCTATGTAGGCAGGAGGGAAAAGCATCCCCTTTCCATCCTTCTGGCAACCCTCCCCTTAGGAAGGGCCCAAAGAATGTTCCCCATTCATCCATTCAATGTTATGCCACTGACTAAATATATCTTAATACAAGAAGGAACTATGCATTCTTCTCTTTGTGAATATTATCTATTTTTAACAAAGATTTTCCTGACTGTATATGTAAATTTACACCTTCATTTTTCAACATAACTGCCTCTAATCAGAATAATCTCTCACATGCATTGCCAACTAGAGGGTATCATGGTCCTAGTAGTAAAATCTTGGAATCGTCAAATTTGGGTTCTATTCCTGTAGCACTAGTCTTTTGTCACTACATCACTCCGACTATTCCCCCTCTTTTTAGACTAAGTACCACGTTACCTCTCCCCTCGTAGCTAATGGAATTTACAACCCCAGGGTCGCTGGGGACAGATAGATGTCTAAAAAATGGGTTCACATAAACTAGAATCCTCAGCCATGAATTACTTAATCTGGCTAGTAAGAAGTTCACTGGAGCAGGGACTGGTATATGCCTCTCCTAGCAGTTTGTGTACAAGCCCAGGCTTTACAGTCATTCTCTGAGGCTGAATGAATATTGAATCATATTCTACAAAGCAGCACAGTTTCTATAATAGGCTGAAGCGAACACTTCAGTATGCTCTATAGCACATCAATTAGGGCACCCTGATGAGAGGCAAGAGGCATGGATTCAAGTTCATGTTTCAAATCAAACATAGGAGACCACTCAGTCTGACTTTTCTACCACCCAGGCAAGTGTTCTAAGCAGTTTGCTAGAGGGCATATGGAGGAAGCAGCTCTACCTTACCCAATTTTGTCTGGAGTTAGGCTACTTAGGGCACATGTGGCCTTGTAGGTGTGATAAATATTGCTCACTTATCTTTCTGCAGGGTTTCAAACAATCTTTTTTCTCCCTCTTTGTATGTGCATATATGAAATGTTTTCAGTCAGAAAGCAAATGGCATAAGTGTAATAATGTAAAAAATGGTACAGGTTTTAGTGCAGAAATACAGTTTTCCAGAATTTCATTTTCTACTCTGGTCAAATCATGAGCAGACAATACTCTAGATAAATGTGAAATGATTATCATCCTGGAATATAACAGAGGTGTCATGTGGACTGAACAAACAAAACAGAGCAGAAAACTATTTCAGTCACAGTGGTTTCATAAACCAAAGCACAGTTGCTTTAGCCATACTTTTCACTAAAATTATATTTTCAAAGTCTTCAATTGAATCAGTCATGTTGTGTTATGCTACCTGACTCATGACATGATGTGACTGAGGAAAAAAAAACAACAAAAGGCATCTACAACAGATCAGTTGGAAAATCAAAGACAAGAAACTTTTGGAAAGGCATCACTAATAAAATAATGCTGAAGAAATATATTACAATGCTTATAGGTCAGTTGAAATTTATTTTTGCTCTTTGAAAGCTAAATTTTCAATGGCAACTAACAGATATCAATACACAGACTTCCTTCATGACCTAGAGAAAGACATTTATCTGTGCATCAATTCTCTTGCCAGTTGGCAGGGGGCTGGGATCCGACGATCTCACAAGGTCCCTTCCAGCCCTAATGTCTATGAAAGTGGGGATAATACCTCCTTTCTCCCATACTTTGTTTGCCTTGAATATTTAGATCACTAACTCTTTAAGGAAGATTTTGTAACACTGTCTCTACAGACTGACCTTATGTAAACTAAAGTAGATGCTATTCTCCCATCAATAAAATAATTTGAAAAACTAAAAAATTATCTATCGGCATTTCTAGTTCTGAAAATACTTTTTCCATAGTCCATATCTTCAGTAGCCATAATTCCAGAACAGAAAACTCAGCACAGCATATCAGTAGGTTTAGTCAATTTGATATATAGCTACAGCACTAGATGTGAAAGTTGAACAGAGGTAGGGGATTGATGCAAGCCTAAGAGGAAAGGAAGAAGGCAGCAGACAGGGAAACAGAGAATGTTGTTTTTACTTGTCTGCTACAGAATGAATCAGTGGGCTGCAAGCTAGTAAAAGGGGTTGGGGAAACTCATTGTCATAGAAGAGTACTGATAAATTGTTTCCTTTCCAACTAGCAGAATTGTACAAGATATGTACAATGCCCATAACAGGCTTAAAACCAGTGCATAGACACATACATTGTACAAAGAATCCTGTGTTAAAGGAACTAACAAGTATAATACCAATCCATCATTTAAAATTATATAATAAGAAGGTACTATAAGTTGCTTTTGGTCTGAATAGCAGTAACATCCTGTATGTAGACAGGGTTAATACTGGCTGGAACAGATGTACAATATCCAGGCATACACCAGTATATTACTCCACTCTGAGGTAAAATTAGTCTTCAGAGGGTGTGTCTACACTGTGCAGTAAGTGGCTTTTGTTGCCAGTAAGTTATTGTGCAGTACATTGCTTTTATGCCAGCATCTACACATGCAGGCATTACAGCACAGTAACTCTGTGTGTGGACTGACTTGGGACTAAAGATAGTCCCAAGTCAGTCCACACAGACAGGGTTACTGCACAGTAAAGTGTCTACATGTGTCTTACTGCACAGTAACTACTTGGGCATGAATTTGCTACCTGCATCAAATTTGCAGGTAGCAAATTTACACCCAAAGTTGGCGCAAGTTGCCAAAGTTACTGCACAGTATGGGTGCATATGTGTATCTGTGCACATGTACTATGTGGTAATTTTAATAAGTTACTGCGCAGTAATTGTGCATGTGTAAACATGCCAAGAAAGTCAAAGTAAATTTATATCTATGGCATGTCTGCAATTCTAGTTAACTGCATTCCAGAGTAGCAGTTTACTTAATACATACAGGATATGACTGGCTTCCCTCACCATCTGCTGGAGAGGCTGTAACATCACTTAGTGCAAGCTGTTGTCTCCAGAGAGCTAGTTGTCCATCTACTCCAAGCACCAGTACAAGTTACATTAGTGCAATTTTTTAGTCTTCATTTAATACTGCACCATACAGAGTTACAGAGAAAATAAACTGTCATTCAACGAATAATTGTGGCAGCATAGGGGGTAAAGATGAGTAATTCTCTCTGCAGGTTTTACTATGAATAATATTGGATATTAAAGTATTTGGGGGGGAATACACTGTCTGCCTTCTATGTTTGTACAGTGCTTACTTCAGTGAAGCCCTGACTGTAGTCCCTAAAAGGCAACAATCAGCTATTAATAATCATTTTCATTAATATTTAGCACCACCCATGTCATTTTTGGTGTGTAGACAAAAAAATTTTCCTTCCACAAATTTCTTATTGACTCAAATCAAACACAAATAAAGTAAAATGTATCAAGTGGGCATCCTGGGGCTAGTCCAGCCATTGATCCTCCCACTTGTCTCTGAGCTACCCACCCTCCTTCCTCACCTACCACACCTTGATGATAATGATTATGAGATGTCAATTAGGCAGGAGGCTGCCTATTTACTTACCATGATGCCAAGGGCCTATGTACATGGCTCTGACTTTCCCTGTACCATGTCCCATGCCTTGGAGATGGCATTCATGTTCCTCCAATGCCTCACCTCACCCTGGGACCTAAGCTCCAGAGATTCACAAGGGACTGCCACTCCTCACTGCAGCTTATAGTCCCAGTGCCTTCACACTGGGCTCTACTTCCATTAATCTCTCAGGGCTCCCAGTCTCTACACATTCAGGGCTCCAAGCCCCATTCCTATTCAGGGCTCCAATCTCTATTCCCATTCAGGGCTTCAAGACC
>NW_005842002.1:1602824-1621584 GCF_000455745.1 Alligator sinensis
CCCTACACTGGGCCTTATCCCCTTATCCCTTCACCCCAGGAGTTTCTCTCTTAGCTCCCCATAGGTTCAGGGCCCCACCCCCCTGAAGCCTCACTCCTGGCTCCCTTAGTGCAGCCTCAGATCTCGCTGTGAGTCTAGGCACTGTCTCTGACTCCTTCACTTGGCCAGGACCCTGCCTCAGAACTCACAGTGAGTCTGAGACCTTGCTTTGTCCTTTTGGGTGTTCTCCCATAGCCTTTCCCCTCCACAGGGCCACCCATAAGGCAGCAGGGGCTGAGACTTTTAGGCACCCCATACTCACCCTTCACTGGGGAGACCCCAGGTATGGCATTTCCTGGAGACTGCCCTGCCACTGGCAGTCCCACCACACCATCCAGCCCCAGCAGGGTGTAATTTTAGGTCATGCCTCAGGACCAGGAACCTCCACCCATCCTCATAGCTCATGCCCTTACATCCAAGATGTTATGAGCAGCAGCTCCAGCCAAGCAATGTTCTCTCTGGCTGCTTGCAGCAATTGCTGGCTTTACTGTTAAGGGCCCTGTTCTTATAGGGAACAGCTGGACCCTGCTCCCAATAAGGTAATTGTGCCTGATTGGGTTTGCAGTCACCTGTCAGCTCTTTCACTGCTTTGCTTTTGTCCATACCCCTATGAGTAACAGAGCACACCCTGTGCTCTGTTACAGTAAGCAAAAATCCTTTGCAAGTATAAACATAATTCTTTGCAAGTGAAACAGACCAATGTGTTAATTTCATTTATTTTTTTAATTCTATCAAAGTACAGAAATTTCCTATTAATGTACCATATTTACCTGAATCCAAGACAAGTCCCCCCCTCATTGGGGGGGGGGGGAGGAATCTTCCTCTCTTGAATTTGAAAACACAGTTGTGGTGGGTGCTAGGGTTCCAACCCCCACCTCAGCCCAGGGTCAGACTAACAGCCGCTGTATGTCACCCCACTGCCTCTGCCCTCTCCCCACAGCCTCTGTCCCCCCAACTTCCCACCCCCACATCATGTGCAGCTGTGGCCCGGATCCAGCCTGGGGCATGGAGCACATGGTTACTCCCGCCCCAGCCCAGCCTGGTAGCACTGGCAGTGGTAGTAGGAGTTCTGGCCCAGGCTCTTGCTCTAGGACCCAGCTAGGACTGCTGCCACTGTGTCAGCTGCTACTGGGCTGGAACAACCACATGCTCTGTGCCCCAACCTAGAGTGGAACTGCAGCTGGAGTCAAAGCTGGAGCTGGAGGATGAGCAGCAGTGGTGGTGAACCAGATGGGAGACAGGCAGCAGAGGGGGACCAGATAGAGGGGGCAGGCATGAAGGGACAAGGGCCAGAGAATACAGACATGGGGGGCAATTAGTGGGGAAGCAGACACCAGAGGGACAGGTGCTGGGGCACACAGAGACAGCGGGAGGAGAGGTGGAGGCAGACTAATGTTGGGGGAGACTAGTGGCAGGGGCAAGCAGCAGGGGGCAGCCTGCTTGCTGCCTCCCAACCCCACTGCTTTCCCTGCTGTACTGGTGGTGAGGGGGTTTGGTGTAGTGAGAATTCAAGACAAACCTAATATAATTAGATTCTGTACAGAGAAAATTATAACTAATTTAAACATTTTTCATATGTAGAATTAAATTACTAGGAGGTGGTCATCTTATATTCAGGGTAATACGCTATGTATTACTAAAATAAATATTTGTAAAAGACCATTTTGAGAAGCAGAGTTCCTGATAGCCCCATTTTATATCTATGTAGTAGCTGCTTCCCAGTCATGAGTATGAATTATTATTATTTATTCTACTTTGTTCATTTGATCAGGTCCTTTTGGAGTATTAAACCGTCTGTTCCCTTTAGTTTTAGTCATGTTCAAGAGCAAAATCAGTACACTAGATCATTCAACATGACACAGGAAAATATCCAGGTAAATAAAAATATAACATGAAGGCACTATATAAAGCAAGAAAATGGCTAAGGATCTTGTAGCAGGGCTATACAGATAATCCCTAAAATGTGACCTGAAACATGGAGAAGACTGACCAATTTGTTTTTCTATATGGTTAATTTTGTAATGCAACACCCCTATGACTCAATAAAATGCATGTGAAATCATGCCATTAATTAAAACCCTATTGCCTTAAACCTGAGTTAAACTCAGACAGAATTTCACAGGAATTTATGTATGTATTAAAAATCTTTCATCTGCAATGAAATTCTGCAGCTAGAAATTTAAGCAATATATAGTATTCCCTTCATACTGAGAGGATATTGAGAGATTATGAAGTATCTGCACTTCAATCATAACTATTCCCTCTGCATAAGGGTTGACTTATGCAGTTCACCTCTTCCTTGTGTCTTCTCTTTTCCTCATACCCATTTATCTGGAACTTCTAAAGTGTGTTTTGAGTTCTTTTTGGTTCTAGGCTGAGAAGTGGAAATGATGTGGAGATGACTAAGTTTGATAAAGTGGGCACACCACTCCACTTCTAAGCTTTTTCTATACACAGTCTTTCTTATTTTGTAGAGTTTTTAATCCCTATCTCTCATTCACATTTTCCAATTTACTTAAAAACGAAAGCCAGGAATCTGGGAAACAAAAAGAGGAATTGGAAATCCTTATTGATGAGTGCTATGTGACAGCTGAAATTATGTTTGTGTGATAAAGGTGCTTGCTGAAGGCCCTATGAAGATTAGACCAAGTGTTTTTCTATATTTGTTTAGATATTAAGCTATATGTTGTTGCTAAAAGCCTAATTAAAGTTTAAGATGTAGTGAGGCCTTGTATAAAGTAAGGCCTAGTAAATTTAGCAAAGCCTTGAAGTAGTAAGGCCCTGTGGCATAGTTAAAATTACCTTATCAAAGAAATTCAAGGCTTGTACTGCTAATTGGTCAGTCTAGGGACAGTTGAAGTAAAAGGAATCTGAGTGGTTGTACGTTATCAGAACCATTCAGAAGCTTTAAATTGGCTGGAATATCTGAAAACCATTCAGAAGGAGGATACAGCTCTGTGAAAAGGATTAGTTATCTGTTGCCTGGATCAGTGGGCCCGTGGACCTTGAGGAGCCCAAGGACTGCATTCCAGGGTCCTTCCTGGTACCCCCTCAGACAACGTTGTTCAGGGACACCTGACTTCGCTGAACTTTGTGGAAAGAGAAGCTTGCTTTGCATCAGATATCAGAGGGGGCTGCCGATAAGTTGCCGATACGAATTGCTTTTGTCTGTCATTGTTTGTCTTGTTACTACGCGTAGTTGTGTTTTTGTTCAGTCAATAAACCTTTCTTACCTTTCTACCCCCGACCATACTCTCAATCCCAAGCCCTCTGCAGGCGTCTGAGACAGTGGTAATTTAACTTTATTGCAGTATTGAACTAACCACATGATCTGCACGATAGGATTGTTAATCTGAACTTGTTTTGAAAGGTTAGAAAGAGTAAAACATAGAAGCACCACTCCCTAACTATATTAGAGGCACCATTACTTGTCTAGAGTTATTGATGATTCAGAACTGTAGAATCCTGCATATATATGCATCAACATACTAAATAAACTTTAGAAAGAGGGAATTAGTGATGTTTGATTTGAAAGTTAGTAAGAAACCAAGACACAGTACTCCTGAAGCAGCTGTAATGTGTGGAAAGAAAAATTATTATAGGGCCCTTTAATTTGTGATACATATGGTGGAGATTTCATCCACACAATATTAAAAGATTAGTGGTTATTCTAAAATTTATAAATGATAATTTGCTAACAAAAAAGTACTGTACCTAAAATGAGCTGACTATTTTGGACCTCATAATGACAGATAATGATGAATTTATTGACAGAACATATCTTAAACCGTTTAATATCTATATCTATAGATATCTATATGTCTATATCTAGATATTTATATAGATATAGTGTGTGTGTGTATATATATCTGTGTGTGTAACCATATAATAGAATCATAGAAAATTAGGGTTGAAAGGGACCTCAGGAAGTCATCTAGTCCAACCCCTCTACTCAAAGCAGGACTATTCCAACTATACCATCTCAGCCAAGGCTGTGTCTAGCAGGACCTTAAACCTTCCAAGGAAGGAGATTCCAGAACCTCTCTGAGTAACCTGTTCCAGGGCTTTACTACCCTCCTAGTGAGAGAGTTTTTTCCTAATATCTAATTTAAACTTCCCTTGCTGCAACTTAAGACCATTGGTCCTTGTTCTGTCATCTGCCACCACTGAGAACAGTTCAGCTCCATCTTCTATGCAACGACCCTTCAGGTAGTTGAACGCTGTTATTAAATCCCCCAAACTGAACACAGTACTCCAGATGTGGCCTCACTAGTTCTGAATAGAGGGGAAGAATCACTTCCCTTGATGTGCTAGCAATGCTCCTACTAATGCAGCCCAGTATGCCATTAGCCTTCTGTGGAACAAGGACACATTGTTGGCTCATATTTGGCTTATTGTCTGCTGTAACCCCAGGTCCTTTTCTGAAGAGACACTTCTTAGCCAGTCAATCCCCAGTCCAGGCACGGCTGGTGAACTCAGATTGGTGGAGCGATGGAGTGTCCCACAGGAGTGGGGGGAGTTGTAGCCGGCCAGGCACTTTGGTTGGTAGCAGGGAGGCTGCAACCCCCCCGCTCCTGGCCAGTTGCAACCTCTGCTGCTGGCAGCCAGACGCAACCCCCCGTGCCGCTCCCATGGGATGCTCCATTGCCCCACCAGTCTGAGTTCACCAGCCATGCCTGCCCCAGCCTGTACCATGGGATTGTTCCATTGTAAGTGCAGGACCTTGCACTTCCCTTTACTGAACCTCATGAGATATCTTTTAGTCTAATTCTCCAATTTGAGGTCTCTCAGAATCCTAGCCCTACCCTCCAGCTAGGGAGCAAATACATGATTTCACAGAAATCGTGTAATTGGCAGTCTCCTGTGAAATATCCAGTTCTTCATGAAAAAGCATGGGAAACTGGCTATTTTAAAAAAGCTGGCAAAGACCCAGAAAACAGCTGTCTCCTAGAAGGGAGGTAGTAGGGAGAAAGCAACAAAGAGAAAAAAATAAATGCACTGCCTATCTCCTGAAGCAGGGTGGGGAGGGAGTGAGAGAGACAGGAAAAGCAGCACATCTTGTACCAGCACTAATTGTCCCCGGGGAATGCCTGTGCCACACGCCCTCTGTCACATGGCAGGTTACCCTGGGTCAGGTAGGGGAGGCTGGGGACAGCACTGGGCTGGCCCCAGCAGCTTTATCTAGAGTCCTGGGGGCCTTCTAGGACTGCAGCAGCAGTGATCCTGCAGCTCAGTACCTGGCTGGCAGCCAGATCATGGCTCTGGCTGGCCAGGCTCCAGTTTTGAACAGCAAACGCTGCCCCCACATGCACCGGTCCACTTTTTTTTTTGCACAGGTTGTTTTGAGCCTGGCATCTCCTGGGGTCAAGCTCCTTCCCTCCCTTGCTGCTACCTTGCAGCATTGAGAACAGATGAATGTGTGGTATGTGGTGCCGCAGACTTGTCTGTGGCACCGCATATCGCATGCCCACACTTGCTTGGACGCAGCCATAGGGACAAAGGGATCACACAAAAGCTAATCTAGGAAATGGGAGAATAATCCATAGTCCCTGTTTAGACCATACTTAACACAGTCCAGTCTTTGGATGACTTTCTGCTTAAGTTAATTTCTTAAAATGTTGTTGCCTAGGGGCAGCTACCCTGAAGTCAACAATGGAACATCTAGGGAGATTAAAGTATTCAGCCACAGCCTTATGTGTTTTTCTGGAACCAATATCAGATCAGAGCTCACTCACTCACTCACTCACTCACTCAACATAGGGATCTCCCCATCTGCCCAATGTAGACAGAGGGGCACTGTAAGAAAGTGATAGCATATAGGATGCAGTCATAGAGAGCAATCAAAATTTCTTGGTAAACTGGAAGCATTCAAATGGAATGCATTTGTATACAATAATTTAAGATAAGTTAAGTGTATCTGAACAAAATATGATGCAAATGCAAAAAGGTATACATTTAAAACAAAGATTGCAGGTAATGTCTATGAAATGGGGGGTTGTATCCTAGAAATCAATGATTCTAAGGAGGATTTGGGGTTATAGTGGTCCAGAAATTGACCATAAGATCCCAATGTAATGCCATGTCTATGAGGGTGCCATATGAGGATATGATGTAGATACTCTTAACTACATACAATCTCTGGGCCTTTAATCAGCCCCTTATTCCAAGCAGTGCTTTCTCCGCTATTATTAATCCACACATCCTCAGCAGTTGTTTCAATAATTCCCTATCCATCTTTTCTCTGTGACTGATATCTGACAGCTGCCCTGAAATCTTAAGATTGCAAAAGGCTCCTTCTGTAGTTAATATTTTATGTAGTACTCTGCAAATACAATATCCAGGTGTTCTTAGCTGTACTCTGCAACAATGTACAGCACCTCAAATACCCATTTCACTCATCATCCATATTCTCCTACCTTTCAGGAAAGGAAATGGGTAAGGGGAACTTTGCTCATACTTGGCTTCTGACCTTCAAGGCCCTCTTCATATTTCTCAACAACTTAAGCTTCCTACAGTCTTATCAGTACCATGGCCAGTTCCACAGCCGCCTCATTCTCCTGCTTCAGCCCAGGGCAGGTTTCCTATTGGTCCAGCACTAGCTTCTTGAAGTTCTATCGTCTTTCCTATTCAGGGTCTAACCAATCTGTCTTCCCTGAAGTTATCACCTATAATTCCAAAGCAGAAGTAGACTGACATCTCATCCTTTAAAGGGGATGTAACCCCCTTTGCTGGAACTCTCAAGTCCTGTACTTTAGTTGGGATTAAGGCACTGTTTTAGGATTTGGACCAAAAATTTGGATCACCATCAGGGGCATTGAACCTTACACTACCACATTTTGGGTATGTGGTCTAATAGTCACTGTGGTCTTGTATAAAAGGAATGCATTTCCTTCTACAATTGTGAATGAAAGAGGTGGTTGCTGTGTTTTGTTTAGGTCACAATTCTATGGGCTCAGGGAGTGCTCAGAACATACCTACAGGGTCACACTCCTTAGGATAGGTAGAGGAAAGAATCTATAGTTTTTTAATCCTGATGGGCATATCTACACGAGACACATTAATGCACATTAACCTAATTTAATGTGCAATATAGGTGCATATCTACATGTGTGCACCCTTAATGCACATTAAAGATAGTAAAATTAGGCTATTCATACATAAATGTGATACCTGCAAATGCAGGTATCAATTTTAGGCATGATTAGTTAAAACGCATTAACACGAATGTAGACATGACCTGGCATGAATTTTAGTGCCAGGTCTGCCCAGCCACTAGGGGCACATGGCAGGGCTGCAGTGATTTGACACTAACTTTAGTGCCAAGTGCGCTAACTTTAGTGCCAAGTCCCTGCACGTGTAGATAACTGCCAAAAATCACTTAATGTGCATTAGCTTAATGCACATTAAATTTCGTCATGCTTAAATGAACATGTAGATGTGCCCAATAGGGGTTAACAATGAAATAGGTGCTGAGTTGCTCAGCACTATCAACATTAAGACAATTCTGTGCATATGCAGACACAGAACACTTTGGGTAACTTTAGAAAACTTTAATGGCAAAAGCCTAAGAACCTAATGATTTAGTGAGGAAATTTGAGGTTAATATTTTGGAGTCAACTGCCTTAATTTTACTTAAGTCCCTTTGTAGATCAAGCCTTAACTTTTTTAAGCCACTGCATTTTGTTACAATTAAAGGAATATTTTGCTTAAGACCAAATAAATTACTTTAAAATATATGTTTTTTTACCTTATTTTTGAGTCATCTTATGTGAATAGCTATTATGCCATTATTGTGGTTATGACAGCTATGATGGTCATCTGGATTGTTTTATATTAATAATTGCCAAGGATTTTTTTCTGTTTTTTTCTTCTTCTTTTTTTAATAACTAAGGCTTGAATTTTACCCAACATCCTTAAGCATCTTAGAAAATCTCAGATCGAGGGTTGATTCCTGTTTATAAGTGGCCTAATTCTTTCCTCATACTTCTGATAATTAGGATAAAATGCACTGAAATCAATGGAGGATCCTGGAATTAAAACCATTCATAGTACAGGAAACCCTCACTATTCATGGGTTCAGCATTTGCGGTTTCAAATATTCGTGAATGCTGAATCCACATTTCAATTACACTTTATACAGTTACCGGAGCTCCTCAGGAGCTCTGTGCTTGCTGATGCTGGGCTCCCACCATCACCACTGAAGCCATGCCCATCCCCCCCAGCTGTTGGGGGCACTGCGTTCATGAACAGAGTGCCTTATTCACGGATTTCGCCATTCGCGGGGGATATGAGAACATATCGCCCGCAAATGGCGAGGGTCACCTGTAGAGTGGTATCATGAGAAGTAATTCCAGCAAAATCAATGAAGAATAAAAATGAGACCTAGCAATTTTTAATTACTAAAATGTCTTCCTGTTATACTGATCCAAAATAATTCAAACCATTGTCATTATATGCTTCCAAATGGAAGCAATAAATAAAACAGAGTGGAAAGGGTAGATCTATAAAAAGTCTGCTAAAAAAAGCAGAGGACAAATGAAGTTATCTTGACTGTCACTTTTTTTTTTAAACACAATCACATCAGTCTAAGTTTAATGGTTCTTATTAAGTGTGGTTAACAGCTAAAAATGGTGAACTGAGTTGAGTTCATTTCTTCTGTGTTGTCAGCAGTCATTGCAGATAGTAATAAAAATAGAAAGAAGGATTGTAGGATTTTTCCTCAAAATTGAGTTAGTTGTTACCCTTTTACTTAAAAGTCTAAAGTACTCTTCATTAATAGACTGTCATTGATATGTGACTCCATTATTGAAGCTCTTTAAGATGTATGTTTTATCTTTAAAGCTGTCCATTCATTTTATAAAATGGAGAAATTTACTTCAGGTCTACTCTATGTACTATTTTGTTATACTGTCAACTTAGGTATGTTTTGTTTTGTTTGTGTCTCTACCATTTAATTCTCAGTTTGCCATGGATGTGCATAGATGTTCACAGACCACACATATTTGACTTATAAAGTGGAAAAATAGCAATAGCCTAAGGGTCAAATTATGTAAACTTGGTGTGCTCTTATCTGGATTCTCTCTTGCAACTCGTGTCACATCTCATTTGTGCATGTGGGAAGAGAAAGGAGAAAATCAGGGGAAAACACATTCCAGAATATAGACAGAGATGATGCTAAATAAATCTGACAGTCATTCAAACTAGCAACCTCCATGCATTGTAAAATGAGCAACCCAAATGGAAAGGTCTCTAAGGCATAAATAGTTATCTCAGTAATGGGAAGGACATTCCATCTCATGGATGAACAAAGCAATCCTATTATTGGAAATGTCTACATTACAATTTTCAGTGTATCATAAAAATAGCTTTAAAAGAACAAGCCCAGGTACAAGTAGCAGTCTAGAAAAAGCAGGGTTAATTAGACCATATGGAGTAACACAGACCACTGGAGCAGGAAGACTCTTGGCTTATATACCAGATTGCTTAGTTTAATATTTTTGTCAGAATCTTGATTAAAAATCTTCAGTTTCATGTCAGCCCATCCCCTTTGATTTCAAAGAAGTTGCATCAAAGTAACACCATGATGACTCAGGCCCACAAATGACAGGGATTCATTCTGTGAATGTTGCAAAGTACAGTAGCTCTGAATTGTTCCAGAATACTAAGAAATCTCTTCAAAGAACCTGGCATGATCCCATAGGATTCCTCAGGGAACACTACAGAAAGCCGTAATATTAGCACTATTTTTACATTTTTGAACATGTCATAAAAATAATCGGGTAAGAATTTTGTTTAAAAATAGCAGCCGTGTCTGGAAGCAGCGTTGGAACCCATTTGAAATGTGACCACTTTCAGAAATCATGTATACAATCAATCTGCAATGATCTTTCTGAATCCAAACTAAGTTTGGTCTACCTAGTAACAGCAATGAAGTTGGCCATATACCTCAGCTTAGGATGTTCATATTTTTTAAAGTTGACTTTCTTATCATTTGCATAAGTATATTGAAATTTTAAATTTAGTATAAATTTCCTTTAGATAACCCCTCTCCCTAAAAAAGCAATTAAACAGGATATAGGAGTATTAGTCATACTTAAGCTTTTAATTACACAGATTTGTGCTACACACAGCTCTCTAAACTACTTTTGTGATCTACTTATAGGGTAAAAATTTACCTTAATTGACTAATTTTACCACTGTTAGTAGTACTAACAATGGACAGAGAGTATCTGGTAGTGTTTCTTATGAATGTATGAGAAGAATTATGTTTATAAAATATATTCATTAACAGATGTGACTGAAACTTAATAACTGAGAGGAAATTAAGCTAAAATCATTGGTCTGTAATTAATGACAATCCAGAATACTTTACACATAGGGCAAGTCAATAGGTACCAAATAATAGCAAAGATAGTGAGCTTTGGATAATTTCCTTCACTGAAAGTACTATCCAGCAAGTATATGATTCAAATAGGGAAGGATGATAAAGCAAGGAGAGCTAGTTACTGAAAGCTGAATCCAATCTCCAGCCCAACCTCTAGTGAAGTCAGTGGAAAGATTCCTATTGACTTTAGTGGAATATGGATCAGGCCTAAGCAGTGGTAGTGTAACGATGGGTGGGTAAGTGGGCCACAAGCCTTCAGTGCTGCCTAAGACTGGGAGGTGCTGGAATGAAGATGGGGGGGCACTTGACCCTCCTGTCCCCCAATGCCTCCAGTCTCCCCTACACCTTGCACCAGCCCTGAAGTGGTTCTGGCTCTAGCAGTGGGGAGGGCAGAGGAGTGGTAATGGCACGTGGTTGAGGAGCAGTGGCTGAATGTTTGCTGCTGTTGGGTGAGATATCACTTCCGTTTTGCTGCCAAAACTTGGTGTTATTTTGGGCACTTGACACATGCTGGCAGCAAAAAAAAAGAAGGTGGCATCTCCCACAGCAGCAGCAAACCTCCATCTGCACCTTCTGTGCCACGGCCACTGTTGCTCTGCCCTCTCCGCTGCCAGCTGTAGAGCAGAAAAGGTGCAGGGGGTGAGGGAAGCACAGTGCTAGACAGTTATGCCGCTGCTAAGCAGGGGGATAGAGATGTGAGGGGAAAGGAAGAGAGAAATTCAGAAGATGGGAAAAGATATTACAGTGAAGTACACTATGCTTTTGGAAACCTACAGCTTACATGAAGAATGTGCATCACTTGCCACATAGAACAACTTCTGTGAGTTGGGAAATAACTGACTTCAAATAAATATAAACAGAAAATCAGGGAAAAATATATTGGTGCAAGGGGATGAAGAAATCCAACAGAAATCACATTTTATACTCCCAGTGAATAGTGACTACCTCAGAATGGGGGTTAATGACTCAATAATGATTTCCTTTGTGGCAGATATAGCCAGGACACATCTCACTCTTCCTTTTCTATTTTGTCATGCAGAGACACCTGAGATAATTCATTCTTAGCAGGTCTAAATTAGCATTCTGCCATGTATATACACTCTCCTGGCTGGAAAATAGTGCCTCTTCAACTCAGGAATCACTCTTAGGATTTATGAATCTTACTGGAAATTTATATCATCAAGAATCTGAGAGCTCTATGCATGCCCATAACAGAAATGTAGAGGCTATGGAGATTTTAGACACATGTAAGTTTAGGCAGGGCTGGAGTACGGTTTATAGGATTGCAGTGACGCCTTATTACAGACTTTGGCACCTACAGTGGAGTTGGGTGCCTGAGAGCAGTTAGGAGCCTACAGTGCAGTGTAGAGATACCTGAGCTAGTTGTAAATGAGATAGTTCAGGTACTGGAAAAAATCCAACTGCAGCAGTCAGAGTTCAGGCTACTTTATTTGCAGAGAAGACATGTACCTAGAGGTGGTATATAACTACTCTACATGTTCTGCACATAATTTCCAGTTGGAGATTTGCACAAATATAAAGGGAACACAATAGCAAGAAATTATCCTGCAAAAGTAAGAGGTTTCTTCTAACATGTAAACAGCACAACATTCTGATTGTTGAGACAGGTTAATTGTATTTGTCTGACTAGAAATTTGCTTATTGTACTTTGTGTGGTGACTACTGCATTCTTTATCCAGAGAGAGCTCCATACACAAGAACTTAAAAAAAAATCAAGGTCAATTCTGCCATACTGAGGTCTGTTCTGCTGTGACTATATTACTTCTGATACTGAGAGTTTTTTCTTTAAATTAGCTTTAATGTCTGTATGGGTAGAAATAGAGATCACCACTTGCCACCTTTGTGCCGCCATAAAATTTTTAAGGCAGCATATATGAGACCTCAGTTTGCAGTGTGAATATTGTATAAAACCCTTTGTGGATTTGACCCTGTAATACCAGGCTTCCTACTTGGAAAGGAAGCACATAGCACTTGAAGGTAAATGTTTTTGATACCCTGTTGTTTGACTGAAGAGAATGTGCTCTCCAGAATTTAAACTCTCCATTTGTTTTTTCTGTTCTTTCCATTTGTGCTTTCTTTTTACTTTTTTGTGCCCTGACTTACCATACCCCACAAGCCTTCCATATGCAAAACTTTCAATTATGTGGTAACATTTCTGGGGATTATGGCTTGAACAATCTAATGTAGCGTTTCTATTGCTACGGATGTAGCTCTCATTTGCCCATACATTTGAAAAAAGATGGCCCAGCACTTAGGGTGCTAAACTGAAATTTGAGACACTTGCTAGTCAGTGTCTCAAATCTTGATTCCCCATTCTGCTACTGACTTGCCTGAAGTCATGCAAGAGTTTTGCCCGAGATCCTTATCTATAAAATGAGGAAAGGAGTTCCCTTCCTCAGAGGAAGATTGCACAGATAAATTCATTAAAGATTGAGAGTCATTCAGATACTATGGTACATGGTGGATAAGGTGGATTTGTGTGCCTTTGCTCTTGTTGATAGCATGGAATGAAGAAAAGCATAGGGACCAGAGAAATTCAGCGAGTAGCTCAATTAGTGACAGACTGAGAACTAGCTCCCATAAAACTAGTTTCTATCTCCATTATTCTGCTAGACAAAACTGCCTCTATGTATTAGACACACATGCACAATTTAGAGAAGGGCATGGTAGATATGCTCGCACAGTTCATCCCTCAAGACATATGAATTCTCCAAAAATTGGATTATGCAAACACACTGCCCAGGGTATAATCATTTATATTATTGCTACAAAGTTAAAATATATTCATAACAAGTCATAACAATACAAGTACAGACCAAACATATTTGTTAATTCATATATATATTTTGCACTCTGAATACACTGAGTTAATCACATACAATAATTCCAGTTAATGGCACTGAAGCCAGCAAGCAGACTAGTTGCTGTCAGTCAATACAGACAGTCAGTTCAATCAGTCCATACCATGATTTCTCAATTGTATTAAGGGCTTGAGGTGACTGTTGGGGTCCCTTCCAAATATTTGGGGAATTTCACAATCTCTTATCTTTATTAGTGGAAAAAATTCTGGACTTCCAAAAATGAATTGGACTATTTCTTATGGTGAAGAACTGCAAAAATTACTTAGCTCTCTTCAAAATAATTCTAATATTATAAAAGTCTTAGTCTGTCTGTCTGTAATGCTTTATTTTCACTCTAATTGGTTGTCTGAAAGAACCAATCAGAGTGCTCTAAGAGCATTCTGGACACAAGGAGGTGATGGAGTGCCCCCATGGCACTGGGTCAGAACAGGCTGGCCTCACCCCATCCCCTGGACCTGCTCCCTGGAGACAGCAGCAACAGCACAGGGGGGCAAGGCTAGCAGTGCTGGTCTCACCACCCCCTGCTTCTTGGAGATGCCGGTGGTGGCAGGTGGAGTGGCCCTGGACCCCAAGCAGTGGGCCCTGGGCCCGATGCAGCTGGGGGTGGTAGAGAGAGGAGCGGGCCTGGACCTGATACAGTGGGGGGGAGGGGAGGAGTGAGCCTTGGCCAAACATGGTGGGGGGGAGGAGTGGGCCCACTCCTTCTCCCCCCCTCTCCCACTTCCACATTAGGCCTGGGTCTGACTCGGTGGGGAGGGGAGAAAGGAGTGGGCCTGCTCCCTACCACCATGTTAGGCCTGCCCCCCCACCATACTGTCACCACCTCCTCCCCTCCCCACACCGCTGTGTCAGGTCCAGGCCCAGGCCCAACCTGGGAGGGGAGGAGCGGAGCAGGCCCAGGCCCAGGCCTGATGCAGCGGGAGGTGGGGAGGAAGGGAGAAGCAGACCCAGGCCCAAAGCAGCAAAGGAGAGGGGAGCGGGGCCAAACCCCAAATGGCAGGAGTGAAGGGGAGGGAGGGGGAAAATGGGCCTGGACGAGGGGGAGAGCGGACATGGGACTCTGTTCGTGTCTGTCCCCACTCCCCCCGTCATTCATGATGGACAATTTGCTAGTAATCTAGAATTATGGAACAGTAAAATCAATGGAAACGTGTTCTTTCTGCTTGTTACCTGCTACAAGAAAGGCAACTAAACTGAAGAGGCAGGAAGAGCAGTTGCTGAGCAAACTTGAAGCAATATGCAAAAGTACTAAAAGTATTTTTTAAAAGTCAGCAACAACATCATCACAAGTTATTAGTTAAAAACAACTATTTTTAAAGGCAAATATAACTGCAAAAGCAAATACAGTAAAGGCTGTGTTAACTGGAATTCTACTATCCAGAATACTCTATTAACTAGAAATTCTGACTGGCTGGCCGCACGCTGGGGGAGCGGAGGGGGAAAACTTGCACATGGTGGCCTCTGCTGCCACCCACCACCCTACACTGCCACTGCTCCCTGTGCAGCTGCAGCCACTGCTCACTGCCCCCCCGCCCCCAGGATTTTCAAAAAGGTTGAAAATCCCTGCCTCAGATAATCAGAATTTTTAGATACCCGGCATCCCCCTTACCCCACTCATGCCAATTAACACAGCTTTTACTGTAAATACTTATCATTTATACACATACATGTTTTTGCATGCTCAGACACAGCTGGACATACAAATTTTGAAGGTACAATTTAGGTTACAACATTTGAAAAGTTTGCCTCGTACATAACACTTTTTATCTTATAATTAAATATTGCTGCCTTTACCATGAAAGCTCTTCCATGTGAAAGGAAAAGCAGCAATAACCAAGTGAGATACCAGCCATAGCTTCAAAAAACTCATCCTCATGGGAGTTTTTTTTCCTTCACTCACCATCTTCTACTATTTTATATTATTGATTTAATGATATATGTATATATAAACACACACACATGTGTGTGTACACAAATATATATAAATATGTGTATTCACACACACAGACACACACACATATACACATACATATATTTATATACACACACACACAAGCTCATATATATGTATCTATATAATATAATTATAAATATTATATACATGAACCAGGACAAATTATAAAGACCTATTTCTTTCTCTTATATTACCTTTTGATCCTGTAATTACCAGTTTACAATATTGTATGTGGAAGTTTAGGCCTAATTTTTAGACATTTCTTGTTCCAATCTCTCAGTTTTATGAACAGAAAATACTATAGTAGGTACGATGTTGCAACCACAGACATTTTAAGTTACAGCTGATTTAATTTATAGGGGCGTGCAACATGGGCCATATTCAATTAAGATTCAGCCCAAATCAGGGACAGTTATTCAATCCGGTTTTTTTTGGATCACTGCTCTGATTCAATTCAGCTGAATTCAAATCTGAAGATTTGATGCTGATTTGGAGAATCAGTGATTCGGCCATAGACACAGCTTTAAATGTTTTTTCTACATACTTCAAGGTACCAGGCGCAGCTCATCAATGCCGTGATGGTGGGGCAGATGGAGTGTGGAACGCTCCATCCACTCCACCATCTCAGCGTTCATGAGCTGCCTGGTACCTAGAGGTATGTAGAAAAAAACAATTAAAGCTGTGTCTATGTCCAAATCATTGAATCTTTTGGAATCTCTCCTAATCTATTCGGAAAGTTCCAATTCAATTCGAAGGGATTAAAGGGTCTCCTAATTTGATTTGGATTTGGAGATTCAGCCTCCAAATCAGGCTGAATCTCTGCCAAATCGAATCAGTGACTGAAGCTTCGCATAGCCATAGTAATTTAGACCTTAAAGTACATGAATGCCTGAAAATCATATAGTTAGATATATACTTTCTGTAGATGTGATGTAATTTTAAAAGCTTAGACAGGAGAGTTAAACATTAAATAAACTGCAAAAATTGCAGATACAGTTGCTGAATATTGGACCCTAACGGAGGCCTCTTTACCTACAGTAACATAAAAAACTCAATAACAATTGAATTTTAAACAGTGTTCCAAATACATACTTTCATTATTTATTAACATTGATTTCAAATCATTGTTCTTTGGAGATGGCTGAAAGTATGTATTTTAGAAAACATATACAGAGAGACAGTAACAGCTTAGCATCTAATTCAGATAAATATAAGAATAGGTGGGACAGACGATTAGAATGTAATAAAGTGTGAAGATTTAGACTTTCTAATTAATTGAAGCCACAGCAATTTTTAACTTTACAGATAATGCTAATACTTAATTAGCTTTTTGCTCAGCTAATGAAATTCTAAATATTATTGTGCTTTATACAGGCTCCTAAGGTTAATGAATTACTCTTACATTTAATTAGACTCCATGAAATGCTTCTTAGGCTTCCAAGATCTGCTGCAAGCCTATTTTCTTTATTCCACTGCTTGTGTTCAATGTTTCCTCAAAGTTTAAAGCACCAGAGATGTAAACAGAAAAGCAGTTATGTTTTATCCAATCAGTGATGCTGAAAGGTAGAGGGATAGATCCTGCCATTTTGTAGTCAAATCATCCACTGAATTTTTCAGAACTGATCTCATTTACCCTTACCTATGCTGCTCTGTTCAATTACATCTTTCATTAATGATCTGTACTGTTTAATACTGCCAGTGACATAAAGGGGTACTAGTGTAATGAGAATCCAGCCCCTTATTTGGAAGTTTCTGGCCATTTTCTGTAATAAAAGTCCAAATTCCCACTAAAATAAATGCTATTACGATTTTAAAATTAAATTTCAAAATCATTTCTAAAGCAATACTGACACTCAGCTATGTTTGTTTGAGTTGGGATTTTCTGAAGCACAAAGTTCCATGGGATGTTGATGAATCTCATACTACCTAGTTACTTAGGCACTTCTGAAAGTTTCACTCAGTGTATACATTTAAGAAAGAAAGGATCTTACTTAATATAATAATGGTATTTCCACTGAGATTCTAAAAGAAACAAAAATGCAAGTACAAGTTTTGTTTTGCAAGATTGCTTCTATTAGATTCATCATATATTAATAGGAGACAGATCCTATCTAGGATACTGGATGAAAGTCAAGCAAAGGTAGTGCTCCTTGGAGCACTTCTGTGATGCCCTTTCATAGAATGCAATGTGAGGTCCTACTTAAAGGGATATGGTACTGATATTTTAGTTACATTTCTCAGAGTTAGCTGGGAGGTAGCAAAAAGATGCAACAGGATGTGGGAAGATGTTTTCTTTGGCCTGCATGAAGTTGTGCATGTGCACTCTAAGACCAGATAATAGACATGTTGCAGCTGGTACTAAATGTATTCAACATCAAGCAAATGTAATGTTTCTTGGAAAATAAGTTCTGCAATGCCCTATAGAAAGATGTAGTGTAAGCTTTCACTTACAGGGAATAATTCTAAAGGTTTGCATGGGAATAGATGGAAATAATCCAGTCCTTCTCAAAGCAACATTTAGGAATTTAGTCTCATTGGTAATGCCACACTTACTATAGCGTGTGTGTGTGTGTGTGTGTGTGTGTGTGTGTATTAGCTCCGAAGCTCAAAAAGTGTGATTTTTGTCCATACTCTTACAAGAGCTAAAAGAGAGGAGGAAGCTTATCTTATACACTTTTATCACTAAGGTACTGGTTCAGGATAACATGTTCATAGTCAGAGGTGCTGAGTACATGGGGGCCTGAGGGCCCTGGCTCCCTTTGGGAAGAGGGCCATCACTTAAAATGTGTAAAACTTGCCACATGTCTATCATCTTAGCTTCCCCTGTAGTTTTGTACTGCTAAATTATTGTTTATTCTTTTCAGACTAAGCTTATACAGAGAGAGGATTAGGAAGTGGTGCAAGACGCATGGATGAAAGCCTGTCGCACCCCACACCCTGAAGCTCCCCAGCAACCCACAACTGCCATGGATCTCCACCCCCCCCCCACCCGGCCGACCCCCAGCAGCAGCCAGAGGTAAGCGGGGCCCATGGGGGAGGGGACTAGCCCAGCTCAGCTGCAGGAGGCAGCTAAGTAGGAACCAGGGAGGGTCTTGCCCTGCCCCGGCCCTTACTTTGCTCAGCCCCCCCCAGGGAGCCATGCGACTGGAGCTGTATGAACAGGCTGCTCAAACAGGCATGCATGTCTGCTTGGCATGTGAGTTAGCATGGAGTTTGCACAGGAGGGTGAGCGGGAGGGCCCGAAGCCCTGCCTGTGCGCCCCCTTGGATAAGCAGTCCCAGCCATAGCCAGCCCACCAGTGGCATGACATGCATGGGCACATGCTGCACCCCAAGGGTCCTCTTGGGGTCTGTGGCCCCCCCACTCTGGGACCTCAGAGACTGCCACCCAGATGGAGCCCATGGTTCCAGGCTCCACATGGACGGAGCCCCTGGCTCTCGGCTGCAGGGGCAGCCTGTCACTTTTTCAGGCTCTGGGGCCCAGGAGCATGGCCACCTCCCC
>NW_005842002.1:1621619-1646387 GCF_000455745.1 Alligator sinensis
GACTCCGGTTTAGGGACTGCGTGCCATTGGGGACTGTGAGCAGAAGATTGACTCCTACTGCCAGGCCCATCTTCCCCGGGAGATGAAGGGTAGACCATGATCTCCCTCCAGGACAAAGGAGGACTCAGGGACCTCCCATTCTGTCCAGCCATGGGGTTGGACCAAGGTGGTCATGGGCCGCAAGGCCTGTTGCACCAAGGCCCCTGCACCGCTGGAGCTTTGCAATGGGTATGAACCTCTTGCAGCCCCAGCAGAGCCTGCTAAGTTGCTAGCTCCCGCAGACAACACAGGCTCAACTGTAGCTACCACTCCCACTCTCCCTAAGACAAAACACAAAGTGCTTTTCATGGGAAACTTCATCCTAAGGGGGATGGAGGGGAAAATCTGCTGCCCTGACCCCTCGGCCCAGGAAGTCTGCTGCTTCCCAGGACCCCATATCCAAGACATTGCAAAGAACATCCCTACACTCCTCCAGACCACTGACCACTACTCTATGCTCTTTATCCATGTGGGCACCAATGACAGCTTGGAACCCTCCCAGCTGAGTCATGAAACGCTACAGGGATTTGGGAGCAGGGCTTAAGGGGTTGGGGGTGCAGGTGGTGTTTTCCTCTATCCTTCCAGTTTTGGGGTACGGGCTGAGGAGGGAGAGGAGGATCCAGGTAGTGAACCAAAGACTGTGGCGCTGATGTCATCGGGAAGGCTTCAGCTTCCATGACCACAGTCCACTCTTTGGTGAGAGAGGCAGTGAGCTGCTGGGAAGGGATGGCCTCCACCTCTCTCCACTGGGGAGGAGGCTCTTCTCAGCCAGACTGGCTGACCTGCTCCACCAGGCTTTAAACTAAGCCTGCCAGGGGATGAGGGGGACTACCTCCCCACTGGCCCACTGAGCAACCCTTGGGGACACTTGCATGCCTAAACACCAATGCCAGGAGCTTGGGGAATAAACAGGAGGAACGTGTCCTCCTGCTCAACACAAACAATTATGATGTCATAGGGATAACGGAGACCTGGTAGGACTCCACCCATGACTGGACCATGGGTATAGATGGATATACATTATACAGGAGGGATTGAGTGGACATAAGGGGTGGAGATGTAGCTCTCTATGCCCAGGAGAGCTATGCATCCCTTCAAGCTGACATCGGCACCCAGGGTGCATGACTAGAGAACTTCTGGGTTAAATTCCATGGGGAACACGGCACAGGAGATACAATGGTGGGAGTCTACTACAGACCTCCCTCCCAGAATCAAGAGATTGACCAGGAGTTCACCAGGGAATTGGCTGAGGCTGCATGCTCCCAGTCCATGGTTATCATGGGGGACTTCAACTACCCAGACATCTCGTGGGAAGAGTGCTTGGCCAAATCTGAATGGTCACAAAGCTTCTTCACATGTGTGGATGAGCTCTATCTGACTCAAAAAGTCTATGGGCCAACAAGAGGCTGCTTGACCTGGTACTGGCAACTGGGGATGACCTAATCAGTGAACTAATGATCAAAGGGAAGCTGGGTGACAGTGACCACGAGCTGATTACCTTCACCATCCGCCAAAAAGCTGTCAAGTCAGTCAGCAGTACAGAGGTCCTCGACTTCAGGCAGGCTGACTTTGACAAGCTCAGGAGACTTGTCGGTGAGGCCCTAAGGGACCAAAACCCCAAGGGGAGGGGAGTCCAAGAAGAGTGGTTGCTGCTTAAGGGAGCAATCCTAGATGCACAAGCTAAGGCTATTCCGTCCTGGAGGAAAGGCAGCAAGAGGGCACAGCAGCCTACTTGGCTCAACAAGGAACTAGTGGTCTTCCTGTGTCTAAAAAGACAGACCTACAAAGGATGGAGGACAGGATCCACCTCCAAGTGTAGCAAAACCCCCAGTTTTTCTTTTTTTTTCTTTTAAAATGCATTCCCTCCCCTTCCCCAACCATTTCTGACTTTTTTTCCCCCTCTCTATTCCCTATACATAAGTGAGCTAAGACACAGGATAAGCTTCAGCATTTTATTTTGGTAGCAAGTTGTAATTTTTTTGTTTTTTCTGCTTTATATCATATAATTATTATATTTATATTGATTTTTACTGTTCTATATTACTGTTTTACTGGTACTATATGATTTAGGCCTACATATGTAAGTTAGCATAAGTCATGTCAAGTTTCCATTTTGTTTGTCAACTCTCCATCCTGTCCCCAGGCCTGGTTGCGTAACTCATGACTCACACCTTCCCATCCTATGTAACTTGGTTCCTGAATGAATGGGGATGAATAAGGGTGCTTGAGAGACAATGGCAATAAGTCTAAAAATAGCTCCCTCTGGATGACCGAAACATCAATGCCAATACCTGGACCAACGACCCAGCCTTTGGAACCACCCTCAGCATTCAAGAAACAAAAGATGAGGCAACCCACCATTGTGCCAAGGCTGCACATGCTCAGTAAGAACACCTGGAGCCATCTGGGACAGGACTGACGTTGTCTGGACAGGCCCTTCCCATAGGAGATCAGAGGTAGTCTGCCCCATAAAAAGGGGTAGTAAAGACCGACTCTTTGGGGATGCCCTCTCCATCTGGACCAGCACCATGCCATACCACCTATCCCCCCAGAGGCCCTGCCAGTGACCCCACTCTGGACAGCACCTACTGGACAAAGACGTCTTTCCAACCTGGATAGGTAGCTATCACCCCCCCACCCTCTCTTCAACCAAGGACTTGGACTCTGTTTCTTTTCTCTACCTAGACTCTAGCCCTTCCACTGAGTCTCTTTCTCCTGCTGCCATTGTGAGTGCTTGTGTGTGTATGTGTGCGTGTGTGAATCAATAACTTCATGGGGCTGTGTGGCGTGTTCTTTGTTTAATAAACCTGTTATTTGGACCCCTGAGTTGGGTTTTGCTTTACTATGGTTTGGCCCTGCTCCAATCTCTGCTCCTTGCCCCTCTAACTTCTGTCTCATTTCTCCCTCTCCTGCTTCTGACTCACTGCCACCTCCAACACCTGTCCTGAGCTCCTCTCTGCCTCCAAACCCTCTGTTTCTTTGCCATTGCCTTATCCCTACTGCCTTTTCCTTTTCCCCTGAACAACCAGGTTTCTGCCTCAGTTTCTTTCCTGGCTATTTCCTCCTTGCCACCACTTGTCTGCCTCCCCCCAATATCTCAGTTGTCTACCTCAGTTTCCAGCCCCAAGCTCCCAGGTTTCTGCCTCTCTCTCTTTCCTGGCTGTCTCCTCCTTGCCACCAAGCTTCTTTTTTTTTTTCCCCCTGCCATACACCAGTGACCTTGAGTAACTCTGGGGCCACTTGATCTTAAGTAAACCCAAGCCTCAGTTCCTCAGTCAGCTTCTCTCTAGTCCACCGGTTGTAATCCTGGTTTTGGTGACTCTCATTCCCTGCACTTTAACTCTCTCTCTCTCACCTTAACCTTCCCCCAAGCATCCCAGGTACCCCAAGCACACACATACATATCGTACCATCCAAGTTAGGAACTTACCAATGTGTAAGTGGTGTGTGTGTGTGTGTTGTGTGTGTGTATATCATTGTGTGCATGATATACGAATTAGTGATCTGTGTAGGAGTACTGATTATGTGGGTATTGACAATTGATTTTTGTCTGATTTTTAGTGTGTATGTGCTTGAATTGGTGATAGGTATGCATGTGCCTAGGCTGGTTTGGATGTGTATGTGCCTAAGCTGGTAGTATGTGTGTGTATGCACCTAATTGATTTGTGTGTTTGTATATGTGTCACACCCTTCTGTCTAACAGTGCAATATTGAGATCCTGAGAGTTGGCCTGACCCCACAGGGCAACACAAGGAGGAACATACTGCACTGGTCCGGACCTGCAGTGAGCAAACCAAGGAAGCCAAGGCTGTGATGGAACTCCAACTGGCTACAAGTATCAAGGACAATAAACCATAAAAAGTCCTTTTTTAGATATGTGAGGAGCCAGAGGAAAAGCAAGGACCCCTGCTAAAGCAGAAGGGAGAACTGATGACTGACGCCCAGGAAAAAGCCAACTTACTAAATGGGTGTGACAGCTGAAAAGTGTGCCTTGTGATAAAGGTGCTTGCTGAAGGCTCTATGAAGATTAGACCAAGTGTTTTTTTCTGTATTTATTTAGATATTAAGCTACATGTTGTTGCTAAAAGCCTAATTGAAGTTTAAGATGTAGTGAGGCCTTGTATAAAGTAAAGCCTAGTAAATTTAGCAAAGCCTAGAAGTAGTAAAGCCCTGTGGTACAATTAAAATTACCTTATCAAAGGAATGCAAGGCTTGTATTGCTATTGGTCAGTCTAAAGACAGTTGAAGTAAAAGGAATGTGAGTGGTCGTTCGTTATCAGAACCATTCAGAAGCTATAAATTAGCTGGAATATCTAGAAACCATTCAGAAGGGAGATACAGCTTAGTGAAAAGGATTAGTTAGTTGTTGCCTGGATCAGTGACCTCGAGACCTCGAGGAGCCCAAGAACTGCATTCCAGGGTCCTTCCCGGTACCCCTTGGACAGTGCTGATCAGAGATGCCTGACTTCGCTGAACTCTGTAGAAAGAGAAGCTTACTGTGTATCAGGCATCAGAGGGGACTGCCGATAAGTTGCCGATGCAACTTGCTTTTGTCTGTCATTGTTTGTCTTGTTACTACACGTAGTTGTGTTTTTGTTAAGTCAATAAATCTTTTTTACCTTTCTACCCCTGACCACACTATCAATCCGAACCCTCCACAAGTGGCTGGGACAAATGGGTACTTTACATCGGTCTTTCACAAGTCCCATGAGACACCCCTGCCCATTACAAGACAGGGATGCCTGAGTGAGGCTGGTTCTTTGGCCTCCATCAATGCTGACCTCATGAAGGAACAGCTTGAGAGGCTGGACACCTTCAAGTCAGCTGGCCTTGACAATTTACACCCCAGAATACTCAAGGAGCTGGCCTGCATCATAGCTCAGCCCCTGGTACAGATCTTCGAGAGCTCCTGGCACTCTATTGAAGCGCCTGATGATTGGAAGAAGGCCAATGTGGTGCCTATGTTCAAGAAAGGGAGGAAAGTGGATCTGGCAAACTACAGCCTGACCTCCATCCCGGTGAAGTTCTTAGAAAAAATCAAAGAGGCCATTCTTTATGGACTGGCCAATGGCAACATCCTGAGGTATAGCCAGCATGGGTTTGTTGCGGGTAGGTCATGCTTGACCAATCTCATTTCCTTTTACGACCAGGTGACCTACCACTTGGACAAGGAGGAAGAGATTGATGTCATATATCTTGACTTAAAAAAAGCCTTAAATCTGGTATCCCATGACCACCTTTTGGCAAAACTGGCCGACTGCAGCCTCAGGTCCACCATGATCTGGTGGCTGGGGAATTGTCTCCGTGGTCGGACCCAGAGGGTGGTGGTTGATGGAAGTCAATTGTCATGGTGCCCTGTGACCAGTGGGGTCCCTCAAGGCTCTGTCCTTGGACCTTTTTGTTCAACCTCTTCATTAATGATGTAGACATTGGAGTCAGAAGCGGACTGGCCAAGTTCACTGATGATACCAAACTTTGGGGTAAAGCATCCACACCTGAGGGCAGGGGGTATTCCAGGCTGACCTTGACAGGCTCAGGAAATGGGCGGACGAGAACCTGATGGTGTTTAACACCAAAAATGCAAGGTTCTCTAACTTGTGAGGAAAAACCTGCAGCATGTCTATAGGCTTGGCAGTGCTATGCTGATTAGCACTACAGACGAGAGGGACTTGGAGGTCAAGATTTACCACAAGATGAACATGAGCTTGCAATGTGATGCTGCAGCTAGCAAAGTGAGCAAAACCCTAGCCTGCATGCACAGATGCTTCTCAAGCAAATCCCAGGATGTCATTCTCCTATTGTACTCGGCCTTGGTGAGATCACAGCTGGAGTACTGCATCCAGTTTTTGGGCTCCATAATTCAAAAAAGATGTGGAGAAGCTTGAGAGAGACCAGAGGAGAGCCACTTGCATGATCATAGGTCAGGAAAACAGACCCTATGACAAGAGGCTGAGAGCTATGGGACTCTTCAGCCTGGAAAAGCGCAGGCTCGGGGCGATCTGATGCTCACCTATAAGTTTATAAGGTGTGTTCACCAGGATCTGGGGGACCATTTGTTCACCAGAGCTCCCCAAGGGATGACAAGGTCAAATGGTTATAAACTTCTGCAAAACCATTTCAGGCTGGACATAAGGAAGAACTTCTTTACTGTGCAAGCCCCCAAGGTCTGGAATGGCTTGCCACCAGAGGTGGTTCAAGCACCTACTTTGAATGCCTTCAAGAGAAACCTGGATGTTTTTCTTGCTGGGATCCTATGACCCCCACTGACTTCCTGCCCCTGGGGCAGGGGGCTGGACTCAATGATCTTCCGAGGTCCCTTCCAGCCCTAATGTCTAGGAAATCTATGGAATTAAGCATCCTGTTGACCCAAAAGTATCCTGTCTTTTGGAGGGATGCTATCTGAATTTTGAAGAGTGCAACTTGGGACTTAGTAAGGCTCCATTTTGAAAATATCCCACTTATTGCATCATTTCTAATACGTGATTGTAAATACCACAGACAGAGGCAACTTTCTTTGTAAAAAGTCTTGTGTAATATATTGGGACACTGAAATTTGTAGATGAAAACACTATGATGCTCATTTTAGATCATCACCACTCCCACAATAACTACACCCTGCAACAGAACCATCACCACTCCTGGATCTTATACCTACACCTCCAGAAATGTAATATATGTCATCCAGTGCACTAAATGCCCTCATGGAAAACTTGTAGGAGAAATCAAACAACAACTGCATACCAGAATGAAAGCACACTGGAAATCTATCAAAGTCAAAAATACCCAATTACCTGTGGGTGTCCACTTCTCACAAGACAACCATTCTCTCTCCAATCTCACAGTTCTAATCCTCAAAGGGAATTTGTAAAACACATTTTGCAGATGAGCCTATGAACTTCACTTCATAAATCTACTGGATACCAAAATCATGGACTAAAAATAGACATTGGATTTATGGCACATTATAATCTGCCTATCATCTGATAATCCTATCTGCATTTTACCAGCTACAGTCTATCACCAGTTTATCATTCCCCCTTCCCCTCCACCCTCAACCTATCTCACACGCATTGTCCCCCATTCCCTCTGATCCTTACTGCCACACATTTGCATTTTCACAGACCTGCATTTTGCACAATGGCTTCTATTCTACCCAGGAGAGCACACATTACACCAGCAAATTCTCCCTGTGCCTGAAGTAGGGTGTTTGTGCCCAAAAGCTTGCAAAGAACAATTTTTCCAACTATACAGTTAGTCTAATAAAGATATCACATCTATTCAAAGAACTTCATCTGTCAGTTTTTTAGATCAGTTATTCACTTATATAATTCAAGATATAGGTGTGCCGTTGCACCTATTTCTTTGTAGAAAACTATATTAATAGCAACATTGTTAGCTGGTTGTGTTAAATTCCATGGGTAATATTACAATTACTTCAAACTATGTGAAATCAGGTTCAAGTTTGTTTGCAGTTACAATGATGTAAATCTGAATTACAACCACTGGAATCAGTGGGTTAACCTCAGATTTAAATTGAAGAACTGATACCAGGTCTCCTTATGCTGCCTATGAATAAGGTTACATTTGAAAGAGATGAAAAAGCATAGTATGTAAGTCAGTATGGCAGTCTTCCTTTAGTTTCAAGTATTTTCTTCTTCCATATCTGATTTTCTAGACTTTGAATCATGTCCTGATGAAACTCTCCATGCTGAGGCATACATAAGAAGTTATTTGAAATAAATGAGGGGCATTCTGGAATAAGATATTACTCAGGAGAAGTAAGGGTGGCAAAAACTGGTGCTTTCATGAGCCAGATTCCATCATCAGTTACACATGTGCAATGTATGTGAGATCCATAGGGGGGTTATGGGCCAAATCTGACCCATAAAAGGGAGAAGAAAGACTCCTATTGACTTCAAACAGCAATAAATTTGGTCAATGCACCATTTGGCTCTCTGAATTTTGAGAACAGAGGATTAATAAGAGAAACATTTTATTGGGCTAACATGTTTCCTAAGTTACTCTTACAGGTGTCTCTCCTGTCAACTGAGATCAGCAGTTTTCAACAGCTGTCCATCTGACTGCATTTTTTTTTAAATGCCTGTAACCCAGAATAGATATTTCTTTCATTACTTTGTATATCTGACTGATAGTTTTCTGCAAGAACATACAAAAGGCTGAAAGAACTGTCTCCATTTAAGTGCAAAACACACTTTTTTCTGGTTATCTTTTTTTGTATAAATATAGAGTAACTATAGAACCACAGGATACTTATTATAATATCATCCTATGTCAAACTGAACTTATACTTTAAGATCACAAAGTTATATAGATAGCAAAGGTTAGAAACTGTAGAGGTAGAAAGCCTTTTAATTTGCTAAACCAGATAGCTGGAATCAATTATCAGATGCATTTAGAATCTGTACTGCTGATAATGAGATAATTGCTTTGTTAGCTATAGAAAAAGCTTTTTATTCCATGGAATTAAATTACATATTCACCTTACTGGGAGAATTTAATTTTGGCACCGCGTTTATTCAATGGTACAAACTCCAATATACTATGCCAAGAGTCTGAAATGGTTCAACTTAACTCTTTTCACATTGTCATTTTGTAGGAAAAATTAGCAACATAGTTGGCAAAATTCTTCCATCTTATTCATACCAAGATTTGGCAGTGCGGGCATCTCAACAGTTTTTCTCTAAATTGACAGTAAAATATATCTATTAATATTTTATTGACTATTAAGAAAAGATGCATGAAACTTCACGCCCACTAAACAACAGGACTGCTCGTGTGATTCAAGTTAAGCATATATATCTTTGTGGGAGTGAGATTT
Organism: Alligator sinensis; assembly: GCF_000455745.1. Classification (NCBI taxonomy): domain Eukaryota; kingdom Metazoa; phylum Chordata; order Crocodylia; family Alligatoridae; genus Alligator; species Alligator sinensis. Next base: position 1,630,498 of record NW_005842002.1, read on the forward strand.
CCTTCCCCCCCCCCCCCCCAATCAATTCAAACTCTTGTAAAAATACTTGCAAGATGGCTTTAGAACACTGATCACATTGGAGTGTGACTACTTATACTCCTGAATGAAATGATCTGTCCTGAAACAGGGAGAGCTGAAGTTGTCAGCTCTTTCTGCCTGAATGAGAGGTGGGATCTTCAACAAGCTGTCTGTACCTGAATTCTCAAGAAAATGAAGGCACCAGTTTAAAGTTATGTATAGCTAGGGGCTTGTGAGATACACCAAGAGATCTCATTATTTTAAACTGATTTCTGGGCAAATGCATCCTACTTTATTTTTTAGATGCTGCCTCTACTTCACTCCATCCTGTTATCTGCCACAGAGTCCTACAAACAACCTTTTCTGGGATTCAAGCCCTTTGGATTCACTAGGCCACATGTGGAAACTCAGGGTGGCAGGGGACAAAAGGGTTTTTTGGATGAGCAGTTGGATTTCAGGGCCCATACCAAAGAGAAACAGAGGCAGGGGCCTGCCATTTGAAAGGATGAGCTTGGAGGACCAGAAAAGGGTTTCATGAGGAAACTTATCCAAGGACAATAATATATGACACATTAGCAAATTCTATAAATGAAAATGTTTTAGATAATACTTAAAATGTATTTTAACAATCATCTTATATTTCAGGCTGCAGTTTTGTGTACTCTAGACCAGTGCTAAAAGATTGTTGGTGGGCCCTTGCATGTGAAGAGACTTTCACATTTCAGCAGACTCTTTTAACTGTATATCCTTCAGGGAAGAATTCTCTTTTTTCCATGTTAATGCAGCTCCTAGAACAATGAGGCCTCAACCCTGTAATGATAACTGGAGTCAGTAAGCACAGGCATATGAAGAAAGAGAAGAAAACAACAACTTATAATCATAGAGCAGTATCTTCTGAACATCCTTTGTAGGTCTCTCACCGTCTGACTCACTAACAGCCACTACTTAACAACCTAGCTGCTGGCTGAGGTACCATCTCCCAAATCTGAACCCTCAGTCTCCTGTTAGGTAGCATCATTAAATCATAACTTACATCACTACAAACCCCAAGTGGGACTTATGGGCAAGTAAATATTTATTTATTACTTAATAGAAGGAGGCCAAGACTTCAGTGCTCTCAAGGATCTGCAAAATGGATGGGATGATGCCCAATATTTCAAGGTTTCTCAGGTGTCAAGGGACCATTTCTCACCCTCAAATTCCTATTCGACTCCCTCATCACAAACTTTTTTTTTTCCTCAAGTAAAATAAAAATGGTGGTATATATGGGTGCAGTAACATAAATATCTTATGAAAACACCACACCATTGGAAGGAATCTCTTTACGAGATGTGATTTTGAGGGAAAGAAAACCAGAATGCATCTGAATAGAGCAGGAAAATTAGACTTGGAAAGCCTAGGGATGCTTTCTGGCAATGATGAATATTAGGGTTGTGCGAAGCGTCAGTCCCTGATTCAATTTGATGGAGATTTGACCCAATTCAGTAGCAGAATCTCCAAATCTGAATCAAATCAGGAGACCCTTTAATCTCTCAGAATCAAAGTGGAACCCTCTGAATCAATTTGGAGAGATTCAGAAAGATTTAATGATTCAGACATAGAGACAGATTTAAATGTTTTTTCTACATACCTCAAGGTACCAGGTGGCTCACGAATGCTGTGATGGTGGGGCAGATGGAGCATCCCACAGGAGCACGGGGGGCTCCCCAGGGTGCTCAATAGTGGACCCAGAAGTGGACCAGAAGCACTTCTGGTCCTCTTCCAGGTCTGCTGCGCCCCCCCACAGCTTGGTGACTGGTTCCTCCTGGGCCTTGGGGGACACCCAGGGTCCCCCTATGGCCAATCACTGAGCCAGAAGGGCGCGGGGCTTGGTGGGGTGGGGGGCTGCATGCTCGGCAGCAGACCCAGAAGTGGACCGGAAGTACTTCCAGTCCACTTCTGGGTTCGCCGCTGAGCAAGTGGGGGGCCCCCCCACACTCCTGTGGGATGCTCCATCTGCCCCAGCATCACAGCATTCATGAGCCATGCCTGTTACCTTGAGGTATGTAGAAAAAACATTTAAAGCTGTGTGGCCAAATTGCTGATTCTCTGAATCAGCATCAAATCTTCGCATTTGGATTTGACCAAATCGCATTGGCAACAGTGATCCAAATCAACAAATCAACTCTCTGTCCCTGATTTGGGCTGAATCTGAATTGAATATGGCCTATTTTGCACACCTGGAATAAATATGCCTGTGATGCTGAGCAATGAATGTGTTATCAAATTGCCAGGCAGACAAATACATCCTTAGTTTTGGTAAGACATTTCAGGGCATATATTTAAAGGGCCATTACTACATTCCATAGGGATATGAAATGCAATGCTATATTCCCATATTTTAAACACTTTGGACGTATCTAATTAGAATGTGCAGTCAAATTAATTTTAAATATGCATGTCTATTGATATAATTGATAGTGTTTAATCATGTTTTATATTGTTGACCATGAAGTATTAAGCACCATATGTTATTTATTGCCTTTTGAGAACCTCTTGCAGAGGCTAGCAGGTAAAATATCAGCACATCAATAAATAACAGTACTAGATCAAAGTTATGAAATGGGGATGAAATGTTTAAACCTAAGCTTCCCTGATGAGTTAATGGAACTTGAAAAACCACCCACCCAGGTTGAGAAATGACTCTACAATGCAAATTTTTTCTTTGGTTTTACTGCTTATATGTACAATAAACACAAACTTAAAGGGAATCAAAGAGTGTTGGGAGATGGCGGGGGCAGGCAACATATGAGAGAGTGGAGAGGGTTAGGTACTCATTTTTCATAATCCCTGATGTATGGCTTGGAATGGCTTTAATTGTTGTTTTTATGGTAAATTATATTTTGTTCTAAAGTCGGTAACACTCTCATTCCTAAAGTATCTGAGCACCTTTCTGTAGTGCTTGAAATAACAGACTAACATCTTTCCCATGTTGTTATTTCTATCTCTCCCCAGGGGAAAGAGGTAATGAATTATATGTTAATTAAATGGGTACTAGATATAAATCTTTTCATAAAAGGTTAAAAAGCTCAAGAAAACTTTTTCATAAGTACCATGCATAATTTCTGACGTGATTAGGCTGAGTTGGTGCATCCAACCAGTAAGGAATCTATCAAGGAAGTTGTGTAATAATACTCTTTTATGAAAAATACCAGGTCTTCTCTTCTATTTAAAAAAGTGGCTGGATAAGTAGAGAAGGAGGTTTACATATATTTCCACCTGAAATAAAATATACCCAGGATTGAGAAATAAGAGGCATTGTGGGAAGGGAGGATGGATAAAGCACTGAAATGGGGAAATCCAGGCTAGAATTTTAGAGGAAGAACTAGAGGAATAGCAGAGCAGTTCTGAACTCAAGGCAGCCACAATGCAAGGGGCTGAGTGGGCTGACTCTACTGATCAAGACAATGTGATTAGCCATCACCATGGCAGTGGCTATTTTTACTCTCCCCTACAAAGCAGTGCCCAGGGCTCCTGCCCCAGTCCCCTCTCTTAGTCACTATACTGGAAAATACACTGAAAACAGGATACAGAGAAAAACTGAAAAGCTTCTCAGAAAAGGACTCTGGGGTTGATTCTCCTTTGCCACATACTAGGTGCGTCATTTACACCAAAACACAAGGAGATTGAAAGAGGCATTACATGCTGCCAAGTCATGATGACAGCACTTACATCCATTCTGTACTGGCATAAAAAATATATATATTCAGTCCAGTATAACAGAGGATCCAGGATTTACTAAAGGAGGTGTGGCACACCTTGTCTCAGATCATGGGTGGATGGGGGTGAGATATGTCTGGAGCCCCAGCTGCTGGGATGGCAGGGGACATGGGGGAGGGATCAAGCTCATGGAAGGAGACCTACCTGCCACCACGTCTGCTGCTGTCCCTGATTGTCCAGGGCATGGGAGGAGCCCCACAGCTGCTCCTGCCTCAATTTAGCTGGAAGCTGTGGGGTGCAGCTGTATGGGGAGGTGAAATCAGCTAGGGGCAGTGGCAACAACATGCAGGTTCCTCCTTCCAGTGCCTGTTCCCTGCCCACCCCTTCCCTGCATGTGTCTTTTGTTGGCCAGGAGAAGGCATTGGAAGTAGGAACTTGGACATCCTGGCTGCTGTCCCCAGCTGGTTCAGCTCTCCATGCAGCTGCTCCCTGAAGCCTATGGCAGGGGTGGGTCAGGAGCAACTGTGGGGCTCCCCCCCATGCCTGCATCAGCTGGGGACAGTGGCAGCAGGTGGGGTTCCTGTCTTTTAGCACCTGCTCCCTGACCAGTGGGCAACACAGTACAGATGCAAAGGGGAAGATGTATGAAAAAGAAATTTGCTTTCTGCTGCTGCTGGCCCCTGCCGAATACTCCCCCATGCAGCCACAGCCTATGGTTGGAGTGGAACAGCAGCAGTTTGGGGCTCCCCCCATTCCCAGATCAGTTGAGGATAGCAGAAGTAGTATTAGAAGCAACATACTGCACTGCTTCACCCTCCTGGATCCATCCCTGAATAGGGAATGTCCTCTCTTCAAGCAGATGGTTCTTGTGAAGTTTTTATGTTGTTTTCTACTTTTGTTCAAGGTAAATGGGACCCGTGTCTGTCTGAGACAAACTTTACCTCTCTACAGCGCACCCCCCTCTACAGTTTATTTCTCTACAGAGGAAGCCCTTCAAGTTGAACGTACTTGACCTTGTGCCAAAGACTGAAGCTCACCCACTAAAAACAAACTAGTCTAGGAGGAAATATCCTAACATTTTGTCAATAACATCTTACTTAGAAATCAGCTGGCCCAATCCAAAACCTAACTATAGGTCAGCGGAAGGTAAAACTACACTATGCTGAGGAGAAATGCACAAGACACCTTTCTTAGGGTGAACATATGTCCCATTTTCACTGGGACAGTCCTACACACACACACACACACACACACACACACACACACACACATCCTCTCTCCATCCATCTCTCTCCGCTCAGTGCCCCCATCCTTGCCCTTCAGTACTTTATATCCACTTCTCCCACTCACCAGCAGCCTTAGCTGAGACTGGAGCATGGAGACAGCTAAACATGCTGGGGAGCGTGTCATGTGGGGTCAAACGGGGAGGTGTAGTGTGTTCCATTTTAAGACTCAGGAAATATGGCCACCCTAGACCTTCTGCTTTTGACCAGTGGATATGTATGCTGATTAACTGAATGAAAAAATACACTATTTCACTAAATATATCAAGGTGAAAATGTTTCAGGGAGGTAGAACACTTTTTATTCTGCAGTTCAGCATAGAAGGTACTTGTTAGGATAAATATGCTAACCAAAAAAATGTAGAATAGAAATTATGTAAAAGATTATCTCACAGAAAGCATATTCCATAGCAATTTACTGAAATTGTACATTCCCTGGAATGAAAAAGAAAAGCAAATATTTTTTTTAAAGTGTAATTTACAGTGATGCAAAAATTTTCCAGCCTGACCACTTATTTGCCAATTTCAAATTGGAATTTGGACAAAGGATCAGAAGGCATCATAGGTTTGTGACAATAGTCTTCAGCTTTCAAAAAGTTTCTAAAGATAGACAAACTGCTAGTTTAATGCTTAGAAAATAATCCAAAAATTTGTGAACCTATTTCCTCACAAACAGGCAGCTGGTATGGATGTACAACACATAGGCCACATGTTGCTGCATCTCAAAGCAGTTTGAGACTCTGCAGGAGGCTTACCATGAATGAAAAAATGTTTCCCACCTTGCAGATATGCTGCATGGACTCTAAGTATGATATCCAGGTATCAAAAGAAAAAAACAGCTGAAAAAAGTGGCACAGGGTGTGCTCCTAGAGGATGGGTCCTCCAAGGAGATGCTCTAGCACCCAGCCAGAGCATCTCTAGGACTTCTGGATGCTCCTGCTGCTTCAGCATGCTGGAGGAAACAGAAGTGGGGCAAGGCTTGTAGTAGTGGCTTGGAGCCAGGCTCTGTCCCTGGTAAACAGGGACATGGGTGTGGGGGGACCGTGTGTTAGTGGGGAGGGACTGTGTGCAAATAGGAGGGCTGTGTGGGTAGGGGAATTGTGTGGGGGTGGGGGAGACTATATGGGAGGGGTAGGTGCTTCCCCCACAGCTCCCCATCCCTTCCCCACCACAGCAGCAGCCAACAGGAAGCAGCAGGCCCTCACATCACTCATGCTACACTGTAGGTAGAGTCCCCTGGCAGTGTGTGGAGCTACTTGAGATCCAGGGGCTGCATTTGGTGCACGGAGCTGTCCTGGCCCACTGGTGCATGCCTTTGAACAGGATTGTGCCAGCTCCTCCCACTACCCAGGGCTCCTGGCACTGCAGGCAGGAGCTGCGTGCCATTAGGCCAGGCTGGCTCCTGCTTCCACATGTCCAGCTGCAGCTCTCCCGACATCCTGGTGAGCAAAGGGGGCAGGGGCAGCTCCATTTTTGCTATGATAAAAAAATCCAAAAGCAAGCACCAAAGTATTGTCATAACCCAAAGGTATGATTTTGTGTGTGCTTCGGCACTAGAATTATCCCCGCCAAATTACAGCTTCGTTGCACGGTAGAGTTTTCTGCTGCAGAGGAGAACCCCGGTGCAAGGAAGAGTTTCCCGCCAATTTGTGGCTTCCTTTGCAGGGTGCATTGCTCAAGTTGCAAGAGAAACGCACAGTGCAAAGGATTTCCCGCCACCCGCATGCAAATTTGTGTCCCGCTATTGGCTAGCTCTAAATTATTCCCACGTGGTGGCTAACGATTGGCCTGTTAGCCGTATAAGAGGCTTGGGTGGGTTTCCCCCCACACCAAGAGGGGACCCACTCGTGGGGACTCTGGGTACACGGCAGGGTAATAGAGACCCTGTGTGAGATTCAGAGGAGTTTGGTGACCTGATCCATCACCCACCTCTTCCCGTCTTCGAGCGATAAATTTTATAAGACGTATCTACGAAGTTCCATTTCAGTGGCGCGCTTGTTCAGGGCATCCGGAGCTCTGTTTCTGTGGAGCCTAGCAAACTCATCGTGATCGTTCGTGTTGTTTTTGTCTGTAACCGCAACTCAAGCAAGTTTTCCAGCCTGCACTGCAACCATCTCCAGTGTAAGTAAACAATCTTTAAATCTACCGAGTCTGTGCCTAATTCTAGCTTGACGCGCACCCTCTCCAACCCCGCGTGCCCGGGCTGCTGGCCACAGCCTGGGCAGAGCACAAAAAAGGGCCCGGCTCGCGCCCGGCCCGCACAAGTATGTATTGAGACTTTATTTTATTATGATGATAGAGTCTCCGGTAGGTTTCCAAATTGCTTTAAAATTGTAAATATATTAATAAAACATTGCTCAACTGATCTCTTTCTTTGTGTGTGTGTGTGTGTGTGTGTGTGTAATGTAGTGGTATTTCATTTTAATCATGGAGGAACATGGATTTTAGGTATTTTACTGAGAGAACTGTGTCCTTTTAATCAGAGAAATTGCCATTTTTAACCAGGGAACACCAAGATCCCTACTGGTGAGGCAAGTTGTAGAACCTGGGCAGAGGAGCGGAGCCTGCCCAGGGCCAGCACCAGGGCCCAGCTGGCGGGCAGATGAGGTGGCTGACCTCCTGGCCATTTGGGACCAGGGGAACATGCTTCAACAGTTCAAAGTGGGCCACCACAATGAGCATATCTTCCAGGCGATAGCTACCCAGATGGCAAACTACATGCCAGATTCAGTTTCAGAATCATGGCATGAAAATCTATGAACATCTCTACAAATACATCAGAAAGGCATTTTATTACCTATGTCAAAAGGAAGCAACACAGGCCCCAATTTTCTAAACCAGAAGACAGGGTAGCAGTGCCACCCAAAGGTCAACTGTGCAGCCATGGTCCATTGGTAGTTGGCCCAGAGGTGCAGGCATAAAAAGAAGTGTATGAATGCTGAAGAATAGAGTCCCCCAAGGGTCAGTGCTAACACTAATAATTTTCAGTGTATATATCTTAGACTTCCCATATGCAACATCTAAGTGATACATGTATGCTGACAACATCACCATAGTAGCTCAGAACTCAGACTGGTGGGGTGGTGGAGCATCCCATGGGAGCAGTGGGGGAGGCGGATTTGCAGCCAGCCAAGAGCAGGGTGGCACACAGCCACGGCACGCAGCCCCCACCAATAAAGGAAGCAGCAGGCAGATGCTTGTACCCCATGCAGGCACTGCCACCCAAAGGCCAACTGTGCAGCCATGGTCCATTTGTAGCTGGCCCAGAGGTGCAGGCAGCTATGCTGCAGTGCTCATACTACAGCCCAGACATGCAGCCATGAGGCCATAGGTCCAAGTGTGCAGATGCTGTTGCAGGTAACAGCAGGTCACAATCTAAGAGCAGCCTTCAATGCAAGACTGTTGCAGTGGGTAGAGGGTGCAGTTCAGGGGCCATTCTAGGTTAGGGCTGCTTCAGCAGTCCATCTGCCACAAGGGGCTAGTCTTCCTAGATACCAACTGTCTGGGCCTCAGAAACTCCTGTGTATCTGTAATATTCAAATACTGTGAGCCCTAAGGCCCACCCAGCTAACTAGTAGCACCTACTATATGAGGGCTAATGGGTGAATGCTACAACAAAATACACAGAACAACTCATGAAAAAAAACAGAATAGGAGTGTCATGTAGTTCAAAGGATTAATGTAAAACATGAAAATAAGTGTGCCTGAGGGGGACACCGAGCAGAGCCCCTCTGGCTGCACCCACTGGTCCTCAAAGGCATCCAAGGAGCTGGTGGATACTGCCCACTGGTGCTCTTCCTGGAAACATGCATGAACAAGTGAGAGAAAAGTGGCCCTGCAGTCTCTGGGCACCTTCCCTGCCAGAGCCTTCTTCCTGGTCAAGTACAGGGCCCACTTGGCCAGAGCTAGGAGGAGGTTGACCAGGTGGTCCTGGGACTTGGTGGGGTGCAGATGGGGTGACCAAAAACAAAAAGGTGGGGGGTGAAATTCAACCAGAATCTCAGGAGGAGGTTCTGGAGATGAAGGTGGAGGGGTTGCAGCCTGGCCCACTCGAGGTCATGTGCTCCAGGGTCTCCCTGTGCCCGCAGAAGTGACAGGATGTCACTTACGGACACACACTTACGGGGTGTCCGTAAAACTCACCACATCACCTGTGGTGATGGCTCCATGGAGGAGCCACCAGCTGAGGTCCCCAGTGGCTTGTGGGATGAGGGTGGAGTACAGACTCAGCCACTGGGGTGCCCTAGCCACGCCCCCGCCGAGCAGGTCCTGCCACATGGTCCTCAGAAGCTCCTGAGGTACATAGCCCTAAGCTGCTCACCAGGGCAGCTTTTTATACTGCTGAGGCCAGTGGAGGTGCTGGCCCCCGCCTCTAGCTCCCCCTGGCTGAAGATCTGGGAGGATCTGGTCAGGGTCAGTTTGCCCCAAGTGGCACAATTTGCCCCTCATCAAAGTGCATGTTCAGGCACATATGCTAAGGAAGAAATCTCCCACACATTTGTACCACTACCACTTTAGCTGCTGCAAGTGCCCATGCCTGCATGTGTGAATGTGCCCATAGGCTGTGTGCAGATGTGTGTGGGCATTTGGTTCTCTGAGGATAACTAGCAGTGGTACACCTTCTGATGCCGTTAGTTGTCCCCAGAGAATGCCTGTGCTACGTGCCCTCTGGTGTGCAGCAAGTTACCCCGGGTGGGGTAGGGAAGGCTGGGACCAGTACTGGGCTGGCCCCAGAAGCCTTACCTGGGGTTCTGGGGGCCTACCAGGGCTGCAGCAGTGGTGATCCTGCCATGCAGAGCCTGGCTGGCAGGTGAGTGCAGCTCCAGCAAGCCAGGCTCTAATTTGGGCAGCGCATGCTGGTGCCATGTGTGCTGCTCTGATTTTATTTTTCATGGGGTTTTTTGACCCCTGGCTATCTAGGGGTCAAAAAAACCCTCTGCACTGCTCCCTTGCAGTGTGGAGAACAATGGAATGTGTGGTATGTGGTGCTGCAGCCATGTCTGTGGTGCCACATACCACACAGACGTGCTCGTCTGGATGCAGCCATTGTGTCTACAGCAAGCTATAATTTCAATAGAATAAATTAATGTCAGGTCCTGAGAATTAATTCTTGGTACTTTGTTTGGATGAAGAGGACATTACAACAACAGATAATGAAATCAAGGGGGAAAAGATGCAAAAGCCGATAATGTTAACAAAATAACCTGAAACTGACAAACTTCTTCAAATAATAAAGTTGAGTTAATTGCCTGTAAATTGAAGAGAAGTCAATGTGCTGTGATAAGCTTACTGAAGAAATCTCATAAAATCCTACAGCGCATACTAAAAAGAAGTAGAATTTGAATTTAAATTGAATTTCCCTCAAAATGAAAAGCTACTCATTGCTAATAATGAGGACAAAAAAAGACAAAAATTTCAAAAAGAAGCAATCATTACATTAGACCTAAGAGGTCCCTATCAAATACTATTTTAATTAAAGCCAAAACAAGTGGAATGAGGGCCAAGTTAATTTGCTCATTGAATTGGATACATGAAGAACTAAAGTGATCATCACCTGAAACACCTGTCTGTGAAGATTATGATGGGGAGGCAGGAAGTGATACTTAATCAGCTGATTAAAGGTATCTTTACTTAGTACTAATCTATATCAGACTTTCCTCCATCAAATATCAAGATGTTGTAAGGAGCCTTCATGAAAACTGTTCAGAAATCATCTGAATTTCAGGGCTGAGGGGAAGGGAGAATGGAAGAGAGCTATTTGGTTAAGGTCTTTGTGGTGCAATTGGATGACTCTTTCAAATCAATAGATCTTAATACAAATCTGCCAATTTATACATGCAGAAAAACTGGCCCATTGAGTTAGTGACACCCAGGAAAAGCACAAATAACTCCTTAGACTTCAGCATTGAGCTTGGAGCCACAAGGAAAAGAAAGTTTTAGAAATTCATGTATAAATGTCTAGAAAGTAACAGACTTCCAAAAATCTGGAGAAAAGCTGATATTATTGCTATCCTGTTACCCAATAAACCACCACAGGACTCAGAGCTACCAAACCATCTCACTAGTCTGTTACATACAAAATCATGAAGTGCATAATTCTAACAAGTATAGAGAACAGCATTGATCCCCAGGTCCCAAAAGAATAATTTGGCTTTCGGAAAAAGCAGTGTACCACTCACCAAGCTGCATTACTTGCATTTGACATAGAAAACAGGTGTAGTTTTTATCAACATTTCAGCTGCCTATGACACTGTATGGCAACAATGCCTCAAATATAAACAGACACGGTTCTTTGGGTAAATCTGATATCTTTTACTATACCAAATAAATAGTTGGAAAACATTTTCTTAGCGAACTTTCTGGTTTAAAAGCCCTTCGCCAGGCTGAGGAAGCATCTGCAGTTGGTGTGTGCTCTTCCTGGATAGAATGAATAGTAAAGAGGCCAGAGGCTGGTATGCATGCAAGAAAGCAAAACCCAAAACCTTGCTAAGATTTTTTTTTCAACTATTTACTTGGTCTAATAAAAGTAATCAGATTTATTGAAAGAACCTTGTCTGCCTATGTCCTTAGACCAACACAGCTACAACCTACACCCCTCAAATATAATATGCACTCTAAGATACCTGACCTCAAGGTATGCACTTTCATCATAAGCATGATCTCCAGCAGATCATTCAAACTCACTACCAGCAAAGGCATAAAAAGAAGTGTATGAATGCTGAAGAATAGAGTCCCCCAAGGGTCAGTACTAACACTAATACTTTTCAATGTATATATCTTAGTCTTCCCATATGCAACATCTAAGTGATACATGTATGCTGACAACGTCACCATAGTAGCTCAGAACTCAGACTGGTGGGGCAGTGGAGCATCCCATGGGAGCAGTGGGGGAGGTTGGTTTGCCGTCAGCCGAGAACAGGGTGACACACAGCCACCTCCCCCCCCCCCCCCCCATAAAGAAAGCAGCAGGCAGCTGATGCTTGTACCCCATGCAGGCGCTGCTGCCCAGCAGTGTGCGACTCCAGCTAGCGCTGCATGTGGTGGCAAGGAGCGCAGCCAGGCCAGCCTGCCTCTGTCACACGGGGCTCCGTGAAGCACCCAGCACTTGCACACCATTGGAGGAAGCCCCACCTGATGGACTGGCTGCCTTCCCCACCCCCTGCCATGCAGTCCTGGGACTCCACCAGAAGTTGAGGGGAGCCCTGCCCCCTGCTTCCTGGAGGGGTCCTGGGACCTGCACATGGTGGCAGGGGGCAGGGAAGGCAGCCGGTTCCAGTGTGTGGGGCTTTCCCCAGTGATGCACGAGTGCAGGAGCTGCAAGTGCATTGCATAGAGTCCCACACAATAGAGGCAGCCCAACCTGGCTGCGTTCCTCACCACCACATGCAGTGCTGACTTGAGCTGCGCACCTCTGGGCAGGAGCACTGGCATAGGGCACAAGCACCCTGAGTGCCTGCCGCCTGCTGTTGCTATTGCTGTCATTGCCAGCAGGGCTGTCCACCATGGGGGGAGTGTGTGGGGGGGTCCCCACACCCCCCTACCCTCCATCGCATCCACACCCTGCCCACCCAAGCTCCACACTTCCACTGGCTCCCTGGGTGTAGGCACTGCCACCAAGCCCAGCCCCATGCTCAGCACTCCTTCCCAGCTGCAGCTCCCACTACTGCCCCTGCCACTTCCCTACTTGGTGCCCAGAGCAAGCGGGACACTGGAGAAGCCAAGCAGCTCCTCCAGCAACTGCAGCAGTCCCGCACAGAAGCTGATTGCTGGCTGGGCCAGGCCCTTCAGCCCATGAGGGTGGGAGTGAAGCACGCAGGCTACGAACAGTTGGTGAGTACCTGCGGGCTAGATGAAATTGCCTGGTGGGCTGCATCCAGCCTGCAGGCTGTATTTTGCCCGCCCCTGCTATCGACTCTTAGAATACTTGGTGCAGTATGTTAAAAATAAAGGAAAAATGAAATTATAATTTACCCCTATGTTTCTTCCTAATGAGAGAGAGAGAGAGACCCTGAAATTTCATAAAAGCAACAATACATTATGGTTCCTACTAAATGTGCTAAACCACGTATAAACTCTTGCACATATGTTTCATGAGATGAAGTACAACCTTACTTAGGTTGTGAATTCATTTACTTCTTTTAGTGTTTAAACTGTTATTACCTTACTGAGTTCAAGCTCTGAGTTGGCATTAGTTACAGCTTTTATGTATCAAGGACCCTAAACGACTTGACATGTACAGTGCTGACATTCAGAGAACTCTTAGCTAATATTTATTATAACACATCTACTGGGGGAAAAAAAGAAATCTCTTAGAGATTAGGATTATAAGAAAATCAAAAAACAATAAATTATAAAAGCAATACAACACTTTAATAAAGCATGATTAATCAGGCAATTCAGAGACTGATGAAACTGGGATGTCAGAAAGTATCAAGGGGGATATTGAACTGAACACCCCAATCTCAAAACAACACATCTTCCTATACCTTTTTATTCTTGGTATACACATTACTTGGCATAGTATATTAAACCTACTAATGCGTCATCACCTTCCCAACAGTTTATACAGTTCTGCAAAAGTTCTGTGGTTGATACATTTTCTGAGAAAACATATTAGTCTTCTTCCATATCATTTCTGTATTTTCAAGCATTAAAACTTTCCATGTTAAGCAAAACATGTTTTCCTCTATCAGTTCTGTGTTCCTGGACACTGACAATTTACTATTTTACTTTTCCTCGTTCTTGTTTTGCTTAGTTATTATATATATATATTTTGGCTGTTATCCCCAACATACACTTTTAGGCCAGGAGGCCTTGGCCTAACTTTTTACTTAGCCTGGAGAAAAAAAAATCTATAAGCAAATTAATTCCTTGCACAAAGTTGTACATACGCTAAGCTAAATTCCTTCCTTCTATTTAAAGCGTACATAAATAAATTATCTCAAGTGATTTTCATTGATATTCTTCAAAATGTTTCCATGGAGAAAAATATCTTCATTCGTTTCCAGCATAATTTGAGCTTCCTTTTATCTAAAGTATACCTGTCTCAAAAACACTTTATGGACAATAGCAAATTACACTTCAACTTATTTCGCTGAAAAATATTTCTTTGGGTATCACATATGTATTAATATATAAACAGATAAACACCATATGCTAAACATACTATTTAATTAATGGTCCATTAAAAGGAGCAGAAGCCCAAATTTGAATGAGTCTAGGAAAACAATTGCTTAATTGTGAAAATAATTTATTCTGATCAAATGTAAAATCAATTTGTGTAATTTGGGTTATAAAAAAATTATTACAAGTTATATTCCTTGCTCTTAACCTCAATATTAGCACTATAGGAGAGATGTGTTCTGGCTGCAATACTTCTAACATGTCTGCTCCAGCTGAGCTGGTGAAGATGTTTTGGGACACCTTCTGGATAAGTACAGACAGTCAACAAGCCTGAGGCTGAATCAATTCAATCTTTGCAGGTTAGTCTCAGCTGTGTAGGTTGAACCAATAAGCAAGAGAACAGACATTCACTTTTGACTCTGGAAATGAAGTCACATGCCTGCAGTGACACAGGCCAGAAGCTGGGGGATGCTACAGCATGCCTCCCTGCTTGGCTGGAGCAGACAGCTGGGGCCAAAGCTAGCCCACCTACCATGCAATGGGGTCTGGGGGGAGGTGCAAAGCACCCTGGAATGCTGGGGGACTGTTAGTTAACTTGAGTCTGGAGGGAATCTGGGACAGAAGTTCAATAAACCAACTTAGCCTAAATCAGTTAAATCTGATGCTACATCAATCCAGATTTATCTTAATCTGGTTTCAGCCATTTTGAAAGTGGTTCACGTGTGCTGAACTTCTTTTGTGTTACAGATTTGAATCAGTTTCTGATTAATTCTATCGGTTTGTGTGTAATTTCTGTCCCTATGCTTCTATGTTTATGTCTCTGTATGCTTGAGAGAGTGGCTAATCAGAGGTGATGAAATGTGGCCTCAGGAATACTTCCAAGTTTGTAGCATTTCAGTGATAGTGGGTGAGTGGAGTTTCTTAGCCAGAATACATTGCTGCTGAGGTATAACATATCTTAATTTGTCAGCATTAAAGGTCCCTACATGCTTAAAATTCTCCTTTTGAGTATGCCTTGAAGCACTTCAGTATTAACAGAACTGGGCAGCTTGACACCTTGCTCATGACCTATTCCTTCAGGGATCCACAAAGTAAGTGCTTTGCTTGTATCACCTGAGTGGCGGGATCTGGTAAGCCAGGCTCTGATAAAAGGATGGCAAGAAGAGGAGACAGTGGTGGGGTAGGTGGCGCCCCAATTTTCATACACTGTTTACGGATTAAATAATTTAGACTTGAATTCAATTTCTTCTTCTACCTGAGGAAATTCTAATCCACATTGCCTATTTCTCAGGACTAACAATCAGGCTAAAGTAATGTGGTGGGAGTGGCAGGCTGATGTTACTAGCAATCCCTTCCCTTGAAATGGCTTCACTTTGCATGGAATACATAAACACTCATTACGCGAGTCTACACATGGCCATATGGCACCTTTGTTATTGTGCCATCATTTAATACTTCCTTTTGGAAGTACTAAAAGATGGCATGGTAACAGCCTGTACTGCTCTGTGCCAGCCACGCATGGCTATTTTTGGCCATTACATCACCATAGCAACATGCTATAAATGAAGGAGTGTGTTGCTATGGTGATGTAGCAATGTCATCACGATTTTTGCCAATGGATGCTACAGCGCCATAGCATCTTGTGTAGATACACTTATTATGTGGGAGAGAGAAAAAGTACATGATTCTGTCAGGTAGCTGCCTGCCAGCCATGTGCAGATCAGGAAAGTTTCTGATCTTCATGTGGTTGGCAGGCAGCATCCCGCTG
>NW_005842002.1:1646418-1669953 GCF_000455745.1 Alligator sinensis
GAAGTAGGACAGTTCTTCCTGCCCCCTGGGGCTCCCTGCTGCCTAGGCTGACTGGGAGTAATTTGCTCCCAGTCAGCATCTACACATGTGATACAGCACATTTATTAATGTGCCATTTTTCTACTACCTGTATTTACAGGTAGTAGAAAAACAGTGCATTAAACTAATACACTTCACCATAATTATTATACACATGTAGCTAGTTATGCTTTACTGCTCATTAGATTAGCCTAATGCACAGTAAAGCATCTCACATAGATTTACTCACTGAGATTCCCAATGTGCTCTTTTAGACCTAAACTCTGCTCAAATCTAGCCCCCTGGTTTCTTCAGCAGGCTGGCCATTTTGTAGTAGTCTGAGACGTAAAGAAGAGATCTCAAAAGATTTGAAAGGGAATTTTTGAATGTTGTATTGTATAAAATGAATTTTCTTGAGCCATTCCTTCATCTTCACAAGGCTACACACTTTCAGAGTCAAAGGAGCAGAATCTATTGCAAGAGTTTCAAATTAGGGAACGAGAAGCTAAGGTCCACCAATTTAGCAAACAGATCTGATGTAAGTTCAGAGGTCATAACACTACAACTTCTTTGTCCAGCTGTTCAGAGATTCCAGTTCTTTCTCCTAGCGATTGGAAAGATATGGAAAATTGGTGGAAAATAGCAGTAAACCTTCTGCTGCAGACAGCCAATACAACTCTCACAGATGTGCAGAACTAGAGCTAGAACCCTGTTGGTTCAGCTTGTACTACATCAGCTGAAGAAGAACATTGCAGGTAAACTAAAGACTCGGGCACCATAAATTAGAATATTAAATGAAGATAACTCAGAATGAAAAGATGAAATACAAAATGGGAGAGACTAAAAACAGCAGAGTTGCTGTAAGCTGCATTTCAAAGTTACTCATTTTGGTTGACTGGCAATTTGGTTGACTGGCAATTTTATTCTGATCAAAACTGAAACACATGCCCAAGGCACAGAATGACTCTTCTTAGGGTTGGGGAGCAGGTGAGTTGAAAGTGGATTTTGAGTGCTCAGCAGCACTCGGAGATGGCAGAAAAGTTCCCTGGGATAGCAGGCAGGAAAAACAAATGTATACAGCAACCAGGAGTATTTATCTAATAACTATATCAAAAAGTAACCAGTAGGCCTGTGCAAGTAGGCAGCTATTCAATCCGGCTTCGGATCTGGCTGCTTTGGATGCCAGGGATCTGATCCAGAGCTCTGAACTGGGTTTCTGCTTCGATCCAGCCGAAGCAGCTTCAGAGCTACCTCAGAGATCCAGCCATAGGGTATAATGGGGAAACAATGAAATATCTATAACTTTGTTTTTTGTCTGATTTGGATGAAACTTGCAGAGATGGTAGCCTCTTCTGAGAGCATGAAACTCATGACATGGGTGCTTATGCAATTGACTGTCTCTGTGTTGGGGCAGTTGATGGTCTGTATTGATTATTTCATCTCCTTAGTCTGTCTGTGGTTTTGTAGGTGTTAATTGATACTAATTAACTGGTTACATTAACTAGCAACTGTGTATTGAGCTGGTCCCTGAGTGAATCATGATTGATTGGTAACTAGTAACACAGTAACTTAGCAGGCCTGCAGTAGCACCCCCCACCCCCAAGACAGAGAGAATCAATTGCACAAGCACCCATGTCATGAGTTTTGCCTGTCAGCAGCTAGAGGTGCAGGGCCCCAGAAGCCCTGCACCTATCTCCTCAACAGCTGGCTGGCTTCGGGGTTGCAGCAGGGGCCACCATCCCTGCAGCTTTCACCCTGCTGCACCTTAACACACAGTGTCACCCATGTCATGAGTTGAGATGCAGTTTCCTGCAAACCCCTGCACTTATCTCCTTGAAACTTGGCAGGCTTTGTGGCCTGAGCAGGGGCCACCGCCCCTGCAGTTTTCAGCCCGCTGTGCCTTAACACACACAACGTCATCTATGTCACGAGTTTTGCCTGTCAGCAGATTGAGGTGCAGTTCCCCCCCAAACCCCTGCACCTTTCAGTTTGAAACTTGGCAGGCTTTGTGGCCTCATGAGCGGTCACCACCCCTGCAGTTTTCTCCCCACTGTGGCTTAACAAATACACGTGACATGAGTTTTGCTTTCAAGAATTTGGGGTGCAGTTCCTCCCAAATTCCTGCACCAATCTTCTTGAAACTTGGCAGGCTTCATGCTCGCAGAAGAGGTTACTATCTCTGAAAGTTTCATCCAAATAGGACCAAAAAAAAAAGTTATAGATATTTCATTGTTTCCCCATTATACCCTATGGCCGGATCTCTGAAGTGGCTCCAAAGCTTTTCTGAAGCACTTTGGAAGCTCCGAACTGCTGTGGAAAGCCTAATGAAGCCAGTGTTTGATCCAGACATGCTGCTTCAGACACTTCATGCTGAAGTGTCCGAAGCTTCTCCAGATCTGAAACATGGTCCGAAGCCTCACACAGCCCTAGGAACCAGTGCCAAAGCCACAAAAGCATAGACTTTCCAGGGCTTTGCATAAACTATGTCTGAATGCCAGTCTTTTCTCTTTAAAAATATTGGCAACTTTAACAAGATCTGGCAGCTCATCTTTGATTTCTTCTTTATAATTTGTGCTCCTCTATTGAATCCACATAATCATTAATATGTTGACATTTCCAAATTAAGCTAAAATACAACACTATTAATGCAAACCCTGTCAAATTTGGCTCCTTTTGTACAAGATGTGCTTTGGTATTAGTACTTATTCAAACAGCTTGTGAAAAACAACATGCTAATGACTACATACTACATAATCAGAACTCACACCACTAGTTTTCTCATCGTGAGGTGTGTAAGCTTTATTTATTATGCCACTGTTTTTCATTTTTTATTTTAAGTCTAAAATTATCACTTTTGCTTGGTGTAACAAGATGAGTTCAGCTGCCAAATGAAGGATGGAGGAGATGCTTGAATCCGTGGGAGTTCACGGCATTAAGAAACAGTGCTTTAGGCTACTTCTCAACATATCCTGCTTGCTCTGCCTGTAGTATAAACAAACTCTCAGAGTTTCATCTCTTGAATTTAAGATGAACCTATGCAGAAATCAAATCTGAAAATCTTGCATTGCAACTTGGTCTAGAGCTGTAGAATGTAGAGGTTCTGATGACTACAGACTATGCAGTTTATTTTAAATATACACTGGATGGACAGACCTGGGAAATTACTAACGTAAATGACAATTTAAATGTGTTGTTAAACTATGAATGCTTATAATATTGCTGATGCATGCACTGCTGCTTCTGAGCATGAAAGTTACTGCAGCAAAGTTAATATTTGTATAAAAAGCAATGATAAACTTGACAGTGGATTTAGCCTCATTAATAATACATAAGATGGAACAATAACAATTTAACACCACAAAATCAACACCAGTTGCAGAAACCAAATATCATTCAAAAGAAATTAATTAGAATGATACTTGTTTTTTAGCCAGCAAATAATCACATTTACCTATGTCAGTTACATAAAAGTTATTTTCAGATTAGGAGTTAGACCTTTTTTATCAATTCAAATTAAGATGTAAGATATTAAATGGCAAAGTAACTGAAAAGAAAAGAAATCAGCAGACTAAGAACTAAAACAGGAGAAAGTATTTTCCTTTCTGTTTATAAACACCATGATTTGTTTAAATGCTTAAAAAAGACTCTATTACAAATAAAGCATATCATGTTTATAATGAAACAATAGTATAAAAATAAAACTTGCAAAGTTTACAATGAATGGATTTTCTCCCCTAAATGTTCCCTATGGATACCTGTTCTAGATTTTATCTCCCCCCAGGACTGTAAATTGAAACCCCAAATCAGGACAGAATTTCAGATTTGAAGGCTCCTTGACTTCAATGAGTTTACGCATATACTTAAATGAGTTTCTGAATAGGAGTCCTAGGCTGAGATCAAAACATCAAGCTCAACTGTTCTTCCTATAAACCTTCATTAGTAATAGCAAGTCTTGCTTGGGTGAATTTTGCCCTCATTACAAACCCATGGTCTTCAAACTATGCTATCAGTTACATCCCTTCAATTAAATTATTACAGTTTACATAGATGTAACTAATTATCTTTAGTGGGATTGTAGATAAAATGCATCTAATCCAGGGATGGGCAATTATTTCAGGTGGAGGGCCACTTACTGAGTTTTGGCAAGCCATTGATGGCCACATGACAGGCAGCCAGTGGCAGATAAATATTAATTTTCTAAAATTTTAGGGCCCTGCGGGCCAGATAGAATGGCCTGGTGGGCCGCATCTGGCCCTCCGGCCACATGTTGCCCGCCCCTGATCTAATCCTTACAATTGGCATTTAGTTTAAATGATTTCAACAACTGTCCTCTGTTGTTATTACCACCTAAAGGCTCAAATAAGAAATGGAATCCTCTTTTCTAAATGTCACACAAATAGTTTGGAAGATACTACCCTAGAAAATGAAACGATAAGCAGAGGAGGAGATGTTAGAAGAGATTTTAAGTGTGAGTTTATCTGAAGAGGAATCAATAGAGAACACGCATCCAAAAGTTGTCATCAGGGCAAGTAGGAGACAGCATAAAGAAGGATGATTTATTTGCAAAAGTCTTTCAGTTCTGTACCACTCCACTCTGTATGCTTCCTGTATGATGTCGGGCTAGTAACTTTAAGTTAGATCCACCAAAACACTTAGTTGTTGGAACACTGAACAAGGTAGCATGTAATGGTATCCACAGCTATGTATTAGGTACCTAGGCTCCCTATCCAGTGTGTTGCTATATTTAGCTCCTTAAGAAAAGAACCCACATAACTGACTTGCTATGGACAAAAGGTGTTCCTTAAACAAGAACTCATTCTAAGACTTACCTTACTCTGGGTTGCAGGGAAACACATTGCTCTGATCAGAATTCCTAGTCCCTAGAAGCTGATTTTGACTAATTTCGTCCCAAGGGTTGGGCAGTGTAATAAGACCCACAGCCCCAGAATTGAGCCATTTCCTGACCAATAGGCTCAGCGTGCAAGAGTCAGGACTTACCTGGGTTTTGTTCCATCTTTAATTATACACCATTTTTCTTTAAGAATCAGACCAAAAACTACCACCCATTGAGAATGAGGGTATAATAGACATGATACCAACAGGGTGGCACTAGGATGGGGTATAGGGGAGGTTGGAGCCCCAAAGAAGAGCTGAACCCAATTCACTGTCAATAACATACAGCTGAAGTAAACTGTCTCCCAGTGATAACAAGTTCAACATCAAGATGTGGCAGGTGAAAATTGGAAAACCACAGCTGTGTGTAAAGACTGGGTAAACTCATATCCATACAGCACAGTCCCATTAGGCACAGGGCTGGTGAGCCCTGCAACCCTACCCTATACTGCACCAACGAACTGGTACACTGGCTGGGAACTCCAAAGAACATGGGTCTTCCCACTGCCACAGTGGATCTGAACATGGATCTGAACATGAATCTTCCCACCACCATGATGGCAGTTTCCAACACAATGCAGCAGATGCTTTATTTGGTGGGACAGCTGTTACAACAGCAACAACAGCAAGCAGCCTACCAGATTGCCTTGGAAGAGAAATAGCTACAACAGCAAGCCTGGACCCAGAGGAACCAGGTAGAATTGAAGGTCCCCAAGATGACACCACAGGATGATCCAGAGGCCTTCCTGGAAAGTTTTGAACAGACTGCCTTATCATCCAGGCTGGATAGAAGCCATTGGGAAGGTCATCTGGGTGTCCTCCAAATTGGACAAGCCCAAGCGGCATACCGTGCCATGTCCCAGGCTGACGCCTTAGACTACAATAAAGTAAAAAAAGAAATCCTGTACCACTTACATATAAATCCCAAGAAAAAGAAGGAAGACAAGTCTCCCAGGATCCTTTTGCAGCATCTGGCAGACCTACTTGACAAATGGCTGAAGCTACTTGAAACATCTAAGACAGAGCTATGCGACCAGATTCTGTTAAAGCAATTCCTCCTGGACCTAGACAACAACACACAATGATGGGCAAGGTGCCACTGCCCCAAATCCTTGGCCAAAATCTTACAGCTGGCGGAAGACTTTGACAGTGCTCAGGGAGAAGGAGCTAGAGAGTGGGGCCTCAAAGAAAGTTTAAACTCCATCTCCCAAGAGTTAGAGAGGAGAGCAGAGAAGGAGTCGAGAGAACCCTGTAGACATTCCACTGTTGTGGTGGTCTGCTTCCAGTGCAGAAGAATGGGTCACATGGTGAGGGACTGTGCAAACAATCCCCAGCCAGGCCCTTGCATGGGAGAAGCCCCCTTCAAAATAAAAGGACCCTGGAATGGCACAATGGTAACTCAGTCAGGTTAATGAAATGTAGCCTTGGGGAAGTGGACCAAGAAGGCCACTGGAAGAAACCGATCATCCAAGGAGAAGTGGGAGGGAAGAAAGTGAAGGCCATCCTCAACACAGGCTGTGCCCAGACTTTGATCTGGACAGATATGGCCCCCTTGACCTAAGCCCAGGACGTTGGTCCAGTTTAGATGGTTTGCATGCACAGGCAACATTCCACCTACACAGGGAGAAGATTCAGAGTGAAAGTTTTGAACATTGAACTATAGATGTCTGTGGGGCTGGCACCAGACCTGCCATGTGCAATGGTGTTGGGATGGGATTGGGCTGAAATATATGATGTAATATAAGATTGTATGGGCACAAGGCAGGATCAGCTTGGGCCTGGTCAGGGAAGAAAGGGAAGTTGACTCCCAGGATATTTTTGACCTAGACAGCCTGTCCAGCAGTATCCAGTTCAAAGATGCCCAAGCAGAGAAAGATGCTTTCCAGGCCATAGTCGAGGTGGAACTGGCCAAATGGGATAATCAGGTAATCTCCTCAAACAGAGCACGCTGCTACTGAGGTATGAGATAAGGAATGGGTTACTCTACTGCATCAAACAGGGAAGGCAGTAGGGACAAGAGGTACCTCAGTTATTGATACCCTGCCCCTTCAGAATCCCTTTAATAAAACTGGCTTATGAGAACCCTCTAGGAGGACACCTAGGACAGGCCAAGACAAAAGCAAGATTGGCTAGGTGATGTTTCTGGCTCTGCCTATATGAGCAGGTAAAGAATTTTTGTAAGGCCTTCCCCAATTGTCAATGGGTCAGTCTCCAGAAGCCCCTTGGGCCCACTTGCAGCCTATGCTGATGGTGGTAGACCCTTTGTTGTGGATTGCCTTGGATGTAGTTGGCCTGCTTCCCAAGAGCTTGGCAGGTTATCAGTTCCTGTTGGTCATAATTGACTATGCCACATGGTTTCCCAATGCCATCTCATGACACACCGTTATAGACCCCTTGTGGCAGAAGAACTCCTTAAGTGGGTGTCTACAGTTGGTATACCTAAGGAAATCATTACAGATCCAGGGTCCAAATTCATGTCCCACATCATGCACAGTTTGTTACAAGTCCTTAAAATCCAGCACTTGCGTACCACTGTCTACCACCTCCAAATGAATGGCTTAGTGGAAAGGTTCAATGACACTTAAAAAAAGTCATCTGATGTGTCTAGGATGAACCCCGCAAATGGGACTTACTGGTACCCCCTTTATTTTTTGCTGTCAGAGAGGCCCCTCAGTTGTCTCTGGGGTTTGCCCCTTTTGAGATGGTGTATGGGCACTGCCCTCATAGTTTGCTGGACCTGGTTCATGAAGGTTAGGAAAATGAAGAGGCCATGGGGCCCCCACCTACTGAGTATGTACGCAAACTTAGACACAGATTGCAGGTAGCAGGCCTACTTAAAATAGGCCCAAGAAAAGCAAAAGACACACTGTGATAGAGGGACGCAGTCCACAACTTTCAAGTAGGACAGAAACTGTTGGTGCTCCTTCCCCCAGAACTATGAGCAAATTCTTGACATGCTGGCAAGGCCCATTTGAAATAAGTAGAAGAATCAATCCCGTGAGCTACGGGGTGCTTCGCTGGGGGAATAAGAAGGAAAGACAGATTTTCCATGTCAATCTACTTAAATTATGGAAGGAACCAAATGGCTTATTGGTAGCCTCTGCTCTGGAGGAAGAGAGTTTAGGAAGGGGTCTGGTGGTCCTGACCCTGAACAGTGGACCCACAGAGGAGTCCTCCTGGGATCCCACTTGATGAATAAAAAACAAAGTCAGTTAAAAGACATAGTGAAGGATTTCCAAGACGTTTTTAGTGAGACTCCAGGATGCACCAGGGATATAAGTAACAGCATTGTCACACCAGAGGGCAAGATACTGAGAGAGAAGAAGAGACAGATCCTTTATCACCACTGTCACCTGATACAGGCTAAAATAGATAAAATTTTAAAGCAGGCAGTCATCAAGGAATCTTGGATCCCATGGCAGAGCCCTGTGGTGGCCATCCCCAAGCCAGAAAGGTCCCTTCACCTCTGTATAGATTTCCAAAAGCTCAATGCTATATCCTGCTTTGATGCCTTCCTGATGCCGCTAATTAGTGAGCTGCTCAAGAGGGTGGAGTGTGCCAAGTTCATATCAACTCTTGATTTAACTAAGGGATACTGGCAAGTGCATGTCAGAAAAAAGGACCAGGCTAAAACTGCTTTCCACACCCCCTGGGGCCTGTACAAATTTATGTGGATGCGTTTCAGCCTACACAGAGCCACAACAACTTTTCAATGCCTGATTGATTGGGTATTAGCGTCCCAACAACGGTATGCAGCTCTTACATAGACAATATCATCCTTTACTCAGAAAGCTGGGAACAACATATGGAGGCCCTCACAACTATGACTAATGGGGCTGACAGCTAACTTGGGGAAGTGTGTATTGGGGAAAGCTGAAACCAAATACCTGGTGTTTTTGGTAGGGCAAGGTTGTATTCACTCCTTAACAAATAAAATAGATGCCATCAGAGATTATTCGCAAAGACAAAAGCAGACACAGGCCTTCTTAGGCCTAGCCAGCTATTACCAATGCATCATTCCCCATTTTGTGGAGGTAATGACCCCCAGATGGATATGTTGAAGGGGAAAAACAATGGCCCAGTGAAATGGGATAAGCCTTGGATGGAGGCCTTTAAGAGAACAAAAAAAGCTTTGTGCCTTGAGAAGATCCTACAAAACCTTGATTTCACACAGCCTTTTGTCCTCCAGACAGACACCTCCAGCAAGGCCATGGGAGCAGTAGTTTCCCAGATCATGGACAGCATGAACAGACCAGTGGCCTATGCCAGTTGGAAGCTGAACATGCATGAGTAGGTATGCTATGATAGAGAGGGAGTGCCTGGCCATTGAATGGGAGGAGTACTTCCAGTATTACCTCTCGGGATAAAAATTCACTTTAATTACAGATCATGTCCCTCTAAAGTAGTTGAAGATTGCTCAAATGGACAATGCTCTAATAACCAGGTGGGCCTTGGCTCTTCAACTCTTTCACTTTAATATTGAATATGGACCTCGAAAGACCAACATGGTAGTCTACTTTCTGTTGTAGTGCCAGATAGAAGAGGAGCTCCCTGAGAAAATGGGACCTCAAGTGGGCAAGTCCCAATGCTTGAAACTGGGAGGCCAGGACAGGAAAGAAAAGGCACGTAGTGGCATCTTGAAGGGGGGTGGGGTGGGGGGAAGGATGTGTAAAGAAATAAGAAAAAAAACCCTCCAGGTTTGCAGGGAGGGGGGACATGCTGACTCAGCTGAAGCCAAATGCATGGAGCAGCCGGGAGCCAGCCCAGTTCATGAGCAGCTGTTCCTTCAGGCTCGGCCCTGCCCAAGGCAGTGCAGGTAATACTGGCCTGCTGCTGGGAGGAGAGACAGATGCCAGATGGAGGCAGCAAGCCGGGAACACACGGACGCCTGTGAGGCAGATCCTGAGCAAGGAGAGTGGGCGGAGCTAAGTCCCCAGAGCCCAGAGGGGCTCCAATAGTTTAAGAAAGAGCAGTGAAGGTAGGGTGGTGAGGGAAAGGCAGGGAACAGGGAAGTGTTTCCCTTAAGGAAATAGAAAAGAAAACCAGTGACACAACCTTCTCCATCTGTTTTGGAACAAATGGTTCCTATTGGCCTGTAATTCCAGGAGGAAGTTCAGGATTATGAATTTTCTTTTTGCAAAAATAGTTCTTTCCATATACATACATATGTACATACATACATATGTATGTATATGGAAAGAACTATTTTTGAAAAAAAAAAATCATAGTCCTGAACTGTCTCCTGGAATTACATATCAATAGGAGCCCTTTCTT
The DNA here is from genome assembly GCF_000455745.1 of Alligator sinensis. Taxonomy (NCBI): domain Eukaryota; kingdom Metazoa; phylum Chordata; order Crocodylia; family Alligatoridae; genus Alligator; species Alligator sinensis. The sequence goes on from NW_005842002.1 coordinate 1,656,604, forward strand.
GCTAAACCGATGGAAAAGGTTGTGCCACTTGTTTTCTTTTCTATTTCCCTAAGGGAAGCAGTTCCCTATTGATACCTGTTCTAGAGTTCATAATCCCTCAGCCTCTCTTATCCCCACCAGAAAGCTGGGTGCTACTTCTATAAATATATAGGACCCCTGCAAGGTCCTATATATTTTTTCTTTACTGGTACTTAGAGTATAGCAGGTAAACTAATTGTGGTTGTGTCAGCTTTCGAGTATTTAACACCTTTGTCAGTACAACTCCACCAGCTTACTTTATATGAATTACAAGATTCCTCTGTTTCTTCCTTCCTCTTTTTCAAAAAGACAATGGAACACCTCTAGGCTTTTTGCTACTACAATCCATATTTTTGCTATTGACACTTTTAGAAATGCAACCCTGTCATCACCTTACCAAACTCCCAGGGAAGAAGATGACAACCTTCTTGTGGTCTTCTCTGTTATAAAGTATAACCAATGCTATCTACTCAATGATCAAACACCCATAAAATGCCTCCTGATCAGGATTACAAAACCAAAGACATTTTTCATTCTCCAAGAAGCTCTATGATGATAACAAGAACACTGAAAAACAATAGAGGGCAGCCTGGGCAAATACCAATCTGCGGCAGAAATACATTGTCAGTGACCCTACAAGCCTCCAGCCAGGATTTGACTTACCAAGAAAGATTTGGTCCTCCCTGAATTGCATCTGGACACTTACTCCATAAATGGAGAACCAAAAAGTGTCTGGGTTGCAATTATGGTGCCATTTTTCAGACAGTGCAACACATTGTGAACACATTGCCCAATTAGATAATTTAATGGCAATCTAAAAATCAATCCATGCAGCTACCCCTGAAACAGTTGAATAGTTATCAAATTTAGATATTAATCAATGAATGTTGTAATCCTAAAATGGCATATGAAAGGAGAAGACCAAACTCCCACCATATACTGATTACGAGTCCCTTGTTATGGTTTACCATTACCTAGTTTATAGAAGGCCCAGTTCTTGATAATTACTCCAGAACTATCTTTATCAGCTTCTCCTTTCAAATAGTTGGCCAATAGAAACCATTCCTCCCTTCCCTCCCCCATGCTTCACAGGAATCAAGACACTGTAAAACTGTTTGTAGACCATGGGTCAGGTAATTCCTGCTCTAGAGAAACAAGATTGATTACTTGCTGGACACAAAAGGAGATAGAATCTCCAAGATTCACATATGGCATCTTGCTTCTCTGATTACTCTTGCAGTAGACCCCATTACATTCAGAAATTATGGCATATAATAAATATTACTTTAGCCACTAAAAGTTATATGAAAATCCTCATTAATAAAGTCAGATATTATTAGTCTTGGCTTCTTACATAGCTTCTACACTGTTCATAACATCATCATTTCTCAACTGTACCACCATCAGAGAATGTTGATAATGATGTCCGATACCAGCCCTCTCAAGTTAAAAATAAAAGGAAGGGAGGAGACAAAGAGGAAAGAAAGGAGATGAAAACTTGTTCAGATTTCTTTAAGACCAACTAATCTGTCTCAGAGATGACAGACCACTTCCTCTATATACTGGAACAACCAAAAATAATGCTCTCTCAATTTAAATCTGCCACAGGGACCTAGTTTTTATTATTTTGCAATGATGTGAGCACCCTAAATCAAGAAAGGTCAATTCCTACTAAAATGTTAAATGTTTCCCATCTATTTTTAGCTGGAAAACTGTTGCAGCTTGATTCATATACTGCAGTGGATTTCTGGCAAAAATAATGAGACTCACTGGCAGTGGTTAAGAATAGGTCAGCTTCCTCCTTGAAAAGAGATAACATTGACCTCAGTACCATTGCTAATATGTTGCTATTGATAGACAGACTGGAAACCGTGACTTTCTTTTTATATATTTTCCTCTGTAACAGAAGTAGATATATTTGTGTCAGACTGATTTATATGAGCACTTAGATTGCAACACTTACATTCAGTTTGGCATGGAAAACACATCTGGAGAGTATGACCCTTAGAACTAACAGTCTACTCAGACTGAATGATCCTGAATTAAAAAATGCTTACCTTGAGTAAATCCTGAGTATCAAAAGAGAGCTAAACTTTTAAAATAAATTTTCTTATTGGGCACACAGACTATTTCTGCTACTGGCAGCAGCTAAATTTACTAACAAAAGTATTAAAGACAAATAAAGTATCTTTAACTTAGACCAAAGACAATGTATCGTTTTTCATGTCCTCATTTACACATTGAATAACAAACCTTAAAATTTAGTATTACAAAACTAGATCTAGCCTTTTGAAAGGTAACCACAAGCTTGCTCCCATTGGTTAATAAGAAAAAGAGTAAACATTCAGATGATCCAAGAGCCTTAAAAGACCTCCAACAAGGTACTGAAATTTGCTCGGTATTACTGAATTCTTAGAGGAAATAAATGAATTCCTGCAGAACAAGAAGAATTTTAAAAGATAGCATATGTGATGGGGGTCAAATAGGAATTCAGAAAAAAACACCTGAATGGCTATTAAGCACTCAACCCTGATTAATTTACTGGAAAAAGAGATAATATAATTCTTGTATGGTCTGATCATTGACTGTATAAACAATTTGCAGCCAATTCTTGATCTCACTGAAGCTGCTAATCAAGTCACTTAGGTGACATATTTCACCAGAGTTGCCAAAGGAAGAGAGGGTGGCTTTTTATTCAAGGATGCCCCACAGATTGCTGGACATCCAACCCCAGATACCAATTTCTTTTCTTGACTTTTGTAGACTGCTTCAAATCACCCTCTATATAAGTTCTTTCTCTGTGTGAGGAAATGACAGGACACCATAGACACTAATCCTGCTCACACTAATTCATTATCATTGTTCACTCCTCACTATGGTATCTTTATCAGAAGTGTTAAACATTTCTAAAATATAGGCGGTTCATGTTCACTGTGCTCGCTGTGTCTACACATTCAGTATGGCATTCTTTGAATGCCATCAGGGATAATCTTTTCTTCTACCCATGTTAATTTTCTTCTGATTTTAAATATATTCAAACTGAGTCCATTAACAGTGTGTTCAGTATCTGTCTTGATCATCAGACTACATTGTTAACTCCATTTATAATTGTTCATCTACCAGCTTTAGTGCAATCCTTTTTCCTTTTGTGTCCCTTTACTTATCAGAAAAAAACTATATCATCTCTGGAAAGTGGGCTTTAGAATCCATTGTGAACATAAAAGCAAAATATGCATGAGAATCTAAGAAATACCAACCCCCCCCCCCCGCACCTGTCATTTTAAACTCTCCATTTATGTGTCTGAATCACCCTACTGACTCCTTTCCTGGCTATTTGCCTTTAGCATAGTTGGAGAAATGTGTCTTTATTTTATTTGCTTTGTTGAGTATTTTTAATGTTCTTTTGTTTTGCTAGCTACTTGAGCCATTCTTATTCACTTTTACAGCCCTTCATTTTGTATGCAGGACATTTCATCATCTATCTCATCCATCCTGGAGGCTTGATCTTGCAATTTATTGTGCAAGGGAGGAAATGGGTGACCAGGCACAGCCCAGTTCAATTTAAGTAGTCATCCATGTGATTATAAATTGTAGGATCAGATCCTTATTATTTGCCCACACTGGAAATGTTCACCAAATTAACTATACCAGTACAGCAATATGGCAACCTACAATTTGTCTCCCCATATGCAGTCGCAACCTCAAGGTGTGAACACAGTGATACAGGTGTAAAAGGGGAATGTACCAGTGCATACCAATTTATTTCAGTTCAGGAAGTGAAATGAACTATATGGGTAAAAGACACATTTATAGTGAGGGGAGGAGGAGGGGGAAGTCCCCCCACTAGGGCTTATATTGGTATAACTATGTAAACTAAAGGGGAAAAAAATCCACACATCATAATCAACATAGTTATGCCAAAATACGACTTAGAGTTTACATCAGGACTTAGACTCTAGTACAAAAACATTCCATTTATTAAATCATCCCATGAACTTTCTGATCATCACCATGACTGTTTTCATCCATTTCCTAGTTTAACACAGGTTTTATTGAAATTGGTCTGCACTTTTGTGTTAGTTTCTTAAAAGTTTCCAGCCCTTATCAATAATTCCTGTTGTCAGTATGCTAGATCCAGGCAGGCATGGCAAAACTTTCCCTTCTGGAAATGAAGGAAAAATATTAGCTTTATTTTCTCTTACAAAAGAAAAAGTACCTTCCTCTTCCATTGTAACAAGGGCTCCTAAAGCCAATTCATCTTACAAAACAGTTTTGTTTATTTGCTTCCTGATATATACAAATCAAATACAGTACATGTATGCATTTTTAAACACTTTGGTACCAACATTTCAACTGCTCTTCTCACTTTGTTTCTTTTCCCAACTTGTCTTTCCATGTCTGCCTATGTCTTTTTAGTTGGTTGGTCACATAAGTAAATTAAGTAATTCAAAAGCATCCCTAACAGAGAAGCATTCTGGAAGTGAAGGTTTAATAGTGTTTTATTGCCACATCTGCTGTACAACAAACTACAACAGAATATCAATTACTCTTTCCATCTCATGCAATGTATTTGGAACTAAAACTACCAAAATCAGAGTTGTGTAAAAACAAACAGATACCCTGAGAAAGCTCTTTGCCAAGATCTCTGCTGAGCTCTGGATAAAACTGAGAATTTTACGGTCCAAAACAAAATGATAGAACTTCTGTGAGTCTGGTGTCCTTGCTACTTGATATCTAAATAAAAGCAACGTTGAATCTCAAAATGACCATTAGTTAATTTTTTTTTGGGGGGGGGGGGGGGGGGGGAGGAAAGGGAGGGAAATGTGTATATTGGGAGTGATCTGAATAAGTATTCAGCTAACAAAATAAAAATAACATTTTCCATTCACTCACATCACCTTTAATGTTGTGGTGGACAAAATGTGAGGCAGGTGGATGGACTGCTGGTTTTTAGAAGAGGCTGAACAGGTACCCATTCCTAAGCTAGATACTCAATAATACTGTTTTTTCCTCATCTGCTCTTGTCCTTGTCATTTGTCAGCCTAACTTATATTACTTCTAAACTTTAGATCATAAGCATTGGTGCAAAGACTCCATCATGTTTTGCTTTTGAAAGCACCTAATACAGGTGAGGAAGATGTCAGAGTATCCTGAGATTTACAGAGCCACAAACAGGTGAATGGGATCAATGACATCCAGAGTTGTTTGCTGAAGCTTTTATTTCAAAGGTTGCCCTTTCTCTAATCAGATTTGTGGGACCAGTGATGAGTTCTAGTTGACTGGAGTAGAGGCATCCTTAGAAATAAAAGCTTCAGTAAACTGTTAAGCAGCTCATCCTTAATTCATCAATCAGCTGTGAATTAATTGGGTTGCAATTCACCCAGATATGAATGATCCAGGGTTTACTGTACCAAATAATTACCATATTGAAATAAATAGAATTTACAGAAATGTTACATTCAAATCTGTTTTAAGCAGAGTCAAGAAATTAGTAGGTTATTACTGTAAGCTATCCAATCAGCATGAACGTGGCCACACTATATATTCCTATATGTTCTATAGCATATACAGGCAGTCCTTGACTTACAATGTTTTTTGAGTTACAACCTTTCGCACTTACAACGCTTATAAATTGACATGATGTTTCAACTTTCTGATGTCAGTTTCGACTTTACAAACACTTGATCTAATGCCAAGCCACAGCAGTGAACAAGCTTGCTGTATCACCCATCTCTCTGGAGAACATCTGTCCAAACTTCCTTGGTTACTTTCTTTAAGAAAGCAGACAAGACTCCAGAAAAACCTCCAGCCAAGAACCCTTCAAAATGTACAGTAAAGTCTCCTCAAAGAAGTCCTTCCAAATCAATGATTACTATTTACAATATAAATACATTAATGTAGCTATATTACTCATCTATAGTTGATTGAGTACAACATTCTAGGTTATTTTTGGTGAAAATTGGGTATCGGACCTTGGTTCAGGAACCAATCCCCCATTTATAACATTATTTCCTATGGGAAAATTGGTTCCGAGTTACAACGTTTCGACTTAAGATGTGGTTTTCAGGAACCAGTTGTGTCATAAGTCTGAGGACTGCCTGTATGTCATAACATTAGTAAGTTGTAATATTATGACATAATGTTAGTTTAGTTTAACATTTATATTCTGGAGCACTCAAAAGGACAACACAAGATTGATGATGGGTTGTTCTGGGTATTCTATGAAAACATAAAGAAAGCTCTCAACAATTTAACAGGAAAAACTAGCAAATAGTAATAGGGAGACTACACTTCTTACTTGGAGTAGCAGATTTGGGAGTTTGCTTAGCTCAAAAGCCTCAAGACTTTGCATAGTTATTTATTTTGGGGGCACACCTCCCCCTTAGAAACCATCACTAACATAGAAGTAGCACGCAGTAGCATAACTTAACATAGTCCATGCAAGGTACACTTAGTCCTGAGTCTCCTCTAGACCTGAGAAGGTGCTCCTCACTGGCTGCTGCTTCCTCCACTCTGCAGTCTTCCTGCTCCACCCAGCTCTGACTCCAGTCCTGTTGTGGTACAACTGCTTCTCACAGCCTTGGGTCTCTTTCCAGATTCCAAAAAGTAACTTGGCTCCTCTCTGTCTCTCACAGTTTCACTCTGTGTCTCCCTGGGAGCTAGAATCTCTGTCTCCTTTCCTTGGGAGCCTTTTAACTTCCTGTGGCCAGTTAATTATCTTTCTCAGCTGGCACAGTCCTCCTAAGCAGCCTGTAATCACTCCCAACTGCCTGCAGCTAGGCTGTAACCCTTGTAAGCCTACAGAGAGCTACAGCCCAATTTGTATAGTCTGCTGCTAGTGTCTGCCAGCCAGACTCCTACATACGGTATTCACTCACTCATCCAAATTGGTTGCTTAAACATATTTCAATTCCTAATGAGTACCAAATTTTGACATGCATTATTTTCATTTAATCCACTGGCACTTCTTCAGTTTGGCTAATACTGTGGCCTGGCCTCAGTCCTTCACTTGGATTTTTTTTTTTTTTAACATTGCTTTTTTATCATGTGGTAACTGCATGATATGCACAAATTGTACTTTTGTAGTATTGTTATAGTCATGGTGGCACAGGGAAAATGCAATCAGAAAGATTTGTTTGGCAATATCTTTTATTAGATTATTTATACAATTGGGAAAGATGTTATACTTACTGATGTGTAACATAGACATTTCTATTATATCAGGCTCAGTTTGACAACCTTTCAGAAACAACAGACCAGATTCTATTCCAACTGCAAAGTCTAAATGGTTTCTAAATGTGATTCTATTCTACCTTGTTTAAGTTCCTGAAAATCCATTAATGCATCTACTTTTGTAACACAATATCATCTGACCCTTAAGAATGAGTCATAAGAAAGCAGTGCGGAGGTGGAGGAGCAGGATAAAATAGAATCACGCTTAAAAGCAGTTCACTCATAAGTCCACCTGTGTGCTTAATAGATGGAGGAGAATTTGACCCTAAATACCCTTCCTCAGGTGGGTCTGGGTGAAAAGCAGTCACAGCCTAAGCTAAATATCATGTAGAACAGTAATTTAACTCCATTATATTAATGAAAGTGGTCACTTTAAAAGGAATGTGGACAGTAAACTTGTGGAGCAAAGAGAAGTTATCAAAAGTAGTTACATAATAGGTAATGAACATTTGAGATAGATAGATAGATAGATAGATATTCTATCTGTCTGTCTATCTATTCTGCTGAAACAGCATGTACCTAAGTCTGCTAACATGTGAAAATTAGATTCTTTTTACTGTCCAGAGCTATATTTGTTATTAAAGTCAGGTGCTAGCTGCAAAATCTTAGCAAGAATTTATTTCAATTTGATTTCCCCTATTGCTCCTTCTTCCAATTCTCATCTCTCTCTCTTCTGCCAGGTGGTAGAAGAATTTTCCAGAATTTTTCTGGGTGATGTCCAGTGAAGAAATCAATTATATGGAATCTGTGCACAATTAAGTGAAACTTGTTTTATTTACGCTCTTCATCCAGTCCTGACATGAGAAAGACAAGGAGCATGTAGAGCAGTGATTCTCAACCAGGATGTAATTGCTTTATGGGTTTCCTTGAGATGCTTTCAAGGATTCCATGAGGTGCCACACAATGTTAAATGTGCAAGCATGAATCCACAGGACCCAGAAATTTCAAATGACAATCCATAGTGTTAAAACATTCTGACCTGCTGTGGTCTTTCTCAGTTCTTTGCAACAGTTTTTCTATAGTCAAAAAATGAGTAAGAACTAAGAGCTGGCCACCAAGAGGAATGCCTTGAGTCCAATGAGGGGTGCCTTGAGTCTAAAAAGAAGTTGAGAACAACTGTAGAACAACCCCTTCTTTCAGGAATCTCAGCCAAATTTTATGCTTGGTTCCAGGGAGTACCTTAGTCTCCAAAACTGACTAGTCAAAAAGGCAGAAAGCAAGTTCATTTGCTACAATAGCATATCTAGGGGTGGGTGAGAAGAGTACCTGCTCCAGGTGTGCCCCCCACCACCCCCCAATCTGGGAATCATGCTCCCTCACCCTCTGTTGTCCCACAGGGTTTGCTCAGAACCCCAACAATGCTTAGTATACCTCTGCCCACACAGCTCCCCTTACAAAGATACTTGCCAAATTTCACATAAATACCAATCAAGTATATCATCCCAAAACCAGGACCTTGATTGTATACTAAGAAAAAATCTTGAAAAACTGTATGCGACAACACCATGTGTTATCATAGACAATTAGGGTTGGAAGGGACCTCCACAGGTTATCTAGTCCAACCCCCTGCTCAAAGCAGGACCATCCCCACTAGATCATCCTAGCCAAGGCTTTGTCTAGCTGAGTCTTAAAAATCTCCAAGGATGGAAAGTCCACAACTTGTCTGAGTAACCTGTGTAGCCCAGGTGTACTCAGATATATACTTCCCTTCTCCAATCGAAGGGAATTGTTAGCTGGCAAGTGTGCTGTGGTGGAACTGCAGACTGCCCAATTTCCCTCCATCCCTGTAGAACCAGGCCAAGACAGTCAGGGGACTTAACTATATACAAATGTATTTATATTAACTTATCACAAGGAAAAGAAACATGGCTATAAATATATGTACTGTATGTATTTGTGTGTGTATATATATATATATAGCTAAACCAGTAACAAACAATACCCTCTGGGTAAATGCTATAAAACCTTATACAAGTGCTCCAGATACAGGTAAGTCACAGGTAACCATCTGATCTGAAACAGCTAAACCCCAAAATAAACATGACCAACAGATAAACTATAGATAAGTATAGGTGAACACTAAGTAAGGCACAAATAAATACAAATAAACAACAGGTGAAATAATAGCAGAAGGGGGTCCCAGCAGAGCCCTAGGATTCTACTCATCTATTAATTTATAAACATGAGAGTTCACAAAATATAAGGCACAATATCACACCACTTATGGCCCAAGAACCTCAAAAATAAATTTAATCCCGGGGGGAATCCCCAATGCCCTTGGGCTTTTCCCCAAGCCCTTTAAGGAAGTTGGTAACTTCAGGGGGGCCCTCCCAATGGGACCTCCACTTTCAGGAGCCCTTAACTAACCAGGGGGGACTCCCCCTCCCCTGTAGGAATCTTTTTTCCCTGCAACTCCCAGGCCTGGAGGGTGGCCCTCATCCTCTGCACCAAGCTGCTCCCTCACCTGCAGTGGGCTTTGGGGTATTGCTGTCCCTTGGAACGGGGCTCTGCTATGCAGGGCTTCTGGGGCCTTTGTCTTGGCCCTGTCTGCTGGCTCAGTAGCCTGAGCATCATCTGGCTCCCCGGAGTCAACCTTTTGCTATAGGTTGGAAGCCCAGGCTGTCTCATGCAGCACCAGGCTCAGTCCGCTCCTGGACCCTCTGTGTAGCACCTCCTGCACCGAGCTCCCAGCCCTGTGGCAGGGGTTAAGGACCTGAGCTGCCCAAGCTCTCCAAAGATCCTGCTCAGTGCACTGACCTGTGCACCATGTTGTTGGCCATATGCCAGAGGTTGCACACCTGAGCCACCTCACGCAGCTCCCAGGGTCTGGATGCCATGCACCGTGCTGTGCACCAAGAGCCTAGCCATTGGAGCCATCTGCCGTTCCCTGCCAATGGAAGTCTTCAGGGGCACTTACAGGCTACCCTTCCTGGGCTACTGCTGAGCCCTGCTGAACAGCTCTTCTCAGCTCTTCTAAGCCCCACTGGATGGGCTCCACCAATCAAACCAGCAAAATCTCAAGCCTGGGACTCAACCCAAACTCTGAAAAGCAAGCCTGCTACACCTGTTCCAGTGCTTTAGTACCCTTCTAGTGAAAAAAAAAATCCTTCCTAATATTTAACCTAAACTTCCCTTGCTACAACTTAAGACCATTGTTCCTTCTTCTGTCATCTGCCACCACTAACAACAGTCTAGCTCCATCCTCTTTCGAGCCCCCCTTCAGGTAGTTGAAGACTGCTATCAGATCCCCTCTCAGTCTTCTCTTCTCTAGACTAAATAAGTCCAGTTCCCTCAGCCTCTTCTCAGAAGTGATGTGCCCCAGCCCAATTGCCATTACCATTGCCTTCCACTAGACTTTCTTCAATTTGTCCATATCCTTTCTGTAGTGGGGGGCCCAAAACTGAACACAGTACTCCAGATGTGGCCTAACCAGGGCTGAATAAAGGAGAATAATCACTTCCATTGACTTGCTGGCAACATTCTTACCAATACAGCCATTAGCCTTCTTCACAACAAGGGCACACAGTTGGCTCATATTCAGCTTATTTTCCACTGTAAACCATAGGTCCTTGTCTGCAGAGCTGCTGCCCAGCCAGTTAGCCCCCAGCCTGTACTGGTGCATGGGATTGTTCCATCTTAAGTGCAGGCCTTTGCACTTGTCCTTATTGAACCTCATAAGACTCCTTTTGGCCCAGTCCTCCAATTTGTCTAGGTCACTCTGAATCCCAGCCCTACTCTCCAGAGTATCTACTACTCTCCACAACAATCATACCAACGTGTACAGTGTTCAGTGAGGTTTAAACTATACATTTGAGGCTGGATTTAAGGTCAAACTCATAGCTGGAAGACAACAAAAAGAGCTCAAGAAACCTTAACATAAACATGAGAAACCAGTCTCTTATACCTAGAAGGCCAGGAGCTTTAAAGGGTGTGACACAGCCTTCCTGCCTTCTTACATTTTCTGGTTAGTTTTTCTGCTGTAACCCTGGATTTTTATCATTTCTATCCATTAAGACACATGCACCCAGTCTAAAGTAATTAAATCCCAAAAAAACATTTTATCACTTTCCTAATACTCATAAAACAATCAGGAGACTATCATAGTACACAAGATACAAAACTCTTATATTCTAAATGCTCCAGTTTGATATTCAAGTACATTTTATCACCCTGCTGGTGCTAGAACCTACATTATTTAGATAGTCTGACAAATGCAAATTAAGTACTTGAAGTCAGCAAAATTAACTACAATAGTTGATGCTTACAAATGAGTAATTCTCCACAGCTGCCATTTGCTCAATATTATGAAAGAGTCTTTAATTTGATTTAGTAAATCTGTGAAGTGACTTCATTGTATAAATTTACTAACTACATTTGCATTCTTTTCTGCTTACTGCAGGAGAAAAAGAGCCAACTGCAGTCAGAAATCCCACTTTATTAGGCTTCTATATAAATCTTGTATATAGTACATTGTGATCCAAATATCAGCAACCTCAATGAAAAGGGCTATCTGGTAATTTATGATAAATTAAGGGACCTGGGTGGTAAACTAGCGCAAGATAGGTTGTTTGTTTTTTTTGATAACATGTCCCCAGACACTATTCTAGTTCTGATTCTGAGAAGCTAGTCAGGCATCCATGATTGTATGTTGTTTCAATGGTGTGAAAGCAGAGATGGATGCTCAATAAAGGCTCCTTTGTTTCACTGCCTTGAAGCTTATTTGTTACTATGCACTGCTTACCAGAAGCAGATAGTAGACCTTTGCTGTTGTAAGCTCCCCTGAGTCTACAGTATGTTTAGGAAAACATAATACACACACACATAAAATATCAAAAAATATTATTTTGATCAATAAACAGCTTGTTATTCTATGAGAAATTAACAACAAAGGTAGGGAGAAGGAGGGGAACCAAATGGTTAGTTTACCCATGGGCATTCAATATGAGATTTTAAGATTGATGCCACCGTTACAGAGCTAAGCATATGTCTCACTTGCCTTAGTGAATGTTTATATAAGGTTATTGTTTTCTTTTTCTTGGTTTTCTTTTTTACACACCATCTTAAATTACACCAATGCCCCATGTGAACAAATGAGCAGCTATTCAAGAGGAGTTGCTTACAAGAGGTGCCATTTTTCCACTTTGCCAATGGGTGGCGGTAGTATACATAATAGCCTGTTACGGGCTACCCCAAGTTGGAAACACACATCATCCCTACACCAGTGAAAGTGAAACAGTGGTAATACAATGGAAGTGTTCTTTTAGCTGTGGTGGTCCAGGAAATGATGAGAGGTGATATCTTTTCAGCTAGGGACAGACATTACACACAAATTGGTTTAAGTGATCAGAAACTGGTTTAAACCTGTAACAGAACAGAAGTTCAGTGCACATAAATCAGTCACAAAGTAGCTGAAACCAGTTTGAGATAAAACTGTTGAAGGTAGTATCAGATTTAACTGATTTAACTCAAACCGGTTTGTGCAATGTCTGTCCCAGACCTCTTCCTGGTTTGAGTTAAACCAGAGTCCTCCAGCATCCCAGCATGCCCTCTGGGCTAGGCTGTTCTCTCTTCTCCAGAGCAGGGCTGGCTCCATGCCTCTGCTCTCTAGCCTGAGCAGGGACAGCACATGATGAGACACTGAACAGCATGGCCCCATTAAGGCAAAGTGGGGCGGGAGGGTTAATTCCTTCCTCCTTCCCCTCTTCCCCCCACTGCAGCTGCCTGTTTGCCAGGGAGCAGAGGGGAGGGGGCTGCAGTGGTAGCCCCTGGGGCTGGCAGACCCCAACTGCAGGGCAGAAGGGATGGAGGGAGGAATTAACCCTTTTCCCTGGCGCCTTCACCTTAAAAGGGCCATGCCAGGGCTCTGTACTGGGGTGGACTCTTCCCTCTTCTCCTCCTTCACCCAGGGTGGAGGGGAGGGGATCTGTGTGGTGCTGGAGGGGGACTCCTGTTCCTCCTCCTCCTATCTCTGCCACTGCCTGGAGGAGGACACTTCCCCCTGCTCCTCCCCTGCTACCGTGGAGCCCCAGAGCAGGACTATCCCCCATACTGCCATGGGGAGGGGAGGGGGCTCTGTTCAGTGCTGGAGAGGACTCTTTC
>NW_005842002.1:1676689-1680096 GCF_000455745.1 Alligator sinensis
ATTTGCATACCAGTGGCGGGAACTCTTTTGCACCGTGCATTCCTCTTGCAACATGAGCAATGCACTCTGCAAAAGAAGCTGCAGACAAGGCGGGAAACTCGTCCCTGCACCGGGGTTTCCTCTTGCTACAGGAAACTCTCCCGTGCAATGCTCTGCAACTTGACGGGGATAATTCTGGTGCCGAAGCACACACACACAATCATGCCTTTTGGGTCATGACAGAAGTCTCCAGGGGCTCTTCCTGGGCTACTGCTGAGCCCTGCTGAACAGCTCTTCTCAGCTCTTCTAAGCCCCACTGGATGGGCTCCACCAATCAAACCAGCAAAATCTCAAGCCTGGGACTCAACCCAAACTCTGAAAAGCAAGCCTGCTACACCTGTTCCAGTGCTTTAGTACCCTTCTAGTGAAAAAAAAAATCCTTCCTAATATTTAACCTAAACTTCCCTTGCTACAACTTAAGACCATTGTTCCTTCTTCTGTCATCTGCCACCACTAACAACAGTCTAGCTCCATCCTCTTTCGAGCCCCCCTTCAGGTAGTTGAAGACTGCTATCAGATCCCCTCTCAGTCTTCTCTTCTCTAGACTAAATAAGTCCAGTTCCCTCAGCCTCTTCTCAGAAGTGATGTGCCCCAGCCCAATTGCCATTATCATTGCCTTCCACTAGACTTTCTTCAATTTGTCCATATCCTTTCTGTAGTGGGGGGCCCAAAACTGAACACAGTACTCCAGATGTGGCCTCACCAGGGCTGAATAAAGGAGAATAATCACTTCCATTGACTTGCTGGCAACATTCTTACCAATACAGCCATTAGCCTTCTTCACAACAAGGGCACACAGTTGGCTCATATTCAGCTTATTTTCCACTGTAAACCATAGGTCCTTGTCTGCAGAGCTGCTGCCCAGCCAGTTAGCCCCCAGCCTGTACTGGTGCATGGGATTGTTCCATCTTAAGTGCAGGCCTTTGCACTTGTCCTTATTGAACCTCATAAGACTCCTTTTGGCCCAGTCCTCCAATTTGTCTAGGTCACTCTGAATCCCAGCCCTACTCTCCAGAGTATCTACTACTCTCCACAACAATCATACCAACGTGTACAGTGTTCAGTGAGGTTTAAACTATACATTTGAGGCTGGATTTAAGGTCAAACTCATAGCTGGAAGACAACAAAAAGAGCTCAAGAAACCTTAACATAAACATGAGAAACCAGTCTCTTATACCTAGAAGGCCAGGAGCTTTAAAGGGTGTGACACAGCCTTCCTGCCTTCTTACATTTTCTGGTTAGTTTTTCTGCTGTAACCCTGGATTTTTATCATTTCTATCCATTAAGACACATGCACCCAGTCTAAAGTAATTAAATCCCAAAAAAACATTTTATCACTTTCCTAATACTCATAAAACAATCAGGAGACTATCATAGTACACAAGATACAAAACTCTTATATTCTAAATGCTCCAGTTTGATATTCAAGTACATTTTATCACCCTGCTGGTGCTAGAACCTACATTATTTAGATAGTCTGACAAATGCAAATTAAGTACTTGAAGTCAGCAAAATTAACTACAATAGTTGATGCTTACAAATGAGTAATTCTCCACAGCTGCCATTTGCTCAATATTATGAAAGAGTCTTTAATTTGATTTAGTAAATCTGTGAAGTGACTTCATTGTATAAATTTACTAACTACATTTGCATTCTTTTCTGCTTACTGCAGGAGAAAAAGAGCCAACTGCAGTCAGAAATCCCACTTTATTAGGCTTCTATATAAATCTTGTATATAGTACATTGTGATCCAAATATCAGCAACCTCAATGAAAAGGGCTATCTGGTAATTTATGATAAATTAAGGGACCTGGGTGGTAAACTAGCGCAAGATAGGTTGTTTGTTTTTTTTGATAACATGTCCCCAGACACTATTCTAGTTCTGATTCTGAGAAGCTAGTCAGGCATCCATGATTGTATGTTGTTTCAATGGTGTGAAAGCAGAGATGGATGCTCAATAAAGGCTCCTTTGTTTCACTGCCTTGAAGCTTATTTGTTACTATGCACTGCTTACCAGAAGCAGATAGTAGACCTTTGCTGTTGTAAGCTCCCCTGAGTCTACAGTATGTTTAGGAAAACATAATACACACACACATAAAATATCAAAAAATATTATTTTGATCAATAAACAGCTTGTTATTCTATGAGAAATTAACAACAAAGGTAGGGAGAAGGAGGGGAACCAAATGGTTAGTTTACCCATGGGCATTCAATATGAGATTTTAAGATTGATGCCACCGTTACAGAGCTAAGCATATGTCTCACTTGCCTTAGTGAATGTTTATATAAGGTTATTGTTTTCTTTTTCTTGGTTTTCTTTTTTACACACCATCTTAAATTACACCAATGCCCCATGTGAACAAATGAGCAGCTATTCAAGAGGAGTTGCTTACAAGAGGTGCCATTTTTCCACTTTGCCAATGGGTGGCGGTAGTATACATAATAGCCTGTTACGGGCTACCCCAAGTTGGAAACACACATCATCCCTACACCAGTGAAAGTGAAACAGTGGTAATACAATGGAAGTGTTCTTTTAGCTGTGGTGGTCCAGGAAATGATGAGAGGTGATATCTTTTCAGCTAGGGACAGACATTACACACAAATTGGTTTAAGTGATCAGAAACTGGTTTAAACCTGTAACAGAACAGAAGTTCAGTGCACATAAATCAGTCACAAAGTAGCTGAAACCAGTTTGAGATAAAACTGTTGAAGGTAGTATCAGATTTAACTGATTTAACTCAAACCGGTTTGTGCAATGTCTGTCCCAGACCTCTTCCTGGTTTGAGTTAAACCAGAGTCCTCCAGCATCCCAGCATGCCCTCTGGGCTAGGCTGTTCTCTCTTCTCCAGAGCAGGGCTGGCTCCATGCCTCTGCTCTCTAGCCTGAGCAGGGACAGCACATGATGAGACACTGAACAGCATGGCCCCATTAAGGCAAAGTGGGGCGGGAGGGTTAATTCCTTCCTCCTTCCCCTCTTCCCCCCACTGCAGCTGCCTGTTTGCCAGGGAGCAGAGGGGAGGGGGCTGCAGTGGTAGCCCCTGGGGCTGGCAGACCCCAACTGCAGGGCAGAAGGGATGGAGGGAGGAATTAACCCTTTTCCCTGGCGCCTTCACCTTAAAAGGGCCATGCCAGGGCTCTGTACTGGGGTGGACTCTTCCCTCTTCTCCTCCTTCACCCAGGGTGGAGGGGAGGGGATCTGTGTGGTGCTGGAGGGGGACTCCTGTTCCTCCTCCTCCTATCTCTGCCACTGCCTGGAGGAGGACACTTCCCCCTGCTCCTCCCCTGCTACCGTGGAGCCCCAGAGCAGGACTATCCCCCATACTGCCATGGGGAGGGGAGGGGGCTCTGTTCAGTGCTGGAGAGGACTC
>NW_005842002.1:1680157-1684955 GCF_000455745.1 Alligator sinensis
TCCTCCTCCTCCTTCCCGCCTCCCCACCCCCACCACTGCAGGGCAGGGAGGGGGGCTATGTTCAGTGCTGGGAGGGAGGGAGTCTTCCCTATCCTCCTCCTCCTCCCACCCTGCCACTGGGAAGCAGGAAGAGGGGGCTCTGTGCCACACTGCCCTGCCCAACCAGGGCATGGGAAGTGGCAGTAACTGAGCCACAGCTGCTGGGGGTGGCCCCGCCCCTGCGTCCCCTGCCAGCCTGGCTAGCCCACTGCCCAGCCAGCTGCCAGCCGTGCATGCCAGGCCAGGCTTCACTGCTGACAGGCCTCAGTATCCCCATTACTGAGCCACAGCTCCAGGGGTGGCCCTGCCAACTGCTGTAAGTGGCCCTGCCCCTGTGGCCCAGGCCAGCCTCGCTCAGCCCTGGCCACGTTGTTTCCATCAGCCAATCAGAGTGTGAATAAAGCATTATGGACAGACAGACAGACAGACTTAGGCTTTTATAATATTAGAATAGTCACTGGATTAAGGATCAGAATCCCAGTTTCTCTTTTCCCTGGTGAATACACTCACCACTATGCTATAAAGCCACATTCCTTTTCTTACTGACCTACTGCAGCATACAACGTTATATGAGGTAAATTTTCACAGGCACCTATTTGCCCAGCCCCATTAGAGAGTTCAAAGGAAATTACATTTGACTCTGGAGAAAAGAATGAAATATTTTATGCAGTTGTTATTACAGAAGGCAGAAATTTTACCACTTATTCTGAAGGTAGAAGGTAATCATAAACGATTTCCACAGGTAATAGTAACATTGTCACACACTATAGTCTTGTGTGACAATTATACATTTATACAGGTCATGAAGGACTGAAAATGCAATGATTAGGAAGAAAGTATCTTAAAAATTAATGCTAACTTGAATCTAAAGTTCAGTCTATAAAACCTATCACAACTCAAAGCATATGAAACCATTTTAAGTTCCGTATTTGAAGCATTCCTTTCAAAAATACTTTTAAATAAATTGGCACCTCTATTGTGTTCTCTGTTGTATCTTTTAAGAGAGATGTTGAAAATTAAAAGGTATTTTCCATGGCCACTCTTAACACCATTCTGTTTAAAAGTTATTAATGTTACTATCTTATATTATCTTACTGATTAAGTAAAAGGCAAAGATGAGAAAATTATAAATCACAATCCTTGTACTTATATAACCAATAGGTGAGCAATATCTTATTTTCTCCTTTATAACCCCATCTGCCTGCATATTTTGTGAAGATCTGAATGTCTTTCATGTTGCCTTCTCTTTTATCCTTCTGGGATAAGGATGGTACAATTGCATTCCTGTACTATCCATTGTATGCTATTATAAAGAAAGTTGCTCTCATGTCATCATCTTGAAGGAGTCTGCTAATGATAACAAATTTTGACAGGCATCCAGATTTCATCAGGATCTTCTGTAGGGTCTCTCTGTTGATTGGATCAGAGGCCTTAGGGCAATGAAGGCCACATAAAGATCTTGATGTTGTTCACAACACTTCTCCTGCAGCTTCCTAGCAGCAACAATCATATCTATTGAACATCTGAGTTGTTTGAAGCTGCTTTGGGGCTAAGCTAGAACTTTCTCAGTGGGGAAAGTAAGTTTATTGAGGAGAATGGGGGTGAGAGTCTTTCCAGCTATGGACAGGTATGCAATACCAGGATCTATCTTCTTTCCTGAATGGAGTAATTATTCTGGCACCTCTCAAGTCTCTGGGAATTTGTTCATGTTCATGTTTCCATATTTTCATAATAATAACAAGTAGTTGGTAAGAGAGCTTTTTTCAACCTTCCTTATAGATTTCAGCTGTTATTCCATAAGGACCACATGCTTTGTTGTTTTTCTTCCTCTACTTTTGTCTTCCCACCACTTTCACTTGAATTTTCCTATAGGCCTCAGCTTTAATGTGGAGATACATGTCTTGCTTACATTTGGAGCTGATGTCATTCTGCCAAGCTTGGAAGGCTCTTCTTTTTCTGTCAGTGAGAGCTTGTATTTCCCTATCAACCTCACCAAATCACCCTGATGTTCCTTTGCAGAGAAGCCTAAAGATTCTTTGCACACCTCATGGATATCTTTCTTGATGATCTCCCAGTGATAAATGGTGTTGAGATCATCAGGAAGGTCAGAGAGTTTAGGGCAGGGGTGGGCAATTCTTTTGGGCAGAGGGCCACTTACTGCATTTTGGCAAGCCATCAAGGGCCTCATGAAAGGCAGCCAGGGGCAGATAAATATTAATTTTCTAAGGTTTTTAGGGGCCCTGCAGGCTGGATAGAATGGCCTGGCGGGCTGCATCTGGCCCATGGGCTGCATTTTGCCCACCCCTGGTTTAGGGTTACCTTTTTAACCAAAAATTGGGGATTTTTTTTTAAAACAGAGAAAACCAGGATCCCTGCTGATTTTCAATACTAACAATTATGTTGCATATTTCCACTCAGTTTAAGAGCTCCAGGATACTCTTTATTGCTTCTGGGAAGTATATGAAGTACTGTAACTCACTGAAAACTTCACAAAAACCAAAAGACTTTACCAATCCACCCCAAAGCAACCAGCTGCTCTTCCACGTATTACAATTAGAGGGCAATCCTTGGAGAATGTTGAGCATTTCCCTTACCTGGGTAGCTACCTTTCCCAAAATGTTAAAATAGGATGTGATAGTCAACACTGGATAATATCTGTCAGTGCTGACTTTGGACATCTCCAAAACTGTCTTAGATGTTCATGACAGCAGGACCCAAACCAAGCTTCTTATCTACCAGGCTGTTGTCATCTCTTCCTGGTTGTATGGGTGTGGAAATTAGATGACATAAAAAAAACCCCTGAAAACTTTTAAACTTTACCAGCAATGCCTTCAGAAAAATCCTCCATATTACTTGAAAAAATAGAAGAATAAATGCCAGCATTCTGCCCTAAGCAAACACCACCAGCATTGAAGCCATGTTTATATAGCACAAGTTCTGTTGGACAAGACATGTCACAAAGGTACCTGACAACTGGCTCTGAAAACAGGTCCTTTACTGCCAAAAGAAGAGATTCAAGAACGCTGTGAAGGCCAATCTGAAGAAATACAGTGTTAACAGTGTGACAGGGAGGTAAATCCCCTGTTACTTGTTTCACAAGAAAGTGATATTTCCTGAAGCCGATGCAGAGTGACAGGGAAAATGCTGATGTCATTACATGGCAGCAACAACATTAACTACACCTGCAGGGAAAAGTAATGAGATAATTCCTAACCGGAAATGACTTGCAGATAAATGAGAAGGGAAGAATCAAAGACATCCCCCAGAAGGGGAACTGTGAGTCCATGGGAAGTGATGAGCAGAGAGTTGTGTGGACGCATGGAGCTGATGATGGTCCACAGTTAGGGTAAGAGACTCCCTGGTTATTGAAATGAAGGAAGACAATCAAAGACTGCACTTAGCTCCCTATCAGAGGTACTTGGGGAATTTGGAAGTGAGAAACTTTACTTAAAGAGACAGTAAAATGTATCTCAGAAGAAACATAGAGAGAGTGGTTGAAAGAAAATCCTTTCTGTAAAGACTGAGCCTGTGAAAAATCTTGTTTGAGATTTTTAGTTTGGTTATTTTTTTTTTTTGTACTGGGAAGGTGTTAAGCTCCGCTGCATGAGACTTGTGTCTTGATATGAGTAACTGTGTGAATAAGATTGAGACACAAATATAGAACTTATAAACAGCAAGAAGAGTCCTCTGTGTGCTAACTTATAATTTTCCTCCCATCAAAGGCATGTCAGGAGAGGTAGCCATGGAGGAGACCCAAGGGTTTTCTTCTCTTGATTTTCCTTTCTTACAAATTACAAATAGTAATACCTGAGAAACTCAAGCACTGAATCATCACCAGGTGCACCATGATGTATGGTCAAGCATTGATTATTTTGAGCAAACTCACCTCACTATGGAGGTGAATAGATGAGAGACACAAATAGGAGGAGCTGAGAAATTACATCACCAGGATCTACTCCCTCCTCCCAGAGCTATTTAACATGTGCAGGCAAATATGCAAATCTCAGATCAGCCTCCTCAGTCATCTATGGAATTGACTTCCCTATTTATTAGAAGTCTATCATTATTGTATCAAGGGAGTGACACCAGCAACAATGGAAATTATATATTTATGGAGACTTAGGCTACACATAGATTTTGGCTACATAGAGGATATAGCTACTGTGCATTTGTTCATTACTTGTATAGGCAAGTACTAAATAAATGCACAGTAACTGAAGTTACTGCACAGTAGCATCAGCAAATGTTTTTTAAGTGACACTACTGCACAGTAGCCTAACAATACTGCACAGTAGTGTATTAGCACTGTTGGTGTTGTGATGCATTATTGCGCAGTATTATTTGGCTAGTGCACAGTCAGCATCTTGTGTAGACACACCCAGTAAGAAGCAGATGCAGAACCTGCTCTCCAAACTGGCTTCCTGCAGTGGATGGTATTGGTAGTTCCTGGCCAATAGGTGGCAGAGAAGCCAGTTACCACTGAGCAAAGTTACCGCTGAATGAAATTGACTAACAGACTGGACGTGAATCATGTTTGATAAATTTTGTAACCTTACTATACATTTTTCAAAGGGTAACTTTACCAGGGATTCATTTTATTTAAAATAATACAATCATAGAAAATTACGGTTGGGAATGACATCATGAGGTGATCTAGTCCAGGGATTTTCAATCTTTTGGGGGTTATTGTACCCCCAGCGGCCAGTCAAGAAGGCAGGCATCCCCCAGTGTGTGTGAGGAGGGGGAAGAGAGTGGCTTT
>NW_005842002.1:1684965-1690374 GCF_000455745.1 Alligator sinensis
GGGGGGGCTGCTACTGAGTACCCCTGAGGCCATCACAAGTACCCCTCCAGAGGTACACAAAACCCTGGTTAAAAACCCCTGATCCAGTCCAATCCTCTGCTCAAAGCAGTGTGGATCTTAAAAACATCCAAGGGTGGAGATTCCTCTCAGAAGTCATGTGCCCCAGCCCCCTCATCATTTTTGTTGCCCTCCACTAGTCTCTCTCTAATTTGTCCTCATCCTTTCTGTTGTGGTGGCTCAAACTGGACATAGTACTCCAGATGTGGCCACACTAGTGCTGAATAGAGGGGAAGAATCACTTCCCTCAATCTGCTGGCAATACTCCTAATGCAGCCCAGTATGCCATTACCCTTCTCTGCAACAAGAGCATACTCTTGGCAACTTATTGTCCACTGTAACCCCCAGGTCCTTTTCTGCAGAGCTGCTGGCCAGCTAGTCAGCCCCCAGTCTGTACTGGTGTATGGGATTATTCTGTCCCAAGTGCAGGACTTTGCACTTGTTCTTGTTGAACCTCATGAACTTCCTATCGGCCCAATCCTTCAAGTTGTCTAGGTCACTCTGAATACTAGCCCTACTCTCCAGGGTATCTACTACTCCCCCCAGCTTGGTGTCATCTGTAAACTTGCTGAGGGTGCACTCTATACCATCTTCCATGTCATTGATGAAGATATTGAACAAAACCAATTCCAGAACTGACCCCTGGGGCACTCCACTTAATAGGATCTGCCAACTAGACATTGAGCCATTGATTACCCTTTGGCCTTTGACCCTTTGAAGCTGATGATCCAGCCAGTTTTACAGTCTATTCATCTGCTTTACAGTCCATTCATCCAACCCATACTTCCTTAGCTTGCTTGCAAGAATCTTGTGGAAGACCATATCAGAAGCCTTGCTAAAGTCAAGATATATTACCTCCCTTGCCTTTCCCCTTTTGCATACACAGAGCCAGTCAACACAGAAGGCAATCCGGTTGGTCAGAGGAAACATTGTATTTAGTGACTGAAGAGACAGGATTGTGCCATGCAGAGCCTCATCATTGCTCATGATCAAACAGATTCATATTTCACAGAAGACCCATATGTATTATGTTCCAAAAGAACAACTTTGTGGGAATTATTTGCAGTTGCTTTGTTAATCTTAAATTGCTTTCCATGAAGTGAGTTGCTGCATAATAAGTGAGGATGGCATTCTTTAATGTTATTGGAATATTTTTATGTATGATGAAATAGTATAGAAGCAGTGATAATTATATTTGTACACACTGTTCTGAGTCTATAGTTCTCATTAGACATACAAGCTCCTCCATAGCATTTCAGGTAATAAAGAATAACCAGAATGCTGCTGCATGAAGAGGTTCATTTTTCAGCGGAGCAATAAGCTGTGCAACGTTTATATTAGTGACTGAAACTATAAGCAGTAGACATATAGTAGCAATGACAACCATCCATCCTATGAATGACAATGCCTGGAGTTCTAGTAACATCAACATCAAAAAGCACTCAATCTCATAAAGCTTGGTGATGAATAATGCAATGGGACACATATCTCGGCCTAAAACAATGAATTATTCATGTGTATTTCTTTTCTTTTCTAAATAAGTATATTGAAGGAACATGAAGTATATTAGGTTTTAAGAAGGATCTGATACACTTTAATGGTTACTATAACAGCTAAAAAAACTTTAAATCTATTGAGACCAAATTTAAAATTGGTGCAATAGACAGAAATCCATTGAAATGACTGGAAATGTGAGGATGCTTGTGTTTAAACCCCGTCTGAATGTGGCCATTGTGTTTTTAAAAGATGGTGCATGTTTGCAAGAGATTTTAGAGACCTGAAAGTAAGAATTATACTTTGTTTATTCTAGTTTCTATCTGAAGTCTTTTTGTTTTGTTTTTAAAGGGAATGTGGGCCAAATTCTGATGTAAATACTAATGAATTGGGATTTATGATATACATTGGGGCTATAACATACTTTTTCTGGCAGCCTAAGGGTTTACTTTCCTGTAAATTAAACTGCCATAGAGATTAGACTTCTTTACCATCACATACACGTATTGATGTGTGACAGACATTTCTACTGTAACAGGCTCAGTCAGTCTAGCCAGGCTTAAGGGAGTGTAGGCTGATAACATACATGCCAAAGAATCAAAGAAAATAATAGTAGGCAAATCACTTAGGACGAGAATGTAAGGATGAATGAAATAGATAATTCCTTACCTTTCTGGGAAGAATGAAAAAGTGCTACACTACTGTGTCTTAGCTTCCACTTACTGCAGAATGAGAGCATGCAAGTGGGCAATTACCTAGAAGCAGCTGACACACAGAAAATCCCCACTGCCTTTTACCTCATGAGTATATCTACACAAGATGTTACATCACTGTAGCAATGAGCTACGGTGACATAGCTTGTCACTACAGTGACATAGCATTGGCAGGCACAAACCATGATGCCAATGCTACTAAGCAGTAGCAATGAGTTACTTCACAGTCGCTTGTTGCTACTGAGCAATAGGGTCAGAAATGACCTGTGCACCACCTTGACTGTGCAATAATAACTGTGCAGTTCGGTGCCCATGTAGATGCACCCCATGATAACTAATTCATCTGCCTATTGTCTAACATCTTCCTATCTTCTAGACTGCTAACCTTGACTTCTTTAGCTTTAGGCTGCCTGTACATGTACTCGGGGGGGGGGGGGGGGGGGGGGCTTTATGCATTTTATTAGAGCAGTTCCCAAACAGCCACTTTAATTAAAACAGCTCATTGTCGGATGTATTAATCACCCCCACCACTCCAATTTCAAAATGGCCACAGATGCACTTTAACTAAAGGTCATTCAATCAGGTTTAGTTAAAGTGCCTCTGTGGCCATGTTGAAACACTGGGGGGCTTAATACACATGATGGTGAGGCGATGCTGGAGCATTCTAATTAGAATAAGAATGAGCATGTCTATCAGCAGCCTTAGAGACCAAGTTCAGAACTGAAATATGCCATATTATCTTGCATGTAACATGCACCTTCCCCCCCCCCCCCCCAAAAAAAAAAAAAGCTCCTGAAAATTGGAGTGTAGCTTATATGCAAGAAATATAGTAAGGCCGGGTTCTGCTGCTTACCAGGTGAAACTGAAAGTACAATGTGCAGTGATTCATGGGGAACAAAACCATTTGCAGGCCTGCAAAGATAGATTTTTTTTTTCATTCTGCCTTTCAAAATCAAGATGTGTATTATATTTTAGGGTGTGTTGTAGGCAAGAAAATACAGGAATGAACTCATCAGTTCATCTATGTGAGTATAAGGGAGCTGGTGTCTTAAAATAATATTGATAGGACCAAAAGAAAGAGATGTAGTTTTGAACCTATTAAATATGTATTCCTGGTAGGCCATGTATTCAGACAACTTTTCTTACTATTGTCATTTAAGAAATGGACATGTTAGTGGGGGTTAGCCATAGGTCTGCAATCATGTTGCTTTGTTCAATATTTGAAACTCATCTTTTAGTTTACTTAAACAGTTCGTGCATGTTTTCTTCTCAATGTAAACATTTTTTGCCATGCCTATGGTAAATAGTCTTGTTCAAATATTTATCTTACTATCTAGTAGGAATAAGTATTGGACAGAATAAATCAACATTTAGCAATACATCTTCAGTCTTCAATTGATATAACTGGTGGTTTAACAAACCACATA
The DNA here is from genome assembly GCF_000455745.1 of Alligator sinensis. NCBI lineage: Eukaryota > Metazoa > Chordata > Crocodylia > Alligatoridae > Alligator > Alligator sinensis. The sequence continues at coordinate 1,688,657 of NW_005842002.1, forward strand.
GCTTCATTTTACAGCTTTTTTCTTTGTCAAATACTGGAAGACAAGATCAGTAGCATAGGGATCAGTAGCATAATGAGCAGTGGGTGGCTGGGCCACATGTTCTAGGGAAGAGGTTTGGGGGGTGGCAAGAATAGCAGCCACCACTTCTCTCAGCCCAGCTGCTGCAGTCAGCTCAGCCACTGCTGCCACCCCAGCCTCTGTTGCCACCCTTGCTGCCACTGCTTACCATGGTGCAAACTGTTGTTGTTACCCCTCTGCAAGGGACCAAAATGTGATAATCATTTACCAGAGAGCAAGAGAATTCATCATGCTATGAACATCTGTAGATTGTATTGCATGATAGCTCATTATGAGCAGGCCTTTGACAACTCATGGAGAAGTTGAAGGTTGTAGCAATACAAGTTTAATTCATTGGGGTAGGTGTGGCTTAACTATCACAAGTTTGGGAAGCTGGTAATTCTAAGTGCTCCAACTGCTTAATCAGCATACAGTTTCTTAGCATTATACCTGTATCAGACATTTCTAAACTTAAATATTTTACTCATATCAGCTTGTTATGAATAAACCGCAGACATTTCACTATTGAATGAGTTAAGAAATTAAATTTCTTTAGGACCTATCTATACCACGTACAGTTATTAAAGTTGGCAGCATTCCTAACTGAGCTGTACACAAGAAGATCTACTTAACAAAATGCCTAATTTTCAAAGCTTTACTGTCTAAATGATTCCAAAATGGCTCTGCCAAAAATTGCTCTGCATTCTTTTGGGTGTGCTTTATTTTTTGGTAGAATAGAAAGCCATCTTCTTCTATGCACCACTGGAAAATAGCTCATGTTAATGACATCTATAGCAGGGTCACTGAAAGTCTCTGAGTCAGACTGGAAACACACCTAGGGTGCATCCAGATGTGCGTGCACATGCCTCTTGCAGTGTCTCAAACCCCTTTGAGACACTGCAAGAGGCATGTGTGGGAACAAAAAAATGTTCCCTGCACTTCAAATTTGCAGCGCGGGGCAAAATTAGACCCTCCAGAGGGAAAAAAAAGTGTGCTGCAAAACAGCTGGGCAAGGCATGGTCCTGGACCATGCCCTGAGGCAACTGGAGGGTTGGATCCTCCCCAGGGACATTCTGGTAGCCAGCCAGAGCATCTCTATGGCTGGCCCTTGCCCCAGTGCTGAAGCGGGGGACAGGGCTTGGACCCTGCAGGGGGGCTGGGACCCTGCAGGTGGGGCAGTCCATGTGCTGTGTTGGGGGCTCTACCTTGTGGGGGGCAGGGGGCCCACACCTTCTAAGTAGCCCCACACACACAGTCCCCCCACATCCACAGTTCCCCCACACCTACCCACACACTGACCCCAGCCCCCCACATCCCTCCACACCCACCAATACACTCACCCGCATCCCCCCACCCTCCTTCCCACCATCTTCTGCAAACCCCACATCCCCCTATCACACACCCACCATGTGATAAGGAAACTAAAAACAAACATCAAAACATATAGGTATTTAGGATTTATTTTATTATGATGGAGGCACTGGTAGGCTTCCAAATTGCTTTCAATTTGTAAATATATCAATAAAACATTGCCCAACTGATTTGATCTCTCCTTCTCTCCCTCTCTCTCTCCCTACACACACACAGATTCATAGATTCTAGGGTCAGAAGGGACCTCAATAGATCATCGAGTCTGACCCCCTGCATAGGCAGGAAAGAGT
>NW_005842002.1:1690593-1702058 GCF_000455745.1 Alligator sinensis
GTGCCCCCGTGATGAACTTATAGGCAGCCACAAAGTCACCTCTCAACCTTCTCTTGCGGAGGCTGAAGAGGTCCAGGTGTCCCAGTCTCTCCTCATAGGGCTTGGCCTGCAAGCCCTTAACCATATGAGTGGCCCTTCTCTGGACCCTCTCCAGGTTATCCACATCTCTCTTGAAGTGTGGCGCCCAAAATTAAATGCAGTATTCCAAATGCGGTCTGACCAGTGCCCGATAGAGGGGAAGTATCACCTCCTTGGTTCTATTTGTCATGCATCTGCTGATGCACGATAAAGTGCCATTAGCTTTTCTGATGGCTTCATCACGCTGCCGACTCATGTTCATCTTAGAGTCCACTAGGACTCCAAGATCCCTTTCTGCTTCCGTTCCACCAAGCAGGTCATTTCCTAGGCAGTAGGTATGCTGGACATTTTTCCTTTCTAGGTGCAGCACTTTGCATTTGTCCTTGTTGAATTGCATTCTGTTGTTTTCTGCCCATTTGTCCAACCTGTCCAGGTCTGCTTGTAGTTGTTCCCTGCCCTCTGGCGTGTCTACTTCTCCCCATATAGTGGTCTTTTGTTTTACTTGTGGAAGAACATGGATTTGGGGGAATTTTAAAGAGTGATTTTGTGATTTTTTTTATCAGAGATTTTGCAGTTTTTAAATAGGGACCACCAAAATTCCTGCTAGTAAGCCAAGTGGCAGGACCCAGGCAGAGAGGCCTGCTCAGAGCTGGCACCCGGGATGCAGCTGGAGGCGGCTGATGCTTTGACAGTTCAAAGCAAGCCATCACACTGAGAACATCTTCTGGGTGATAGCTGCCCAGATGGCCGGGAGGTGACACAACTGGCAGCAGTGCCACACAAAGGCCAACTGTGTAACCACAGCCCACTGACAGCTGGCTCAGAGATGTAGATGCCTCTAATGGCCATGCAGTCCCCATCCAGGTCTGGCAGGCATGCAGCCTTGGGGCCACATGCTTTCGCAGGTGGCATCAGGTCACAGCCAGGCCATAGCCACCACTGGCACACTGCTGCAGTTGGTAGAGTGTGCAGGGAACTCTCAGGACTGCTTCAGCAGTCCAGCTGGCATAAGGGGTAGTGTCCCCAGGTGCCAACTGAATGGGTCCCAGAAGGTCCTATCTATTTGTCCATTCAAAATTGCCATGGGCTCTAAGGCCCACCCAGCAAATAAATAGCACCCCAGAAGCTCCTGAGTGTAAGCAGCCCTGAGCTACTTGACAGGGCAGCTTTTTATACTGCTGTGGCCAGCACAGGTGCTGGCCCCAGCCTCTAGATCCTCCTGGCTGCAGATCCAGGAGGAGCCAGGCAGGGTTATTTTGCCCCAAGTGGCACAATTTGCCCCACACTAAAGTGCGTGTCCGGGAACATGCACTGAGGCAAAAAGTCTCAGTTCAAATTTGCACCGCTTCTATTTGAGCTGGTGTAAGAGCACATGCCTGCATGTGTGGATGTGCCCCTACATGCCATTTTCATCCAAGGAATACTCTCTTTTCAAAGTCCTGAATTCTCTGGGGTATTGTTGGGCTCTACCAATCATCATCTCAGTTCACAGTTTTGTTAGAATTTGTCTAGAAGCAGATGGAAGACTTTTTTCAATGATGTTACAGTGGTGAGTCATCATCTTCTGAGCTCCTTGCAACATGGACAAAAAACTGGCATAACATTCCAAAACAGCTGCAACATGATTGCATTGAATAAAATAAATTATAAAGGGAATATGTGACCTAAAAATATTCCAGAATACATTTTACAAGGAAGGGGAAAGGATTATACATACCAGATAGTAGATGTAAAACAATGTCCAATATAAGAATAAACTCAGATATTAATAAAATTGACTGAAAGTGAGTTTGAAACAAAATGAAATTATTTGATTAGGAGGATGTTTATAGCAAACTCAGTGAAAACTGAGCTTAGATAGGTCTATAGATTTTATTGTATAAGCTTTGCTATTTAGCAAAGTGGTTGGATTAGATGACTTGAGAAGAGAATTCTAACATTTATACCCCTTTGAAGAAGCCAGCAATGGGTTCTTTACAACCAAGTTCATCACTAAATGTGTAATATACCAGTAATAATTGTAATAACATAGAAGAGAGAAAGTGAGAGAGTGTGTAAAAGGAAAGGTGAGACATTATGAAGCAACATGATAAGATTAGTAAAGTGACCTCATTAAAGCCTTCTTTCCTATTAAGCCAGGAAAAGACAAACAATGTGAATAATTAGATTGATAGCTTTCTAAAGTCCTTCACATAATCACATATATATACACTCATACACCCACTTATACATATATATTGTTATATTATATTTTTAGTAGTCATTGAAAAGAATAGGTGATGCTTTTGAAAGGTTAGTGTGTTTTTCTAATTAATAACAAATATGGACCTGGTAGAAACTGAAAGAAGATCAGAAATCAAATACAGTGTTCTTCACTAGATATCATGCCTATGGTTTTAGTCATTCTTTGGATCATCCTCTCTAAGAAGCAATTTAGTTCCAGATAAAAAACTGGTCTGTTGAACAGATGGCTGCCATTTATATCAAGCTGTGCTAAATTACATTAGGTGGTTGTTTTCATGATGATGTGTACTAATGTCCACTGAAAATAAAACTGAAACTAGTCAGTGTATTTCACATAAGAACTGAATTAAGAACAATGGTCATAGAATTTAAATGAAAATAAATCATTCATTTACTAAAGAGCCCCCAAATCAAGCAGAGTATTTATGTTTCTTTAGCTTTGCATTTTGAAATGTTTTTAAAAGTTGGTGAGATCACACCATGATTTGTAAATCATCAACAGCTGTAGGAAAAGAGTTGATAGAGGCCAACTACCATATATTTAAATCTTTTATAATAGGACACTCTGAATATTGTGCTAGTGAATACTGCAGTGCTCATGATTTGATTAACTCAGAGTGGAATGCCTGTACTTCATTACATGTAAGTAATATAGGAAAAGAAGAGAAACTGTCATGGAATTTAATTATCCATATTGCTTGTCTCTTCCTGACTTAATGGGTCATAGACTCGTACAATAAACTTTTATATCAAGGAAGGAAGCACGGACTTTTTGATTTTTTTAGCCACTTTATTCAGGGGCTCAGGGTACAAGAAGTTGGCCCCTCTGGGGTCCAGGTCCAATATACAAAGCAAAGACAAGCAAATTGCCATCAAACCAAGAGCATCATGTCATTACATTCATAACATCACACCATGACAGACACCTTCGCTGTATTACATGTCATGCCTAACATGCTGTTATCCGGTCGGGACACCAGCCACACGGTCATACAGACCAAATCCCTCTATAAACAAATGATTCCTACTCTGCTCTATCCAATCATACATGTGACAACACCTTCAACTTCCCACACAAAGAAAAAGCAAAAAGCAGCCTGGTGAGGACCCAGGGCATGGCACAAGCTGGGAGTCACAGTCTAACAGCGAGCCTTCCCAGTCACCCAAACTGGTCATGACATCAGAGCATGTATTGAAGATGGCCATTCTCCACATGGCACAACACTCCGTCAAGGGCCCAGCATGCCTCAAAGACAGGCACTGCCAACCAGAGCACAACATGATCAAACTCTAGCTGGTTGTCCATTCAAAATTACCAGGAGGCTGAAAAGCCACAGGGCATTGTATGAGCCAGTCCCAGAAAGCCAGCTGCAGTGGCTCTTGAGGACGGCCATCTTGTCCTGACCCAGTAGAAAGTTGTCCAGGCAGATGGTACCCTGCTCAGCCACCCAGTATAGGTAGGAACACATGTAGGTGGTCTCAAGCGGTTCCTGCCCAGTGCTCGCAGAGGTGGCTCAAGGGTGACAAAGAGCGGCCACAGGCAGGGAAATTTGAGGAAGGTGTGAAAGAGGTTCTTCTCAATGCACCCAGGGCAGAAGGGGCAGGCTGTTGAGGTGAGTGGGTCAAAGTGGGACCCAAATGTGACAGTGGCTAGGATGCCATGCAGCAACCCCCACTGCAGGTCAGTCTTCTTGGCGGTTGGCAGCTTATACAATGTGTGCCAAACTAGGCAGGCCAGTGGGGAATCTAGTGAAGCATCAGCAGGGTGCTAGGCCTACCAGCCAGCTCACTAGCCATGGCCAGGGTGACTAGCAGTGTGGAAAAAGCCTTGCTTGGAGCCTCTGCAGCACAGGGGACCTGGCATGCCTGGAAATGGTCATCCAGGGTGGCTGCTGCCTCCAGTGGGAGGGCAGTCTGGATGTCACACAGGAGACAGCCCACACTGCAGACAGAGAACATGCCTAGCTGGGTGGTTAGGGCCTTGGGCGAGAGCCAGGCCGACTGAGAGGGGTCAAGGAGATGGCTCAGGCAGAGGACACATGCCTGGATGAGGGTGGCCATGAGGCTGGCAGAGACCAGGCTCAGCACAGGGTGCCTCAGGGCTGTGCACCAGGGGCTCCCTCAGCAATTGCAGGAACTGCAGATGCTGGGCCCAGGGATGGAGGTGGAAGGTGGCCTGCCAGGCTCATACCATGCTGTGGTAGAAAGCTGGAAGCACACCCAGTTCAGGACCATGAGGTCCAGCAGGAAGAGCTGCTGATTGAAGCCGAGGTCCCCCATCTTCTGCAGGAACTGGCTCACCAGTTGTTGCAAAGGTAGGCACTTCTCGCCATAGAGGAGTCGCTGAAGGGCTTGCAGGCAGAAGGCGGCCACCTTGTTCGCAAAGTCAACCAGGCTTTGGCCCCCCTCAGTGACAGGTAGGTAAAGGATATCTTGTGGGAGCCAGCGATGCCCATTCCAGAAAAAAATATATCAGGAGGCGCTGGAGGCTCTCAAGTATGTCCTGTGGTGGGTTGAGTACAGTGCACCAGTGCCATAGGGTCACTGCCACCAAGTTGTTTGTGATGAGGACACATCCACAGTAAGAGGGGCTGGGTAGGCACCAGCGCCACCATTGTAGGTGGGCCTCCACCCCTCAAGTCTGTCCCAGTTGCACGTCATAGATTCATAGATGTAGGGTCAGAAGGGACCCAAGTAGGTCTTCAAGTCCAACCCCCTGCTCTGGGCAGGAGAGAATACTGGGTTCATATGACTCCAGCTAGGTGATTGTGAATCCTCCTCTTAAAGACCCCCAAGGTAGGAGCCAGCACCACTTCCCTTGGAAGTTGGTTCCAGATCCTAGCCGCCCTGACTGTGAAGTATTGCCTTCTAATGTCCAGCCTGAACCTACTCTCAAACAACTTATGGTCGTTATTCCTTGTTACTTTGGGAGGTTCTCTGGTGAACAGGGTCTCTTCCATTCCCCACTGGTCCCCCATGGTAAGTTTATAGATGGACACCAGGTCCCCTCTCAGCCTTTTCTTGTGAAGGATGAACAGGTTCAGGTCCCGTAGCCTCTCCTCATAGGGTCTGCCCTGCTGTCCCTGGATCATGTGAGTGGCCCTCCTCTGGACCCTCTCGATGCTGGCCACATCCCTCCTAAAGTGCGGCGCCCAGAACTGGACACAGTACTCCAAGTGTGGCCTGACCAGTGTTGCACAGAGGGGGAGGATCACCTCCTTGGACCTGCTTGTGATGCATCTGTGGATGCATGACAAGGTGCAGTTGGCCTTACTGACTACATCCTCACATTGGTGGCCCATGTTCATTTTGGAATCAATAATGACTCCAAGATCTCTTTCTGCTACTGTGCTTTCGAGAAGGGCATTCCAGAGCCTATAGGCATGCTGCTGGTTCTTACTGCCCAAGTGCAGTACCCTGCACTTGTCAGCATTGAATCCTATTCTATTCTCATTTGCCCACCCCTGTAACCTGTCCAGGTCCACCTGTATCCTGTCCCTCCCTTCTAGCATGTGCACCTTGCCCCAAATCTTGGTGTCATCAGCAGATTTGAACAGGGTGCTTTTCACCTCCTTATCCAAGTTTCTAATAAATAAATTGAACAGTGTGGGCCCAAGGACCAAGCCCTGGGGAACTGCACTGCCCACATCCTTCCAGGCCGAATATGACCCGTCCATCACCACTCTCTGGGTATGGCCCCTCAGTCAATTTGTGACCCATCTGACTGTGTAGGTATCAATGCCACAGTCTCCTAGCTTTTTAATGAGAATGGGGTGGGAGACAGTGTCAAAGACCTTCCTGAAGTCCAGAAAGACTACATCCACCGTGACACCAGTGTCCAATGATTTTGTGACCTGATCATAGAAGGCAATCAGGTTGGTCTGACAGGACCTGCCCCTAATGAACCCAGGCTGGTTGCCCCTGAGCATCATCCCCCCTGCTGGTCCTTCCCAGATGTGCTCCTGGATAATCTTCTCAAAGAGCTTCCCCAGGATTGATATAAGACTAATGGGCCTAGAGTTGCCTGGGTCCTCCCTCCTCCCTTTTTTGAAAATGGGGACCACATTGGCCTTCTTCCAGTTGGCTCGCACCTAGCCAGAGCACCACAAGTGCTCGTAAAGCCATGCCAGGGGCCCCTCGATAACCTCTGCCAATTCCCTCAGAACCCTGGGGTGGAGAGCATCTGGACCTGGTGATTTGAACATGTCCAGCCCCTACAGAAGTTCCCTAACTTGGTTCTTCCTGACCTTAGGCCTGGCGGAGTCTCTCCTGAGTCCATCCTGAATCTCGGTGGGGCGAGTCCCAGTCACTGGAGAAAAAAATGAAGGCAAAGAAATTGATAAAAAGGTCTGCCTTTTCCTCTGGTGCAACCACCAGATTGCCAAGTGTATCCTGCAGGGTCCCCACATTACCCGGTGCCTTCTTCATACTCACTATTTAAAAAAGGACTTTTTGTTGTCCTTGAGCCTTGATGCTAGCCCTAGTTCCGTATCTGCCTTAGCTTTCCTAACAGGCCCCCTACAAACCCGAGCGATGGAGGTATACTCCTCTTTGGCGATAGCCCCTCCCTTCCACTGGGCGTACTCCTTTTTGGCTTTCAGGCATTTCTGAATGCCTTTGGGGAGCCAGGGGGGCTTTTGAGCACTCTTGCCCCCTTTGATTCTCATTGGAACTGTCACCCCTTGGACTCGGAGGATCGTCTCCTTAAGGAACGACCACTCGTCTTGACTATCCGACATGTATAGACTGTAACCCCTAATATTTACTGCCCAGTCGAGGGATGAATCCCACCAGGTTTCTCTGAGCCCTACTATGTCCAGGTTTATACTAGCTTTCCGGAGGGCGAGTTCCTCCTGTTTATTTCCCATGCTATGAGCATTAGTGTAGAGGCATTTAAGGCCTTGTATTGGTGCATGCACCACCCCGCAATACTTAGTACTATCCAGACCCCCATCACTTACTTGAGTACTCCTTATGCATGTCATCCATCTTAGCTGGGAGGTGTCCTAATGTCCTCCTGTGGCCCCATACCCCAGCAAAGCTAGTTTGAAGCATGCTGTACAAGATCAGCCAACCTGGAAGAAAAGACATGCTTGCCTTTAGGAGAGAGATGTAGCCCATCCCTCCCAAGCATGTCCCCTGTGTGAAAGTGTGGGTCATTGTCCTGGAACCTGAGGCCTGCCTGGCCATGCCAGTTCTGTAGCCACTGGTTAACCTCGCCGATGCAGGCCTCGTGTTGCCGTCTGCATCTACTTACTGGGAGAATAGAAGAGAATACCACATGTGCCCCTGTCTCCTTGAGCTTGGCTCCCAAGGCCTCTAAATTCTTCATGATGTGGTCTGGGTTACCCACGGCCACGTCATTTTTTCCCTCATGGATAAGGACCATTGGGTACTGGTCTGAGGGTCGAATGTAGGCCAGGATCCTCTCTGTGATATCTTGAATCCAAGCCCCAGGCATGTAGCAGACCTCGCATGCCATGGGGTTGGGTTGATAGATGGGACCCTCTGTTCCCCTTAGGATGGAATCCCTGATGATGAGGACTCAGCATTTCTTCCTCCTGGTACTCCCTCTCTGCGCCATCTGTGTTATGCATGGAGTGGCACTGTCCCCGCTGGAGGCATCCCCTTCACCCTCCACCTCCAGGGCTGCCAGGGCCTCATATCTGTTCCTGAGTTGTACCTGGGGAGCCTCCACCACAGTAGCCCCAGTAGCCCTGGTTCTGGTGGGTACCCTCTGCCACTCCTCTATTGTGTGCCTCTCCTGGGGGGGTCTGTACGCTGGATACCTGGTTCTGCAGTGAACAGAAATAGGTGTCAATCTCATTCTTTGTAGCCCTGATCCCCCTCACCCTATTCACCTCAGCCTGGAGCTCCCTCACCTGCTCCTCCAGGGCCCTAAGCTGTGCACAGGAAGGACAGGCAAGGGGACCACCAGACCCCTCCCCTACCACCAGACTCTAGGTCCCCTCCAGGCTGCCCCCAGACAGGGGGGCAGGGGGATGCTGACCCTGCCATGAGCTCCATTTGGGCGGAGGCCCCAGAGGAGCCCAGGGCAGGTGGCGTCGCTGAGGCAGGGCCCCTAGCAGCTGCACTCCACATCTGTATCATGTCCAGGGAGCTGTGAGTCTCTTACCTGTTGGAGGCCCCTTCTGGACCACTGCCGTGCACCCGCCATGCATGAACACTGACACAAATGTGGGCACGCCCTTACAAAGTGTGCCTGTTTGTGCACACAGTTTGTACACACTGCCTGCTGCCACTGGTGAGGTACGGGGGAACACGTGTGTGTGTGCCCAGCTCCCTCCTCACTCTGCTCCTGGTCTCCAACTGACATGAAGGTTGGTGGCCCCAGGAACATGCCCAGGACCTTGAGGCCCTTGCGGCATCAGGTGAGGTCCCCTGGCAAATTCAGGGGGGTTGCATTGATCTACGCACCAAGCAGCAGGGACTCACTCTTGGCCCAACACTATTTATATCAGTTTGTCATCCATATTCTTGTGAAATTAAATCTAAAAGTCATTTAAAGCTGTGATGGGGTACTTTGCCAATACTACCATGTTACTTCATAGCCCAACACCCTCTCTCATTTTATGAGCTTAGATGTAGTTGCTCAAGGGCCCAATGCAATGCTCAGTGAAGTCGATTAAGTCTATTGGTTGACTTCATCGGGCACTGGATAAGTCATATACATCTAACAAAGACATCTAGCATTTTGGGTAACCTCAGAAAAGTTGTTGTCAGATTCTTCCTGTAACCAAGACCACTTACTGTACCTGGAAAGCACTACATGAGGAAGAAAAACTGTCCAGCCTACACCACGACCATCTTTGGTGTAAGTAAACAATCTTTTAATCAACCATTACACGTCTGTAACTAATTCTAACTCACCACTGGTTTTCTTCGACCCCGCGTGCCCAGGCCGCTGGCCACAGCCCGTGTGCACAGAAACGGGTTCGCATACTGCTCCTAGCCTGCACATGGCCGCATGGACGGGATCGGGAGGCAGCCCACACATGGCGATGAGGATGGGATTAGAAGAAAACAGGATGGGATCAGAAGAAAACCGAATGGGATCAGAAGGGGACCCGATAGAGCTAGAATTGGTTAAAAACTGCCCTTGGCGCGATAACCAACGCCAAGTGAGAAGCTTTGAGGAACTGGAGGTGCATATCACTTACCACCAGGCGGGCGGAACGGGTGAAAGATTTGTCAGCGGACGCCTTTCACTAAAGGGAGAAGAGGGAGTCTCCGAAGACGGAGCCCCGAGAGAGAGGGAAGTGTATTTGCTCCCCGCAGCGTTCGGGTGTATAATGAGAAACGAACGGGTCCTGTTCAGACCCCTCGATACGGTGTCCCTCGCCGGACCCAACCAGGCGGGCGAAACGAACCCGACCTTCACCTGGGAGTGTACCCGATGCCTAAGATACGCTCGGGAGAGTGAAGAACTGGAGCCAATCGGCCAGTTCCCTCCCCTCATGGCGGCTAGATTAAGGGGTCGCGAGCTTCCATCCGAGCTCCGCGAAGACCTAGAGACAGAAAGACGAGCCGCAGATAAGAGGGTGGTCTTGTGGTACGACAAGGGGGGAAAATGTAGTGCAACTTTTCGTACTATAATGAATCTAACGCACAAGAATTTAAGTTTGAAAGCCCAGCTGCAGATGGCTGTTCAAGCGGTCAAAGAAGCGGCTGAGAGAAGGGATCCTGAAACGCCAGCCCAAGATGGCGCCGAGCAAGAGGGAGACCGCGTGGAAGAACCGGAAAAGAAGGGTGGAGCTTTGGAAGAACCTGCGACAGTTCGGTCAGCGACTCCGCCCATTGACGCAGCGTCGTCGCTGGCAACCCCGCCTAGCGACGCAGCGATGCCTCTACCGACAACACACTCAGTGCATCCGCCCCTCCTGCCTGAAGCAATAACAGCAACAGTGACTCCCGCGGCAGCAGTTCAGCCTATGACAACATCAACTCCCGAAAGAGCAGCTTTCCCTGCAACAACGACTAACCGAGTTGCTACTGCCTACTATGCTCGCACCAGAACTGAACTACAGGATTTATGCAGAGAATCAAGAATTCAACCTGAAGAGACTCTAGCTGTGTGGTTAGGACGTTTGGTCATGGAACTTGGATCCAACTTGCTGAACCAGGAAGAAGCAAGCTTCCTAGTTAGACAAGCTTCGTGGAGTAGAGGACATGTCACTGACATCGACATGATAACAGTTAACACTCACTGGCCCATTCCACTGCCAGCGCTTGTTGCAGGATTGATTGGACAGAAAGCCCACGTATGGCATGAAGGACGACCAGCATATACCGGTGCAGAACATCTCATGCTAGCAATCATCGGAGTCTCGTACTGTGCTTGGAACCCCAGAACATGAGCGCTGGGACTAACATCACTTCAGCGAATAAGACCATGGCCTCACCGTCATCTACGAGATCCTGGAACCATTCCAATAACTGTTCACAGTCTAGATAGTTGCCTCGAAATTTATGGACGGAAGAACACCGTTGTTCTCCGGATTCTGCTCAGTCCAATGGTGAACCAACCAGTAAGTAATCTCCTTCGTCAGTTGTCAAGACTGCGTATCCTAATGGAGCCAAGTTCATCTCTTGATCGAGACTGTTGACATCTGACTGAACGTCAAGGCACCAGGCGTCGTAAATCCGATCTTTCATCAGTGCCACCGAGAACCCTAGAGGAGCGATACATGTTTGGATTTCTCCTACAGCATTCCGGACTCAATAAGCGACAGCTTCAAATTTTGGGGGACGCAGGCCAATGGCAACTAGCCTATGAGTTAGGTTTCCATTATATAGAAGAGCTAGATGAGGGTTCATCAACGATTTCATCCAATTGAGCCATAAAAATTGTTTGAGTTTGTTGAATAAGATCATTAATCTGTTGTTTTTGAGAGTTTTGTTTACAGATCCGAGATTCAGAGCACACGGCGAAGAGAAGCCCTGGGAAGAATGACATCGTGAAAGAAGTGAGGGCCTGACGTACGGCTTCGCCATGACGCCCACTGAAGCCCTGATCGTGCAGTTTTGTTATGAATCAGATTATGTGTTTGTGTTGATTATTGCTTGATTATTATGTAACTCAATTCCAGGACAGCGAATTTTATGTTTGTTTATTTGTTTGT
>NW_005842002.1:1702308-1724491 GCF_000455745.1 Alligator sinensis
TGGTGCATTTCTTTTGCATCATAGTGATGCACGGTGCAAAGGAGTTCCCGCCATTTGTATTTAGATTCGCGCCACATTATTGGCCAATCCTAAATTATGCACATGTGGTGGCTAGCAATTGGCTTGCTAGCCGTATAAAGAGCTTGGGAGGTTTCTGCCCAAGTTGGAGAGAGAGAGAGAGAGAGAGCAATTGGAGTTCAGGAGAAAGAGCATGAAGATTTCTAAGCGCTGCTAATCCCTTCGAACCCAGCTTTTTCTTCTCCTTAAGAGGGCAACAGAGGGCTGACTTACCGAACCCACAGAGTCTTAACAACTCCGGGGGACCTATTTACCGAACCCACGGAGCATCAACCACTTCGGGGGCCAAATGGCCTCTAGCCTCTCCCCGTCACCGAGCATGACCCTAGACATATCCCTTTCCTTTGAAACTACCGAGCAGAACCCGTGGAGCTTCAACAACTCCGGGGTCAATTGTTGGAGTCCTCTAGCGAGGACTTAAGCGGAGCTGAGCCTGGGAAACTGTCCAGCCTACACCACGACCATCTTTGGTGTAAGTAAACAATCTTTTAATCAACCATTACGTGTCTGTAACTAATTCTAACTCGCCACCGGTTTTCTTCAACCCCGTGTGCCCGGGCTGCTGGCCACAGCCCGCGTGTGCAGAAATGGGTTTGCATACCGCTCCTAGCCCGCACATGGCCGCATGGACGGGATCAGGAGGCGGCCCACACAAAATCTACACCAACTTACTTTTTTTATGATGCAATTACCAGTTCAACTGGTTTTACGTATATAACTAGAACAAAAACAGATGGGAAAGGCATAGCACACATCTGTCTGTAAAACTGACCTAGAAAGCAAAGTGGTTGTTCACTTAAAAAAACCCAAAAAATTAATGTTTTGCAATTAACTTCTTTTTTTTTTACTAAGATACAATTTGTTGGAGTAAAACATTTATTGTTATAGGACAAGGCATTTACTAAACATGATTGGTTTCCAAAACAGATGATACTAAATTCCTTTCAACATACTCTATAAATATTATTTTCCTATATACAAATCTGTTCTTTCCTATATAATCATTTCCATCACAATCCTGTTTCCAGACTGAAGTGCACAAAGAAAAAACTCTGAGTAGTAAAAATTGGGTTGAAGGTTATACATGTTATTTCCAACCTTGCATTTGCTTATCTTCTTATGTCATAATCTTACTGAGCGTGTCAACAGTTGTTATTACTGTGCATGAATAAACTGCAGAGCTTATTGCTCCAGAGTTTATTGCTCCTGGGCATGCTGTTTGAATGTGTGCCTGGGAGCAACTAACTCCAGAGCAATAAGTTAGGCAGTTTATTCATGCACAGCACGTGAAGCTGGGGCAGAGCAGCCGTAGCTGGCAGGGGGCCCTGGAGGTGCGGCAAAGAAAGACTGGTTGGGGCAAGAGGAAGCTTCAGCATGGGGCTAGCAAGCAGTTAGTCCATACACTGAAGCACTAATGCCCCAGCCAGCCCCCCAGCATCTACACATGTGATGCTGTGGGGTTTTTTACTCCAAGGGCTTCAAGATGCTGCAAGACACACATGCTCATGTAGATGCACCCAAGATGGAGCACATGTAGACATGCTCCTGGGTAGTCTTACTGCACAATAAGCCTACTTCAAACTAAATACCACCTATAGATACAGCCCCTAGTATTTACAAGTGCTGTGGAGTAAATTAGTTTACTCAAGCCTAATAAGGGCGCACATATAGTCATTGAGACATTTACTGCTCAGTTAATTAGCCAACAGCACACTTAACGTGTCATGTAGATGCACCCACCTTCTCACAATTTCATTTTGTGGGGGTGGCTTAAGTATATCCTATTCCTGTAGCTAGCTAAATAAAATCAGGCTTGGTCAATACTTCATTGAGAAATCTCCAAAGCAGCTGTAAATTATGTTGTCCTTCAGAGGAAAACACCTGACTGCATCAAGTGTGGTAAGCACAAATGGGGGCCTTTACTCAGGATGTTGTGCATACACCAAACCCATAGCTCTGCAGGTCATGGACTCAAATAGGGGTCCATGATGCACACAATAGTTGTGTGTTGTTAGTATGTACTAACTTTTGGATACAGAACTAAGTTCTTACAAATTTTTCTTAAGGAACCTTTTCCCCACAAGAGCAAATACATTAATTCTGCTGGCCTGCCCAAATTCCAATTCACCAGTTGCAAAAATCAATAGGTTAACAAGGCATATACCATTCTATCTATTTTATTCTATTAGAATCTTTAGTTGAATAACTTATTCTTAATTTTCATATAAAACTTTTATTGTTTCAGATGAAACACTGTGACCTGACATCCCCAAAGCATCTAAATGTTATTGGTCAGTGCGTAGATACTGTACTAGACTTTCAAAATAATTCAATTTATTCTTTCCTTAATCTTTTCCAAACTTTTGTCTCAGTCCCCCTTGCTGTCCCTGAGCATTCCTTTCTTTTTTGTTTTTGCAGCAGAGAAGAGTCATATCATACATTTATTTATATAATCACAAGTCTTCCCCCTCCTGTATTGAATAGAGCAGTTCTAATTAAACAAAGACTCTGGAGTGCCCAGAGGCAGGATCAAATTCTTTGACAGAATCAAGAGATCTTTTTAAACCATACACTCCAGAAATCCTCATTCACAATGCATTTGAAAAGTATTATGGAACAAAGAATGCAGAAAGGCAGTGCAATCACAGTCTCTATCAGGGGGACCAACCTGCAGCAGGTATCACAAGTGATGCAGGCACCTGCTTTGTGTGGCACATAAGCCCCAGATGCTCAAATAGGCTAAGTACAGTAAGTCAAAAAGTCCAAGGCTGAATTAATTCAATCTTTGCAAGCTCATCCAAGCTGCATAGATTGAACCAATAAGATAGTGAACAGACATTCACTTTTGATTCTGGAAATGCAGATGCTAGAGAATGCCTCCCTACTCTGCTGGAGCAGACAGCTTGTGTAGGGTGGGGAGGTACAGGGGAAGTGGAGGGCTGTGAGTATAACTGTGAGTGGGGGATACTGGGGGACTGTGAGTTAACTTCAGTCTGGAGGGGATCTCAGACAGAAGTTCAATAAACCAATTTAATCTAAATCAGTTAAGTCTAATACTACATGCACCCAGGTTTATCTTAAACTGGTTTCAGCCATTTTGAAAGTTGTTTATATGCACTGAATTTCTGTTGTGTTACAGATTTGAACCAGTTTCTGATCGCTTGTATGAGTTCATGCATAATTTCTGTCCCTAGTCCCAAGGAAAGTGCTGGAATGGAGGCAAAGAGTGCAGCACTCCAGGCGGACGGGAGGGCGGGGGGAGAACAAAAGCAGGATGCTGCTCTGAGAGGTGGTGTCAGACGTCACTGCCAAGAGCTAGACCAACACTTCCCTGGCTCTGGAGCTGTTGCTCAATTCAGGGCTTTGGATCCTCACTGACCATATAACACTATCATAATTGTGGGGCCAAGGAAGTGTTAACCTGACTCTTGACTGTGACCTCTCCTGTTGACATGTGGGAGCTACTGCAACGGATGGAGGCCAGAGCCCCTCTGATTCCATTCTAGTGCTTCAATGCACAAACTCTACCAGATCCACCTCTGGGGTGGCATCAGGGAAGGTAGGGGTGATTACATTGTGGCATGCCTGCTGAAATGGTTGGCTGCCATTGCTGTAGTGAAAGCAGACTTCTCCATTTCAAACTTATAGTTCTCTGGGACTAGCACAATAGTATAGTATTTGCAACTGAGAGAGACAATTTAAATAGACAATGTCCTCCACTTTCATGCTTATCCAATAAGTGTGTAATTTGCTTAATTGTATAACATGACACCAGTCCCAATTTTATGCCTATTGTTTACATTGTGACAAATACTTCTTACCTGCCCATCATACAACCACAGGAAAGTAGAGCTGCAAAAAGCCCTCAAGAGATCTTCCAGTCCAAACTCATGCTCAAGCAGGATCATTCCCATCTAAACTGCCCCAATCCAAAGTTTGTGGTTAACACTGTAGATAAAAACTACCAAGGACAGAGATTCCACAACTACTTCAGATAGTCTATTCTAATAATTCCTCATTTCCATCCTAAATGTCCCTTGTTACTGTTAAAACCATATTACCTCTTGTCCTGTCCCCTGTGGATACAGTGAATAGATGATAACCATCCTCTTCATACAAAAACGTTTTTGTATTTGAAGACATATACAGTTAACCATACGAACTCTTCTAGTGCATAAAAATATGTCAGCCTCATTGTCTACTTTGTAACCTAATTATACTCCACTTAACTAAACACTTAGTGAAACTATGGCATTCTCAGTTCCAAGGCTTGTAAAGGGGTCTTGAACTGAGTAGACCTTGTCACTTTCAAAGCTGCTCTGAGAAACAAGGTAATGAGCCTTAACGAGGTATGAAAAACTTAGGGAAGGCTGTTCCCCTAGTCAATGAGAACTGCATAAAGAAGTGAATTCTTTGGGTATGACCATATATATTCACATATGGAGCCTTTTCAAAATGGTAACAGTTGTTAAGTTCTGATTGTTGTGTTGACAAGTCAGGAAAGATTGCAAATACAGTAAAACAAACTGCTCCAACTTTAACCCAGCTTCATCCAGCTATTCCTTCCGCATTGCTACACCCACTGTTACAGAAGCACCTAAAATTACTGAAACAAAACAAAGCTATTTATTTTGTTCACTTGCTTGCAAACTCATGTACTGTAATTCATCCTTCATAATTGTGTGGTGTTTCACACAGCTCCAGAAGAACTACTTCAGCAACAGGAAAAACAGGTAAAAACTCCAAACAACAACTGGGCCAAATTACTTTTATTGTAAAAAAAATGAAAGTTGTTGTTGCTGCTACTGTTTTTTTAATGAAATATCTAATATAGTGCTGGTACTCAAAGAGAAAGTCTGACCTAATGGGATTTACAGAAAACTTCCTGGCAGTTTAGTACATTGTTTTTTTGGTTTTGTCTTGTGGCTATATAATAATGCTTATTTAAGAAATAATGCTTAACAAATCATAACAGCAACAAGCAACAGTTGTTTTAACCCACAACTTTGAAAGATTCTGTGACTATAGTTTGTGCAATGAGACTAACATATAACTTTATGAGATGACAACGCCTTAACATTTTCAAGCTTATTGTGCACAAAAGGGGGGGGGGATAGTTACTAACTAGCAATATTCCATTATCTTGTCCTAAAAAAAATGCATCTATTCAAATATTTTACACACTTCCCAGGTGTGTATTCTAAACATGCTTACCACACAAACCATACTGGGTGAATTTATTTGGGGGGGGGGGGGGGGGGGATATTTATAACCGAAACAAATTAATCATTTTAAAGAGGAGCTTCAAATATAGGTATCTTTTTTCTTTTTATTTTCTAGCACAGCAGTGCTCAACCTCTGACCTGCAGAGCCTTGTCATTCCAGGGTCTGGAAATCTGGCAGCATTGATTGCCGTGGTCCCCTGGCAACAAGACTTCTGGAGCTAGAGATCTACATTTCCATTTCCATCATCCAGTCTTTTCCTGGTGGTAGTAATACTACAAGCTCGTTCAGCATTTCAGTTTCATCAACTACGGTGTCACGGGATGGGGTCCCCAAGGATGGCCGTGATACCCTAGGGCCCCTCGTCCGTGCCAATTTGGCCTGATGGGCACCCTCTTTTCTCGCCCTCCACATCTTGATGTATTTATAATGAATAGAGAGGCTGCCTTCAAGTCCAGTTGGATACGGTCCTGATAGACTTCACTGAACCCCATGGGTTCCCGGACGCCTTGTGGCTCCATTTCAAAATGGATGTCTCAAGACACCCCAGTCTTATGGGCTATATGCGTGGCTCCAAACCGCCCCTTTACCATGCCCCAAGCCTCGCAGATGATATTCCCACAGCGTCCCTCTGAGGCCTTCGTTTCACTCGACCTCGGGTTGTGACTGGGCTCTCCACAGCCCTGTCTCTCTCTCTCTCTTTCTGTGCCCACACTGGTGCTGGGCTCTCTGCAGCCCTGTCTCACTCTGTGCCCACACTGGCACCGGGGCCTGTGCACCTTCAACACTGCACCTCTCTGGCACTGGGACCTGTTCACCCCCAAACACTGTTTGTCTGACTCTGGGTCAACTTTGGTGCTTGGCCTTTTTGTTTTAAACATTGCCCTTCTGAGTATAGCTTTGGCTTCTCAGATCACTGGTCTTACTTCCCACACTGCATCGCTCATGTTTCTGCGTAGTTGCCACATCCACCTTATCAACTCCTGTCTGTTGTACCTGGTCTGGCACCATCAATATTCCAGTGGTATGCTCACTAGTATGTCTGCCTAGTGTCTCTCTTAGGCAGTTCACCTCCTCTGCATACTGGCTAACCCACTGACCCCATTTCCAGTCCAGGTATTCTATGACTCTGGGGCTAATTTCTTCCCCCCTTGTTGCTGCATCTGTCTCTGGAGGTCTCTCCGTCATTGTACTCTTCTCTTGGTGTTTGACCATCCTCTCATTCCTGAAGCCTCCTGGGTCAGGATTTCTGGGTAGTTCTTGGTTTCCCTGGACCTTTAGAAATATGTGCCATGCAGTTTCTATCCATTTTTCCATCTCTATTAAGAACTCTTTCAAGCCTTCAATCTCCTGTAAATGCTCCTGGCATTCTGCATTAGCCCTGGGTACATGTTCTCCCAACTGTCTGCCTATAGCAACCAGTCTATCTTCTCATGGTTAAGCGGTCTGTAGCACTCGCTGCTCTATCTCCCTGGCTGAGCCCTCCTCCAACAGGGTCTTCAGGCGCTGTCTCTCTTCCCCAAGTCAGTCCTTGTCTGCCTCCACTCCCTGCAATTGGGTCCGTAACTTGTCACACCTTATTCTTGGCTTCTACCTCCTTTTCAGGGGACTGTTTCTGGTTCTGCAACGTTTCATAATTCGCCACATAAACTTTGATTTTTTCTCCATTTCTTTCAATATCACCTTCCCTGTTTCCTCTGTCTGGACACGGCTTTTAACCAGCTCGCCTCGCAGCTCTTGCACATGGTGTTTGGCTTGCCTGCATCTCAGTTGCCAACCCTCTAAGTCCTCCTGCAACTCTTCTATCTGGTCCACATGGCTGTGGACTTCTATCTGGAGGACTCCTATAAGGCTCTTTGATATCTCCAGCTTCTGTAGAACATCCTTTTCTTCCCCCATCTGGTCTATACCGGGTTCAGAAGACTTGCTCCTCGATTCAGCCATCTCCTTCTGCATCTCTTGCAATTTTTCCTCCCATTGTTTGCTCTTCTTGGCCTCCTTCACCATGAGCCATTTCAGCACTCAAGTTTTTTCTGCCTCTGCTGTGAGCAGGTACTTGATTTCCTTCGACCCGCCTTCTTTCTCCCCGGGTTGCGCCCGCAGTTCTAAAGCAGACACCTTCACCTCAGCTCACCATTTCCAATTCATACTGTAGATGGGTGGCCCTTTCTTCCACCTCATCCATCCACAACTGCCAGGTGAAGGCTTCTTGCTGCATACCCTACAGAGCTCCTACTTTGGTCATGATTCTGCCTAGCTCTACTCCTTTCCTATCCCAGGCCTAAAGTCTTCCCCTTTACTGCCTCTAATAGCAGTATATTCTCCAACCTTGGCTCTTCTCCCTGAGCCCAAGTCTCACTGACTTTCACTTTGCTTCACTGTGATTCTGAACTGGCCACGATACCCTAGGACCCCTCAACCATGCCAGTTTGAGCACCCTCTTTTCTTTCCTGCCATGTCTTGATGTATTTATAATGAATAGAGAGGCTGCCTTCAAGTCCAGTTGGACATGGTCTTGATGGACTTCACTGCACCCCATGGGTTCCCGGATGCCTTGTGGGTCCCATTTCAAAATGGATGTCTCGGGACACCCCAGTCTTATGAACTATATGCGTGGCTCCAAACCACCCCTTTACCATGCCTCAAGCCTCACAGATGGTATTCCCACAGCGTCCCTCTGGGGCCTTGGTTTCACTCAGCCTCAGGTTGTGACTGGGCTCTCTGCAGCCCTGCCTCTCTCTCTCTCTCTCTCTCTTTCTTAGCCCACACTGGCGCTGGGCTCTCTGCAGCCCTGTCTTGCTCTGTGCCAACACTGGTGCCAGTGCACCCCGAATACTGAGCCCACACTGGTGCTGGGGCCTGTCCACCCCAAATACTGTGCCCACACTGGTGCTAGGGGTCCCCATGCTGTAGTGGGCCCCCAATGAGTCCTCCTACTTCCCCAATAGCCTCATCCAAACCACCGGTGTTATAAACAAAAATAAAAAATGCAAGCCCCTAGGCTACACCATAACTCAAGCTGCACAAGGTGTGTTCTGACCCTTAACATTACCAGAAGCAGAACCTATAGTCAGGCCTGTTCCCTTTGCTTCCTCTAGGAGGGCTCCTTCCCCCTTGGCTGCTAGCAGAGAAATGCCCTCCTGGCCTCAGCCCTGGGGTTTATATATGTGCCAGGCCCTGCCCCTTCTGGTCAGCTGACCGGTGGCAGGTGTGAGTCAACTATCTCATTCTGGCTGCCCTGGTAAGCAGCAGCTGGGGCTCCCAACTGACTGCTAGGGCTCTCTCCCTAGCAGTTTCAGCCCTTAAAGGAGCAGGACACCCTAGTGCCCTGTGACATACTGTATACATGTCCTTACAATTGCTTGTGCCCTGGAAAAAAGATAGAGGGTCACTGTCTCCCTGGCAGGGCCACCACCATCAGCAGCTTCTGCGGGTGCCCCTCCCTCCTACCCCCAGATTCAGGAGGCACCAGTCACTCATGATTACTGTCACACTCCATATTTTCTCATATCCAGTTTTCTTGCCACTACGACTGTTAGTTGTAAACACAACAGCAGAAAAACATGCTGAGTTACCTATGTGGTGCTGCCTATGTTTCTCCTTGTGCTTTTTCCGTTTATTCTGTCTAGTTGTGTCAGTAGTCTTTCCTTCATAAATTGTCTCCACACTTGGACTTTTGGTCTTTTTACTTCTTTTTTTGTGTTTTGTCTCACTGCTTGCTCAATTTTCTGAAGGGCCTTCCTCATTTTTATAACTACTGTACCTTGACAAAGATTTCTGGTAACCATTTTCTTTCCCTTTGAAAGACTTGGTGTATTCTGCTTATTTGTACTCTCCAAGTAGTGCATTTTGTATTTCCTTTTCCCACCAGGCTGTTTGTATTGCATTCTGTTTGCCCCTCCAGAAGCACTCCTAGATCTGTTATGGGATCATCTCCTTGATCTAGGTCTTTCAAAGCAGTAATCCT
This sequence comes from Alligator sinensis, assembly GCF_000455745.1. Classification (NCBI taxonomy): domain Eukaryota; kingdom Metazoa; phylum Chordata; order Crocodylia; family Alligatoridae; genus Alligator; species Alligator sinensis. The sequence goes on from NW_005842002.1 coordinate 1,711,577, forward strand.
GGCTTTCTCTTTTGTGTATCTGTCCTTTCAGACAAAAGACAGTAGTCTATATTCTGGACTAGCTAACTGCCTTGAATAATGAGCTCTTGCCTGACTCTTCCTATATAAGGATTCTTAGCCATGTCTATGTGTCTACTGTAACAAATGTATCCCCACTGGAATCTGTTTTGGTTACTGTTGGCCATAATAATAATGATTGTCTCTGCTCCTTGATCTCTAGTCATTGCTGCAGGAACTTTACCTGCTAACCTGGTGTGATTAATTTGTACACAAAAAAACTTATGTTAAATCTTAATGTTGCAGAATTAAGGCCTCAGAAGTTAAGGATGTCCAGAATTAAGGTTGCAGCCCTAATTCCACTCTCTCAAAATCTACATTTCCACTATCTGTAACATTTATTAAAATCTACATTTTAATATAATCTTTAATTAGTAACCTAAGGTCACTACATATGGTCCTTGCCCTGATCTGCCACACATCATAAACTAATCTCAATCTAATTCTACTGCCTGCTTCTTTCTACCCAGGAACTGTGGAAACTGAATGGGAATGAATGATCTAATCCAAGAGTCAGAAACCTTTGCCTAACAGAAGACTGAATTATCACAAGTCATTCCTCAGGTCGGGTGGAGATGCAAGTTATTACATATTCTGCCACTAGATGGTGCATTTTTGTGCACACCTTACTAGCAGCAGGTTATATAAACCTCCAAGACAATATCATTTTGGCATGCCAGAGCAGAAAGAGATGGGGTTACACTTGCTTACGGCCTGGGCTGGCACCTAGATTTGCTGTATCAGAAGGATTAGACTTGCTTTTTATTTTGATAGTAGAATTTGGAGGTTGGAGCCAAAAATAAAGACAGAGCTGGGTCTTCCACACTATGGGAACCATGTACTCAGTCATGTTACCATGAAAACACTGATCAGGAGTTGGCAGTTGAGCAGCATATGAGCTTCTTTCAGGTCTCAGATTGAATAGGCCAGGAGTCTAAATAAACCACTCTACACTCCCCTCAGTCACTTTCCCACCTGAAACCTTACTAAAGCAGGCTAAGGGAGAATGTCAACAGAGCTTCAGTAAATTGTGTGCATGCTCGCAGTGTCCCTTCTCTCCTCTCCCCACTTATTGGGCAGTAATTGAAGTACTGTCCTTTCAAACCTTGTGTCTACTCATTATTCAGGGCTGAGAGGAAAGCAGGACAGGACTCCCGAGAAGCTTAGGCAGCTAGATAGCCAAGTTATGATTAGTTTAAATAGCTAGGATGAAAGAGAGACAAGCATAATGAAAGTATAAGCACACAAATACAGGTCCCTACATATCTCTCTGCCAGGGACAATGCACAACCACCCTGAACAATTGAAAGCCTCTTGCCTTATGAATGTTGCCTCACAGATACAGCACTGTTCACAGAAAAGCCACAGGTGCAGGATAGCTAATTCCCAACCCACTGACACAGCAGCTGCACGTGGAGGACACTTTCACTCTAGGGGAAGTTGGAGTTTAAATAGAATGCAGATCCATCTGGCTGAGACCATGAACAATCACTGCATGGGCAGGGGTGTCCCTGGGAACAAGAGCAGTTCAGCCCCACTCCTTGTTACTTCTGTAGGAACCACTCCCCTGCTCTGCCTTCTCCTTCACAGCTCCTTCCTAGTAGCCAAAGAACCAAAAAGACTCCAAGGAGCTCAGCTGCCCCTGGCCCAGTCAATAACCTGGAGGCCAAGGTGCAAGCAGGCATAAAGCTGGGTGCTGTGGTTACCCCACTCCACTCCTCAGCCTCTGTTGATTTTCAGTGTGCATCTCTTGATCTTAACCAGCTGGAACTGGAGCACAGCAAGCTTCTGTGGCTGCTCCCATGGCAACAGAAGTGGACTGCAACATGCTGCTGGGAGGCACACCACACCACACCAGCCCCTGTCTGCTGCTAAAAGGCACCCTAGCCCCTGCTCGCCCCTTTCCCATGTAGCAGAAAGCCCCCTTTGTACATTTCCTTTCTGGACATGAATATAACAGAAGCTCTTTTTGCCTGCACCCCCACCCCCCATTTTGTGCATTTATTTTCCTTCTCAGTATTGGCAGAGACCTAGCACACTTATTGCATGGGGGTGGCAAGGCTCAGGGCAAGCCAGAAAGCTGAAGCGGATTTCTGTAGGAGAAACCTAGAAACTACATTTACATATCAATTAAACTCAGTGTCACTAAAGAAAACAAAAGAATTAAAATATCCACCCCAAAGACTGTAAATATATCATGTTCTAACCTAGCTCATTTAGTGTCCCCAGTAGGCTTTGATCCTCATTACCTCACGTTGTATTTTTATATATTTCTCACAGTGCATTTTCATATTTCATCTGTCTCGTCTTTACCATGGTATTTTGTATTTTATATGTTATACTTTTAAACTCTTATGGAATGTACTCCCTGTAGAATGAAATTAAACCCTGGACCATTGTTAAAACTGCATTGAAATTGTAATTGTAAAGTGATAAAATCAGTTGAGTGAATGCGAGTGAATGATGATCATCAGTAGACAATAACCTAGCCAAAGGAACTCCATTTTAAGCTACAGATTCCTGGGACTAAGCACTCACCTGTGGACTATTCCTATAATTCATGACAATATAGCCATTAAGTCAGTAAGTCAAGGGTGGACTCCCAAAACTTAAGGTACCAGCAGACTGTGACTAACAGCTGTCAGGTACTACTCAAGACTCACATGGGACAGCAACCTCTGGATTGGGTAGCCAAGATGATGCTGGGGGAATCATACAACTCTGCCAGAAAGGAATAAAAGGCAGTGAAGCATGACCCTCAGTGGTGGCCTCTCATCCAGCACCTGACCTACCGAGACAGAAGGACAAGCAGGCAACCCCGTTCTGGAGAAGACATCACCTTGAAGGAAGCTGACTATCAACAGCAGACTCCAGGGCCTTGGATAGGTAGATATACTGACACCAGTGCTCTCACAATCACTACAGCAGCTACTATACACTAAACTACATGGGTATGAATGAGTGTGTGTGTGTGTGTGTGTGTGTGTGTGTGTGTGTGTGTGTGTGTGTGTGTGCGCGCGCGCTAAGGTGACCGGTACCACCCATAACTCAAAGTTTGCATTTACGATTGTATTGGTAACTTCACATCCCATAATAAACTAGAATTTATTATGATCCTGTGAGTTGGTCCTTTGTAGCCAACAGCAGATGCCAGGGGAAGGAATGATAGATAAAGTACTGATGACTGCCATGGCCCTGCATCCCTAGCTGGTGGCTCGGATGCACATGCACTCCTCCTGGGAGCACCAGCCACAGCTGACCCCAAGCTCCATAGGGCTGGGAGCTTCCCCTAGAGCCAGGAACAACTCACCTCCCACCCCCTGGAGTTTGGAGCTTAGCCAGGAAGCAGTGTGGTCCCCTCCAATTTGCTCCTGGTCAGTGTATATACATGCACTAATGCTCATTAGCTTAATGTGCCATTTTTCTAGTACATGTATGTATTGGTACTAGCAAATGGAGCATTAGATTAATCTAATGTACAGTAATTGGCCCACTTGTAAAAAATGGCACTTTGCTATGCATTAGATAAGTCTAATACACAGTAAAGCATCTTGTGTAGATGCACCCTGTATTTACAAGAAGTATGAGCACACTCTTATAGTTTGGTATAGCAAACTTTAGTTTTTCAGAAAGCACGTTGGCAAGGTCAGGCAGTTCTTTGTTATGTTGCATGTTGGTGGGATGGGTTGTTTTGTTTTGTTTTTTTAGAGACTTAATGAAAGTTTTGATTTACTTGACCTCCAAACTCGACTTCCTTCCCTGAGTACAACATTTTAGGGAGTTGAATTATTCATTGCATGTATTGGTTTAATTTAAGATGAGACTTTATGTTTAATTGAATTATTATGGTCAACCCTAATGTTGAGGGGTTTGATCCTACCCACACTGATATAGTTGACTTGAACCCAATAGATTTGATCATACATGTGTTTCACACATTGTGAAAGGAGATATTTATAGGTTTCATATGATCTATTTAAAAAACAAATCCTAGGACAGATAAAGCAGCAGCAGCAGCCAGGGCAGATAAAATAACAAAAAGTAGGCCTCTATAACAGGTAAATGGCTCCCATGAAAGACCTATGAGGCCACCTAGCCCTGTTGAAGTAGATTATTTATTGGTCTAGTTAGGAATGGATATAATAATTATGCACTAATTCCTCTAATGCAAATAGCTCAAGTGAAAGGGAGATCCACAGGATACAAGGTCTGTTGAGAGAAACATACAACAGATAAGTCTCCTGTGGCCTGATTTGGTAGTGGGAAAATCACTTTTATATTACTTAGCTCCTGACAGACATTAAAGTAAAGGTGTGATGGGATCTGATGTGGCATCCCAACAATTGCACTTCCTGCAATAGGAAGCATGATTCTGGATCCCACTTCAGACTCCATTACATCATATTGCCAGTGAAAGGGGATCCTGAGACTGAGCTCCCCCTGCACCAGCAAATAATAAGCATGGCTCCTAGCCAGGGAAGTGCACCAGGCACTCCAAAGGTTGGGAGCCCCATCAGCTAATCAGAGTTCTCATCTGAGGGATGAAATGGGGGTACATGGACTTGCACAGCTGGGAGCCCTATCAGCTGATCAGAGCTCTTAACTGGTGGGGAGATACACCACTCCTCATTTTATCACACAATTAATTGATTGGATGTGTAACCAGGTCACTACTTAATACGTGATCAACCAGTTATTGTTATGTCTAGGGTCCAGGGTCCAAGTAAAAGGGCAATCACTTTTATATTGCTTTGAGTTTTGTATTTGCAAAATAAAACTGGGCCCCATGGGAAGGGCTCAAACAGACTTTTGGGAGGTGATATTAATCCTCACTGGGCTTGAAAGACAGTCCAGAAACATGTAGATTAAAAAAAAAAAGACATCATTATAAGAAAGAGCAATAGAGTTAAACATCTAGGAAAGGAGAAAAAACAAAAGTTGAGAGTAAAGACAACTTTTCCTTCTTGAATATCTTCATAGGATACTTTTAAGGTCCCACTAAATAAAATATTTGAATGCTTTCAATAGGACTTGAAAAAATAGAGTGCCATTTGATATAGATAAGGGGAATACAATCAAATATTAAGAGAGGATAAAAACATATAAATAAGCTCACCTTCCAGCTAGGGACAGAAAACAGACAAACTGGTATAAGAGATTGGAAACCAGCTCAAATCTGTAACACAACAGAAGTGCAGTGTACATAAACCGCTTTCAAATGGCTGAAATTGTTTTAAGGTAAACCTAGATGGATGTAGTATCACACTTAGCTGATTTAAGTTAACTTGAATCTGGAGGAAATTCTTAACTCACTGTCCCTCAGCATCCCAGGATGTTTCCCACCTCCCTTGCAAAAATTCCTCTCAAGGTGGATGGGCTAGCCTTGCCCCAAGCCGTCTCCTCCAGCCAATCAGGGTGACATGCCCTAGCACTCCCTAGCTTCTGGCCTGAGCCACTGCAGGCATGTGGCTGCATTTCCCAAATCAAAAGTCAATGTCTGTTCACTTACTTATTGGTTCAATCTACTCATCTTTGACTACCCTGCAAAGATTGAATCAGTTAGTTCAGCCTTGGACTTTTTGACTGCCTGTATTTAGCCTTCAAGACTTATCTATGCATATTTTTCTGTGAAAAAAACAGAATTTAAAAAAAGCTTTCTGCCCCCTATCAAATCAGAATTCAATCCTTGAAAACCGACCACTTTGTAGAAAGAAGTACTGTGTTGAGAAGACATAAAAATATGACAATGGAAAGAAGCAAATCTTTTAAAACAAATAACGACATCTCAAAGGAATTCCCAAGAGCTAAATGAAATCCATTTCAGTGGAACCTATCTTGTTTCTGTTTAATTGCAAGTCTGACAAGTCTACAGGAGGAAGAGCAATATTCAAAAGCTCTTAATTCATATTTTTAAGGGTCAAAGAGAAGAAAGCACTGTTTATCTAAAGGAGTTCTGCAGAGTGTAACAGCTTGTTAGATATTATCATAATGCAACAAAAGCTAGGAAATAACCTTGTCAACCTTGTCATTTCAATTTTTATGCATTGTCTTTCTTTTCTTGCATACATCAGTTAGCTCTTATCTCCCCAGCATATTGCCATAGGCTAAAAGTTTATAAGAGAGTTTTGTCAGAAAAGTGTCACACGTAATAATATTATGCCATAGAGACCACTGACCTTAGTTACTCCTAAAAGTTTAATTTTACAGGTGCTGCAGCACTTTCTGGTACATGAGTCAAACTAAATTTGGAAGCGCATGCTTTTCTACAAGTTTTTGTATAGGTACAAGCTATCTTTAGACCAAGGAGCCTCATAAGATACCAGTCATCAGGACCAAAGCAACCAAAGTAGGGACTACTAAACCTCCCAAAGCAAAAAGGTGCTAATATCAGGCCCAGGCAAGGCTACCTCTTAGCATTCTCTTGAATCCATATGTCACAGAGCACTGAGGTGCCCTGCTCCTGAAGAGGGGAAACTGCTAGAGAGGGAGCCCTAGCAGTGACTAAGGAGCCCAGCTGTGGGTTGCCAGGGCAACCAAAGAAGGTCAGCTGACTGGAGGGGGCAGGGCCTGGCTCCCTTATAAACCCTAGGGGCTGGGGCCAGAGTCAGTTCCCTGCCAGCAGCCAGAGAGGCAGGAGCTCCCTAAGCCAGGATGTGGGAAGAAGCCTGACCACAGGTACAGCTTATGGCAGCTCTAAGATGCTTGAGCATGTTGTTATAGCCAGGCGGCTTATGTTTAGGTTATAGCCAAGAGGCTTGAGTTTCTGTTTCGTTTTGTTGTTACACTGGTGGTTTGGGTGAGGCTATTAGGGGTTGGAGGAGGCCTCATAGGAAACCCACAGTAGCGTGGGGACCCCAGCGCCAGCAAGGGCGCAGCGTATGGGGTACATAGACCCCAGCCAGAGAGGGGGCAGTTTCTGGAGAGCCCCAGAGAGGGGGTGCTATCTGCAGCTCTGTTTCCTCCCCTACACTGCAGTCCACACCTCACCGATGGAATAGTCGTTGGCTCAGGTCTATCACTATCTGGCCCCTTCCTGTTCTCTCTGGGCCTTCCTTCCTTAGATGCACGCTCCCTCCAGTGCTAGGGCTCTCCCTGGCCCTATCTCACTCTGTGCCCTCTCCTCTGGGGCCTTATCTACAATGCTGCCCCCACTCTAGGGCCTTCTCAGTGATGCTATGCCCTCTCCTGGGGCTCTCCTTGCCCGCACTGGGGCTTCCCAGTAAGGCTGCCCCCTCTCTGGGGCTCACCGTGCCCACACTGGGGCTTCCCAGTAAGGCTGCCCCCTCTCTGGGGCTCACCGTGCCCACACTGGGGCTTCGCAGTAAGGCTGCCCTCGCTGGCACTGGGGTCCCTACGCTATTGTGGGTTCCCTATGAGGCCTCCTCCAACCCCTAATAGCCTCACCCAAACCACCAGTGTAACAACAAAACGAAACAGAAACTCGAGCCTCTTGGCTATAACCTAAACATAAGCCGCCTGGCTATAACAACGTTGCTCAAGCATCTTAGAGCTGCCATACCTGTGGTCAGGCTTCTTCCCACATCCTGGCTTAGGGAGTTCCTGCCTCTCTGGCTGCTGGCAGGAAGCTGACTCTGGTCCCAGCCCCTAGGGTTTTTAAGGGAGCCAGGCCCTGCCCCCTCCGGTCAGCTGACCTTCTTTGGTTGCCCTGGCAACCCACAGCTGGGCTCCTTAGTCACTGCTAGGGCTCCCTCCCTAGCAGTTTCCCCTCTTCAGGAGCAGGGCACCTCAGTGCTCTGTGACACCAGAACTGTGCAAGAAAATTTACTTCCATTCCACTCTAGGGAAGGACTAGGAATGAGATCATGCCTACCTCTTGACACTAGGTGGCTTGTGGGAAAGGTTGATTGATTCCCCTCTACTGAGACTCCATGTACTAGATTCAAAAGCAGCCAAAACAGGGACCTACAGGAATTCATATATAGCTTTCTAGTATTTTGTTTAGACTTCCTCTACCCTTTATTGATTGCCTCTTGTCTATAACTATTCTACTCCCTCCTTGTCTCATTGCCTCATTTTCACTAGACACTTGCCTTTCTTAGATTCTTACCCCTTGCCCTGTCCCATTTAGCTTATCCCTTCCTGTATAAATCCACCAAAAAAAGCAAAACTGGCTCAAGTCATTTGCCATCACATGGCTCATTCTAGTGCCAGACCTCTTACCCATTCTATACTTCTCTTGTATATTTGTATTTATAAATTCTCTGGAGAAGGGTCTTTTGATACACTGTGTCCAGAAGTGCAATGGACGCTCAGAGTATTAGCACAGGATTAGCCTGCTTAAATATTAGGTTCACCATATCAGAAATATATACAACATGTGAATAAACTTTTGTTTAAACTCAGGTTTTAAAATGTAAATAGAACAACCATGCCAAAAATATGATTAGGTTGTCACTTACCTATACTGTAAGAGCCAGAAAAAAATTCTGGCAGAGAAAGAAATTCACTTTTTACAACATCAGCTGAATGGTGAACTTTCAATTCATTGGCACTTCATGTTCTTTATGCTTCAAGGGCTTTGAAATAACAAAAAATTGTGTATGCTTTCATTGCTACATGAAAATTTGAAAAGACAGATGTTATCCTAACTTACTCTGCCTTCATTCTAACTTATAACCATGGAATTTGTCTGCCAGCTTAGGCAGAACATTCTGACCAATTAAAAAGTGACAACTTCAGAAGTCAGTAGCAATAATGCAACTATTAGCGCTATGCTGCCACTCATGATGGTCACTGTATTTCTCATCCAAAAAACAGACAATTTTTAAAATGGAGTAAAAGTATAGTTCTGTCAGCTGCACGTTGATTGGTAGTATGGTGTCAACAACAGAAGCACTGAACCAATGAAGCCAATGGAAAGATTCTTAGTGACTTCAAAAGAGAGTTTTCTTTGGTCCACAATTGTTTTTGTGGCATTATCTATCTTTTTAATGAGACAGAAAAATCTAGCTCACATGCTTAGGTGAAATCTCCATCAAAGCATCCTAGAGGTGGACTTCTACATTTTTAAATTTTACTTGGGGTCATCTTGGAATGCATCATCAGGATGATCTGTTCTAGCTTTGTCTTAAGCCACACACAGTGCCACACTAGCAAGCTCTTTAGCATGGTAGTCATGCTTTTGATTCAAAGCTAGCTTATGTAAAGATAGTGTAAGGTATCTCTGCACAGTATGAATTTACACTAAATAAACTTTGACTTCCATGGAAATCCAGGACATTTCACAGCTGAAAATTTTGGGCAGCTCTTTGAAAGGTGTCTACTAGCTGGTGAGACAGCATGAGGTGATGGGGTACAGATAAGAGGGTGCCCCTTTTCCCACCCTGGAGTAAAAACTCTACAAATAACTGCATCATTCATTTCATAATCTGAATTATGCCAATAACCTGCATTTGATATCTGCCTGGTGCTTCATGGCTTGTTCCTCTTTTCAAAACAGTTAATAGGATTCTTTATGTTGAATTAAATGGGAACCAAGTGAGCTCCATTGGCTAGGTTTACACTGTAGTCAGCTAAGTGGTTGAAGCTCATATAGACATTTGTGGCTGTGGGAGGACTGGAATTCATGGCAGGCTACAAAAGCTTCCCCAAAATCTGGGTGAGTAGTTGGGTGCTTAGTTTGGTTTGAACACTACAAGCAGTACCCAAACTCCTTAATTTAAAGCTAGCTCTAAATCTGCAGTCACAGCAGTGTGGACATATCCTTCATTAACTTACCTGCTTTGAAGATTTCCTTTTTCTCCTTTTCATGAAAAACCTGAACAGCGTTCTTCCTTTTACATTTACTCCTCATTATTCTTATTTGTCATGCAGAGAACAGGTTAACAAGCCTATTATTGCTTTTGGCATTTTGATCACTGTCTTCTTTTCTCTCCTTTCATTAAACAGTCTTGTCTTTTCCAATAAGATCTGACATTTTTCTTACTTCTTCATCCTAACCCTTATGGAGAAGCTTTCAGCACGATTTTGATTTTTCTAAAAATGATGACACTTTTGAGTATGACAAGTTCTAAAACTTGTTTCTTTTCCCCCCGTTTACTCCTATTACACTAACAGTGGGTGATTTGATGTGGACAAAGGAATGGTGAGATACAGATGACATACTACAGTTAAACACAGACATGGCAATTTTGTTTTAACTACAGCATAACAAAGCAATCACTCAACATTACCTGGCTGATCTATAAACCTAGGGGCAAGTATGGAAGCTATGACCTCTTTACACTCTGCAGCCTGCCAGTTGCCCCAGAGGCCAGTCTCACCACCCTCTCCTTCTCTATTCCAGATGTAGAAGAGATGAGAAAGTAGCGAGATGAGGGAAGTCACCAGATGTATCTGACTGCATGCCCAAGCTAAGGCCAAGAACAGCCCCTTTGATTATGGATTACTCAAGCAAACCACTCTAAGTTACAATCGCATTGGTACCTGCCAGGGTTGAACAAGTGTGATTTAACCTCCCAAGACAGCCTCTTTGTTGCTGGATGGAAACTGAAAAACCCATGCAACAACTGGCTAATTTTGCCATGTAAGAAAATTCCTTTCCATATTCCCAAACTGGTATCAGCAGCCCTGGAGTTTAGGCATGCTGGTTCAAGTAGCTGGAGAAGTAGGCCAGAACATAAGCATATATAGCCACCATGCCAGGGAAGCAAACTGAATATATTTTTCAAAAGCACCTAACTGACATGGGAGCCTAACTCCCAATGAAAATCAGTCAGAATTATGTGTTATTGTAAATCCCACTATATATCTAAATACACTTTAAATTGTCCTAATATGACCTTGAGCCTCAAGACTCTACTGAAAAGAGGCTACATAGCAACTTTTGTGTTAAACATGTAAAGAAGAAGTGGGGATAAATATCATTCACATACTGGTACCATCCCTGCTAGTAATACTAGCAAAGCATCTCTTACCACAGTGTTGCATACACAACAAACAGAAAAAGCAACTAGGATACAAAAAGCCCTGGTAACATGTCTATAAATGTCCTGGAGGAATTGTTCAATTTCAGATTTCAGGATTTACAAATTAATTAATAAATTCATGATGCCAATATGAAAGACAGCTAACACAAAGATAGTAGATACACAAAACTCTAAGATAAATAGATAGGTAGATATAATATAGGACTGTGCAACTTTTTCATGCCTTATCTTAGGCACCAGCAGTCTTAAATTTTTCTTAAAGCTTTTGTTGGTATGCTCATGGATGTTATGATAATAAAAGAGCAGGTGATAAATGTTGCAGATTCCATAGGGACTTTTTTAAGTGCTGAAGATTTTTGCTTCAATGCTTGCAGAGCTTTTAAATGCCACTGAATCCTAAGGGGAAAAAAAAGTAATTCTGGAAGTGTTGATGAATATGGTAGAATTTATATACACAAAAACAAGCAACTGGAAGATTCATGGGTAAGCTCCATCTCCCAAAACAATGTTATTTCATTCAGCGTTAGGGATTTGTTAGTTCCTTATCATAAAGAACGGTTATTAAAAGTGGAGAAATTCATAGTGTAAAATTACTATTTTAAATATTACAAATCTAGAAAAGTTCCAAAAAGACAAGGAGCTACACATGCTGGATTTCTTTAAATGAATTCTTCTACAGTACTATAAGATACAACTCATCATTTTGTAAAAAAATCATATATCAGCTCCATTCTGGATTGAAGCCTAGTTTTAGGCTTCAGCTTCTTGGCCTTTTTATTTAGTCTAAGATCAAGTGACCTAGAGCAGGGGAGTCATACGTGTGTCATGTCATCTGGCTCACCGGGCTCCTGGACCGGCTGGGAATTCTGGCACATGGTGAGCAGAGGCAGTGCCTGCCCCTGAAATCTGAGGTATGGAGCTCCACTGGGGACACATTTCTGACTGGGGGACTGGTAAGCGATAGCTGCATTAACCCCTATGGACATGTCCACACATGCAGGCATGTGCGTTTGCAGCAGTTCAAATAGAAGCGGTGCAAATTTGAGCCAGGGTGTTTTACCTCAGTGCACATGCCCATACATGCACTTTGGGTGTCTGTGGAGGGATGTGGGGGGAGTTGGGGTGTGTGGGTAGGTGTGGATGTATTGTGGGGGGACTGTGGGGGTGCTGCTCAGGAGGAGTGTGTCCCCTGCTGCCCACAGGGTGCAGCCCCCCTGCACAGCTCATAAACTGCCCCCACAGGGGCTACCGTCCTTCCAACAGGGGCCAGAGCCCCCCCACAGGTACTACTACTACTACCCCACAGGAACCACATGCCTCCCACCCACTCCTCCAACCCCTCCAATAGCTGCCCCACCTGGTCCCAGCATCCCAGCATTTACAAAAAAAAAGCCCCACACTCACCAGCAGTAGCAGCAGCTATCAGGGTCACTGGGGCCTCCTGGAAGAACTCACCCCGTGTGGGTGTGGCCTGGGTTGGCAGGGCACTGCACAGCTCCATGTGCTGTCAGGCAGTTGGGGTCACATTGGATGAGTGGTGTCGAGCCCCAGGTGACAGCCATAGTGGCCCTAGCTGCCTGACAGAGTGTGGAGCTGCATGGCACCCTGCTGACCCAGGCCATGATGGGACAGCAGCAGCACAGGTGCCAGGCAGCCAGGGCTGGTCCACAGTGCACCCCTCTGCCCTGTGCTGGGGGCTCTGCCAGGAGGTCCCAATGGCTACTGCTAGTGAGTGCAGGGCTTTTTATTTTTTTTGAGGCTGGGACTGGGACTGCTGGAGCTGGGCAGGGGGAAGATCAGGGTGGGGCCAGGCAGAGGGGCAATTGAGGAGTGGGAGCTGGGCAGAGGAGCGATTGCAGAGCAGGGGCTGGGTAAGGGGGCAATCGGGGAACAGGGGCTGGGTGGGGGG
>NW_005842002.1:1724522-1770603 GCF_000455745.1 Alligator sinensis
GGGGGTGAGCGGGGGCTGGGGCTGGGCAGCCCCCTCCTCCCCCCACCATGCTCACTGCCAGAGAATCTCTGTGGAGGAGCCAAGCCTCTAGTTGCCTGCTCTGCCTTTTTGCCCTGGGTATTTTTTGACCCCTGGATAGTCAAGGATGAATTTTGCCCCTGTGCAGGAAACATTTTTTGTTCCCGCATGTGTCTCTTGCAGTATCTCAAAGGGTTTTGAGACACTACAAGAGGCACATGTACACTTATCTGGGTGTACCCTATGGCTCCATGATGCTGCTTGCCACACTACCACCACCACCACCACCCATCTAGCTGTCAGAGGTACACACAGCTCTAGTCCTCGAGGAACCCTATGTTCCAAGTCACCCTAGTTTGACACCACTGACATAAAGCATTGTAAGTTCACTTACAGTTCTGGTTGCTGATATCACCAAGAATAATTTTATTAGTTCATCACTCCTGTAAACAACTGACCCTCAACAGGGCAATGCAAACTGAGATAATTCTGAACTGACTTCAAGAGTTGGCTTGAAAGAGACAAAGCTGAGTAATCAGTTGAACAGGCCTGAAACTGGAACTATATTTCTGAAGTACCTTTTCAACCTGCATGCCTGTTACATTTGGATTTCAGTGCTACAGTTGAGAACAAATTTGTCACCTTGCAGTATATATCTTGATTAAATAGTGAACATTGTAAAATCAATTACTTTGAAGCAGATGCACCTAAAAAAATCCCTTTACTGAATTTGAATGACTGCTGTACAGTCACTGTTTACATTTGCTAGAGAATATTTCTCTTCATTGAAAATTATGGATTGCAGCTATTTCCAATTTTAGTGCAGTTGGATTTTCTCTCAGGATAGTTGTAATTTTATCTAATTACATAGATGAAGTAATTTAAGTGTAACGTTTAAGTGTAGATTGACTTTTGACTGATATGTCCAACCTTACAATGTTTTTGACAGATTTATCTATCACATGTAGGACTTTTTCCTTAATTCATATGCAAAATAAAGTAGCCTAAGATTTCTGTTTCTATTTCAGTTGAGTTCTCATTTCAGCATTTTGTTGCATCCTTCACAACTTCCCAAGATGCACACAGCCTGTTATAGTTCTGAGAAAATGAAGCTAATACTTCGGCACAGAGGGGCCATCCTGATCGATAGAGGATATAAGTATGCATTGATGTTTTTAATAGGGTGATTTGGTTAATTTTCTTCTTTCAAAAACAATTTCAAGAGCATCTCTTAGGATAGCATCATCTAAAATAGTATCTTCACATGTGAAAATCAAAAGTCTGCTTAGACCAACAAGCATGTGCAACTCATATCTTGTGCAAGCTGGTTGCTACTCTTAAAAGCAACCTAGCCAGATTAGTGGCACCATCATAGCCTCCACTACAATAATTGTTGTTCCTCAGATTTGGATGCATTTTAATTTATGAATATTTCCAGTGACATGTAGGCTGTGTTATGTAATGACATTTTTTAACCATTTATGTTATCATCTACATACCACAGGCACAGAAAAATTCACCCTCTTTTGGAGAAGTTTATCATCTCATACATCATAACACTTTCCAGAAATTCGTTCAGAAATAGCTCTTAAGATATTTATGATTCCCATCATCTCATTTTGAAAAAAAAAAAAAAAAAAAACAGACTTGAATTTGATTCTTTTTTCCCCAGCCTGAAGTATCTGTCTTCAGTTTGGTCAGCTGCTTTGCCTACAGTCAAACAACTATTTCTAAAGTTTCTTCATTATGGGACTGGAAAGGGCCCCTTGTTTTGTTGTATCCAGTCCTGTGATAGAGTAGGCTACAATGTTATCTAACCTGTAAATTTACAAAGTTACATCTTGAAAGGGTTTAGATTACCACCCACAGCACAGAGCAGAGGCAGGTAATTATTTCAGGCGGAGGGCCACTTATCAAGTTTTGGCAAGCCTGTGGTGGGCCGCATTGGTAGCCCTGAACCTTGACAGGTGCCCTGCCCCCTGGTCACCTTGTGGCTGGAAGTCTTGCCTCCTAACCCCCCAACCTTTGCCAGCAGAAGTCCCTCCCCTTGCCCCTTTAAAATACTCCTTTCAGCAAGGGGTTTTGCCATCTCAGAACCAGAAAAATACCAAATTATAGTCTAAAAATCAAACATCTACTACAACATGCATTAATTTGATTTTTAAAATATATTTTTGTCTTGATTTACATGCGTTCATGTAGTGTACATAGAGGTGATTGCACAGTAGCTTAAAATGAAGTCTTAGGATGGTATATTGTGGTGGGGTTGGGTGGCATGGGGGTGGGTACAGGTTTGGGGAGCTGGCCTTGCTGGTGAGTTCCATTGGCTCCCCCTGGGTCCTACTGCCCCTGTCTCCTGTCATCTTTGACAGGCAGCCAAGAGCAGGTAAATATACATTTTCTAATCTTTTTAGAGGCCCCATGGGCCAGGTAGAATGGCCTGGAGGGCCAGATCTGCCCACCCCTGGGCATAGAGCCTTAAGGAAAAGCAGCAGTTTTTATTTTTTTCATTACTGATCTAAAGGTTTAAGCTTCACTCCAGACTTATGCCAAAGACCAGTTGACCCTACTGTGAGTGCATACCTGATCATTTCAGTGAGGAATCCAAAAAAGGTCAGAAGTTATTTTGTCCATTTTATCTCTTGTAGGCTGTTTTATATTAACCCACATGTTGATTAGGCAACTTTTTTCCTCTAATACTCCATCTAGAAAATTGTTTCAGAATTTCACTTGTCTGATAATGAGAAATCACCTTCTAAATTTCCAGCCTATACTGGTCCATAGGCAGTTTATACCCATTTCATAGATTTCATAGATGTTAGGGCTGGAAGGGTCCTCAAAGATTATCAAGTTCAGCCCCCTGCCCCAGGGGCAGGAAGTCACCTAGGGTCAAAGGATCCCAGCAAGATAAGCATACAAGCATTTCTTGAATGAGTCCAGAGTAGGTGCCTGTACCACTTCTGGAGCGAGTCTATTCCAAGTCTTGGGGGCTTGGACAGTAAAGACATTTTTATTATGTCCAGCCTAAAATGATCTTGGAGGACTTTATGACCATTGGTTCTTGTTTTTGCTTGGAGTGATCTGGTGAACAGACATTCTCCCAGGTCCTGATGTACACCCCTTATGTACTTATAAGCAGCCACCAGGTCACCCCTGAGCCTGCGCTTTTCCAGGCTGAAGAGTCCCATGGATCTCAGCCTCTCATCATAAAGCCTATTCTCTTGACTTCTGATCATGTGCGTGGCTCTCCTCTGGACTCCTTCAAGCTTCTTGACATCCTTCTTGAACTGTGGAGCCCAGAATTGGATGCAGTATTCCATCTGTGGCCTCACCAAGGCTGAGTACAGTGGGAGAATGACATCCTGAGATTTACTTGAAAAGCATCTATCCAAAGAAGGTCAGAAGTTATTTTGTCCATTTTATCTCTTGTAGGCTGCTGTATATTAACCCACATGTTGATTAGGCAACTTTACCAGCCAGAGTAAAGTTGCAAGCCAGAGTTTTGTTTGCTTTACCATCTGCAACATCGCATCGGTGGCTCACGTTCATCTTGTGGTCAATCATGACCCCCAAGTCTCTTTCAGCAGTGGTATTCGCAAGCAGAGAGCACTGCTGAGCCTATAAGTACGCTGCAGGGTTTTTTTTGCTGAGGTGGAGTACCTTACATTTATTGGCATTGAACGTGATCAGGTTTGTATCCACCCACTTACTAAGTTTATCCAAGTCAGCCTGGATTACTAACCTGTCCTCAGGTGTGGATGCTGTGCCCCAAAGTTTAGTGTAATTGGCAAAATTAGCCAGTGCACTTCTGACACCAATGTCCACACCAGCCAGAGTAAAGTTGCAAGCCAGAGTTTTGTTTGCTTTACCATCTGCAACATCGCATCGGTGGCTCACGTTCATCTTGTGGTCAATCATGACCCCCAAGTCTCTTTCAGCAGTGGTATTCGCAAGCAGAGAGCACTGCTGAGCCTATAAGTACGCTGCAGGGTTTTTTTTGCTGAGGTGGAGTACCTTACATTTATTGGCATTGAACGCCATCAGGTTTGTATCCACCCACTTACTAAGTTTATCCAAGTCAGCCTGGATTACTAACCTGTCCTCAGGTGTGGATGCTGTGCCCCAAAGTTTAGTGTAATTGGCAAAATTAGCCAGTGCACTTCTGACACCAATGTCCACATCATTGATAAAGATGTTAAAGAGAACTGGCCCAAGGACAGAGCCTTGGGGGATGCCACTGGTCACAAAGTGCCATAATGATTCACTATCATTGACCACTACTCTCTGGGTCTGACCTCAGAGCCAATTTCCCAGCCATTGGACTGGTGTGATGTAGCTGAGGCCAGAGTTGGCCAATTTTTCCATGAGGAGGTCATGGGACACCAGATCAAAGGCTTTTTTAAAGTCCAGATATATGACGTCAATCTCTTCTCCCTTGTCCAGGTGATGTCACCTGGTCATAGAAGGAGATGAGATCAGTCAGGCAAGACCTATCCATGACAAACCCATGCTGGCTGTCTCTCAGGATGTTGCCTTCAGCCAGCTTATCCAGAAGGGTCTCCTTGATAATTTTCTTCAGAATCTTATCGGGGATTGAGGTTAAACTGATTGGCCTGTAATTCCTGGGATCTACTTTCTGCCATTTCTTGAAGATGGGTACCACATTGAACATTTATATTCATCTCACCATTGACTTTTAATTTAAATAACTTCTCCCCTCCCCCCCCCCAAGTATGTGCTTATCTCCCTGATGTGCTTATAGATATTGGGAGCATCTATACAAGATGCCTTACTGTGCAGTAGCATAGTTTACTGCACAGTATATATGTATGTCTACTTGTGCACATGCTCACTGTACAGTAAACCTTGCTAACTGCACGTAAATTTGCTACCTACAAGTGCAAGTAGCAAATTTCCTTTCAATTAGTAATGGTGCAGTAGTGCTCACACAGATGCCTAACCAGGAGCAAATCTGCTCTGAGTCAGCAGGCCAGTAGGGGGCAGGAGATTGTTCCTTACTTCCAGAAGCTGCCTGCTGCCAGGGCGGGCTCTGCCGCTGGAGCCTGAGTGGGGACTATGTCCCCCTGCCCCAGCAGCAGGTAGCTCCAAGCCCCACACTCTGAGATTGCAATTGGGGAGCAGGAGTTAAGAGATCCTTCTCTCCCAGCCCCCACTTCACCCTCATGATCAGGGAACGGGGAGCCTGGAAACCCTTATTTCCCAGCACCCGTTCCTTGATCACAGGGCCAGTGCTGGGAGATCTTCATCTCCCAGCCCGCACTGGGGCTTGGAAGATAATGGTCTCCAAGTGCTGGCCTCATGTCTACAGAGCTGGTGCTGGGAGATAAAGATCTCCAGGATCTCTCCCAGTCGGGAGATAAGGATCTCTGAGCACCAGCCCCACTGTCACCGAGCTGGTGCTGGGAGACAAGGGTCTCCCAGGCCAAGCCCTGCAAATGCAACTCCCAGTGCTAGCCCCACAACCTGGAGCTGGTTCTGGGAGCTCCCTGCTGACAGGGCTGGGGAGCCTGTTCTCCAACCAGCTCCATGATCATGGAGCTGGTTGGGGAACAGGCTGGGAACCTGTTTCACACTCAGCTCTGTAAGCATGGAGCTGATCAGGGAACAGGATTCCCAGCCTATTTCCCACCCAGCTCCACACTCACAGAGTTGGGTGAGGAACAAGCTCCCCATCCTCCACCCTGGAATTGTGGAGTGGGAACTGGAAACTGGCCTGGCCAGAGACAGGTCCTAGCCTTGTGCCCCAATCAAGGCACAGGGGTTGGAAACAGCTGTAGGGGTGGAGTAGACCCCAGCCCCCTGCTCTGATCTTCCAGTGGGCAGCTAGCAGCAAGCTAGCTGCTACCTGCCCCACCAGCGGATCAAGGCAGGGGGATGGGGCCTTCCCCTAGCCTTCAGCTCTTTCCAAGTCCCCTGTCCTTGATTGGGGAGCCAGGGCCAGGAGCTACCTGCTGCTGGGGTATGGGGACATTGTCCCTGACCTGGCAGCAGGCAGCCCCAGCCAGGAGACAGCTGTCTCCTGGCCCAGTGATTCTGCTAGTCCCTGAGGTAGCACCCAGGGGGAGCCTAGAGCTCCCCCTGGGGGTGGCAGGGGCCCAGTGCAGGGCCCAGGGAAGCAGAAGCAGTTTGCTGCCATTAGCAGCAAATCTGCTCTCACTTCCCTGCATGTGTAGGGAGTGTTTACTCCCGAGTAAACTGATCTTAGATCAAATGCATGTGTAGACTTGCCCACTAATCCTATCTTTTCTCAGCCTTTATTTCACAAAGCCAAACAGGGTCTTCTAGTTTCTTCTCAAAAATAGATCTTCCATTTCTCTTTTGCTTATTGTAGCTCTTTTCTGCCTCTGTTCCAGTTTCAGTGGGCACATCTACATGAGTTGTTTACTGCAGAGCAGACTAATTAGTTCAACAGTAAATATCTCATCATCTACATGTGTGGCCCTATTAGGCCACAGGAAGCTCAAATGCTGCAACAGGTTAGTGTTTGTAAATACAAGTACTACCTTGCTGCAGAGTTTTTTTGTGTGCAAAGATGCTGACTTGGCTGGCTGGGGCACCAGGGTGCTTCAGTGAAGGGGCTGCCTGCTGGTTAGCCCTACACTGAAGCACCCTTATGCCCAAGCCAGCCCCTCTTCGGCACGCTGAGCTGGGCTTGAGAAGGCCCAGGGCTGGCAGGCTGACGGCCCTGGGTCCCCAGCCAGCCAGAACAGCTCTGACCTAAATCAATGTACTGTGGTCCCAGATGCACATGTAAGTGTGGAACCTGGGAGAAATACACTCCAGCATGATATGAACCAGAATGTATTGTGTCAAATTAATATGAAGGTGTAGACACACCCAGGTATTCTTTCTTGAATTTGGACAAACAGAACTATCTTCCAGATGAGGTGTTACAAGAGCCTTGCAAAATGGCATGAATAATTCCCAATCTCTACTATAAATACCTTGCCTGGCCCATTATGAGATCCAGTCTGCCTTGTGCACAACTGAATCACATCTAAGGATTATAATCATTCCAGAAACAACCTATATACTAGGCTGTTTTCTGTCCCTCTTGTAATATAACTATGCTAATTTCTATTACATTTAATTTCATATCTACTACTCCATTCTCCAAGGTCATCCATTTGTTCTTTTTTTTTGAGTCAGGGACTGCTGGAGCTGGGCGGGGGGGTGATTGGGGGGTGTTAAATTCACATGCCACCCCTTCCCCCCAAGGGCCAGATCCAGAGTGCTGGCTCCTCACAGGCCACATCTAGCCCCACCTCTGGTGGTGGGATTGGCATCAGGGAACCAGAGACGGATTTTTTTGTGGGGTGGAGGGGAGATTACACAGCCCTTGCTCACCCTCCCCTGCTGCCACACAACTCCAGTGGCACTGCAAACCCAAACCCTTTCCCCCAAATTCCTGTTGTTTCCAGGAGCCCTGCAGTCCCAATGTTTGATGCCCCTGGTTTATGATATTCTGATATCATGGCCTTACAGTGCAAGTCCTTGACTGACAATATAATGTATATCAATTATATTTTCATCACAATCTTCTTGTTTTCTTCTTTCTTTAGAGAATACTAACATCTTAACATGTTACTAGCATTTTTTATTTTATTTTTTTTGAAAGAACATCATCTGCCATGTGGTTTTCCCAATTAGAGAATACAAGCTGTGTAAAAGCTTCATCTGTGTCTTTAATCAAAAGTAGTTTGTACCTAAGAGCTGTACAACATAACAAAGTCACTAAGTCCATTAGAATAATGGATCCATTGAAAACCATCAAACCAGGACAGACCGAAAAAAGAGCCTTGTTTTCCAAAGATACGCACACTAAAAAAAAAAAAAAAAAAAAAAAAGTTGTGGTAAATGAGAAGTCTCAGACACACTGATATAAGTAATTGGTATTTAGTTCTTCTGAAAGATTACAGCAAAGCTTACTACTAAAAAGATCCAAAGTTTATTCCATTTTTGTTAAAAATATAGTGTTTTTATCATCCATTTTTAAGTGATTTAGTTTCAGCAACCTGAAAATGCACTTTTTTTTTTTTGTATTTCACTCAGGCACTATTCAACACAACTTGCACAGAATCACAAATTTCTCTTGGTTTAATCTAGTCTCCAGAGCAGTCTAAAAAGTAGAAAAGGAACTGCCCAAACCTAAACTACTTATTATACTGGAAAATATTGGGTTTTATATTTGTCCTCTGGTAGAAGCAGCTAGCTGGACTTATCTGAGTTCTGCCTAAAGAAAGGAGATCAGAAATCCTCATGGAGAGAGACAGAAAGAGAAGCAATGGCTTATATGAGAAAGAGTCAGCATGGCTGCAGATAAGCACACAGAGAGATGAGCCTAACCCAAGCACACAGAAATCCTTTCCATAATAAGGAAAGTATAAATGGCTGCTTGGTACACCTAAATGACTGCTTACTGAGTTGTTTCTCTGCCATGGGAGAAAAGTATCAGCTACTTAAGAGGGACTTTCAACCAAGCCCTGGCCTGCAAGAACCAGCTACTACAATGGGGAAAAAGGGACATCAAGCATCTGAGATCGTACAATGTCAATACCCCTCCTACTCTGAAGAGATCCAGCTGTGCCTTACCCAGAATTGCTCCTGCTATAGCTATCAGGAAGTGTAAAAATGATATTCAACAGCTATCATTTTATTATTTTTAACTTAAGCCCCAACTCTACTCCCAAATAAAAAATTGGGCTGTGCCTCTGTGGCAGTGGGACGCAAGGGTCCCCAAGGATGGGACGCCAGGAAAGGCCCTTCCATGCACTGGGGAAAAGCAGTGGAACCTGGTAAGGGCTGAAGGTGTTCCCCACGTACCTGCAGGGACACTGGCAGCATCCGTGGAGCGGCGAGAGCAGCAGACATGGCAGCAGTGCCTCTTTGTAAGCTCCTGCTTGTTGCGCATAGGCAGGTGTGCAGGAGCTGCAGCCTATCCAGACATCTGGTGCCAGCAGGAGGGGGAGAAGACATGGCATGGAGGCAGAACACTGAGTCACACCATGGTGAAAGCCTGGTTAGTGTCTTCTGCACTGGTGTGGGAAGCAGCTCCACAGTACAAAAGCTCAGGGGAGCACTTAGCATTACGTTCCTAGAATCCCAGAAAAGCAGTGGGGAGGTGAAGCTTGGGGAATTCCCCCTGGAGTTGGATGGCAAGTGGGGAACCTTGCCTTCTCTTCACACTGGTAGACATGCATGGTCCAAGAACATAGTGTGTAAGTGGAACAAGTAAACCTTTATTACTTGTATGAACTTCGATTGCTCAGAGGAGCTGACTGAGAAGATAAGCATTGGAGTTAATAAGCAGGGAAGGAATAGTGCAACTGATTTATTAATCCTTAATTTACTGAAGAGACTATGGGTGGGAATAATTGGACTGGGTTATCAAGTTAATGGATTACAGGGGCTCTGTACATGGATTCCATGGGTGCCTATCCTACAGGGTTCTGCCTCCCCTTTTTCCCCATCCACATACCAACTGGGTGTTATGTTTGTATTCATTCTCAGCATCTCACCACCACCACCTCACCCTGTGGGCCAAGAGCTCTGTAGCATAGGCAACATAGGACTTACTTTCAGCACAGCATACAGCCTCTGATATACTCAATTTATGTTTTATGTTCATTTGCATAAACTGTAAAGGTCATAAGCTCTGATGACAGAAAAACTCTTATGCCCATGTGCAGTAGCTCCCAAAAAATGTTTTGCTAATATGGGATCACTTTGTGTTCTGTTTTCTTCTGACTGTGCCCTCTCCATCAAATGAAGAGGCCAAGGAGAGATACAAAGAGATAAGCCTCATGCAATGTGGAGACTTCCATATAAAGGAAATAATCTACCCATGCCAGCTGTCGCTGCCGTGCACTGCAGCAAGGAGTCGGGACCTTAGAAGCCGTCAGGCGGGTACTTATGACGCTTGGAGTGGAATTAATTAGGCGGACACTTATCGGTTGTAAAGCAAGATTATTTACTCACGCCATCAAGGTGGTGAAAGACGGAGGTCAAAGATACTTGGTTAGTTACAGCTTAGAGTTCATGAGGTTGGTCTGCAAAGTAGGTCAGTTCACAAAAGTGGTCGGGCAGAAGGTCGGGCCGGCGGTCGTTGATTACGTCTGAGATTGGGTCGAGACGGGGGGCGAACTGGCAAGCGATCAAATTGCCAGTTTACTCTGACACGTATGTCAGAGGTCTCCAGGTGTATACGGAGTCGCTCTCTGACTTCACGGAAGTGAAAACAGGTTTTATTTGTGTAATAGCCAATTGCTTTTTGCCACGTCATAAATTTAATTAGAATCGCCAATTATCTAGTGGTCTTCGCTAAGGTTCTCTCTCAGGGCTACTCCCTGTTTTCTTTGACCAATTATAATGATTTATGTAAAGCAAAGAAGGCAAAAGTTTTATCTCTGTTAGTGGCGCAGCAATAAATTTCTTTTTGACATGCGCAGCAAAAAGGCGGTTACTGGCAAAAACTTCTGTTAACCCTTAGTTAACTTAGTGTAAAATAAAACTGCTTTAAATAGTATCTCTTGCTTGTGACATGGGCACTTACTTAATTGGGTTGTGACACCAGCAAAGTAGGATTTACAATTTCCTTTACTGGCAAAATAGCACAGAGTAAATGCAATACATCCACAGCAAGGGCCAGATCTTGCCCAGAGTCCCTACCCCAAAGATCCTACCATTTACATGGGAGGAAAGGCAAGAAAAATCCTCTTTAATAATTTGCTTAATTTGTTTCTTTGTCATTCTGTCTGTCATACTAAAAAAAAAAAAAAAAAAAAAAAAAAAAAAAAAAAAAAAAAAAAAAAAAAAAAAAAAAAAAAAAAAAAAAAAAAAAAAAAAAAAAAAAATATTTGCACTCACTTTTCTGGACTTTTAGTGATTAATTTCAATTAGTTATCGTGTACTCTCAGTATCTGAGCAAAAATTATCCCTTAACACCCTTACTTTAACTTTAACCCATAACACACTTACCAAGGTGAAGCGGAGAATAGATGGCAATTGAATGCAAAAAGAATGGTAAGAGTAAGACAAAATGAAACAAATGAACAAAGACGACATCGCAGAAGAGATGCAATGGAAAGGCAAAGTATTCACAGAGACAGTGGAAGGCAAGCTGAAAGAGTAAGTAACAATGGATTCACTGAAGACAAGACTGAGGAATAGTTGTGGATTGAGGTACGTGGTGTGCCAATTTTGTAACTCTTTAAACTTCCAAGCTGAAAGACCATCAGATGGCCAATTCCAGAGTTGTTGTCATAAGGGTGAAGTGATTCTGCTTCCAAAAAGACTGTTTCCAGAGTATTTGCAGGATTTGATGATGAATTAGAACAATAAGCGTTACCAGAACTTTAAAACAAACATTTGATCGTACAACAGTGCATTGTTTGTTGAGCGGAGATCATTGTGATGAGATATATGCTTCATGAACCATATGGAGGACTGATTCCAAATGCACCCTGCATGGAAAATCATCAATGTCTGAAGAAATATCTGAAGGAGTTTCAGAGGAGACACTTAGAAATGTTCATGGATACCCATTGTATAGAAGACCAAGCAGAACAGCTTGAGTTACTAATGACACAGTGGATAACAGAAATGTGGTACCCTATAACAAGTAGCCTATTTTGTCCATCATTGTTATGGGCTTTTACACTAGTGTAACATATAAAAATCAAGAAAGCTATGAGGAGGTGAGATAGGTGCATGACTTGGGAGGTAATCCTCATCTGAATATATGCATAAATAGGGGCAGGTGCACACACATAAAAACAGGGTGGATTTTTTTTTTCCTTTTACTTTAATGCATTGGAAATGTTTTCTATTTGTGATTGGACTTTAATCTTTGATGATTACATTAGTCATGTTCATTGCCTCCAATTGAAGAGTACAGATCTTTGTCTCAGCACCACTCAGAGGTCTGCTTAATAGGCATTCCACCGCCTTTATCTGTGCTCTGTGCCAGAGCACTGTGTCTGCATATAAATTTGGCCAAAACTGCTGGCTGGTAGTTGGCATATATTACAGAATTTCCTCTACAAACAAACCACATCAAGTGCTGTCTCCCCGTCACAATCACCAGTACATCCCTTACAGAGCAGGTTTAACTACTGCATTAATTAGCCCACAACACAGGCATCTTTATACATTATTCTGAACTCCCTCCATTCCTGACTGAGTACATTGTAACCAGGACTGTAAGAAATCATTCAAGCACCATCCCTTATTCATGTGGAGCCCAGAGGATGTGACCTTTGCTCACAGCTGCTTGTCATTTCTCCAGCATCTGCTCCGCAGCAGTGTCTTTACTCTGTCAGCAAATGCACAGAGTGTACAAGTGTGTGAGAGATCCCTGATCATTAGGCTTAGTGATCAACTGACCAGTGAAGTGTGGGAATTGTATTGGGACTGCCGCTTTTACTAGTGCAATATTTTCAGCTGGTGCATAGATTTAATAGCCTGTTCCCAAAGTTGGTATTTGTAGCTGGTTTCATCTGGGTTGCAGTTTTCCTCCTCCTAATACTTTTCCAGCTGCATGGCAAGTCAGGATATAATCCAAGCTCCTCCGTGTATTCCACTTGATTATGCTTTGTGTTGTGTGAGTACAACAGTTAGTTATACAGAACCTAGCACATTGTGATCTTACTGAAAATTATTGTTATTAATAATTAATAAATTAACATCGAGTGGGATTTTCAAAAGTTTCTAATGAAAATGTCCATTGGGATGTCTTGAAAACCCTGCAAAGTGTTTATGTCAACCTACATGTACATGGTTTAACAGGAAATGTGTATCATATTTTATACAATTGTATATACAATTCGCATACAATTGTATGCACCAGATTGTGCATATATCAAAGGCAATGTATGCACTATATAAATGTATCTGTTCTTTTTTGTATTTATATAAAAGCTGCAATGCCCCTGTTAACAGGTATAACTGGTATTGACCACATGTTCATTCTGTATTCATCAGAACTACTTTTCAATGAAAGACGATCTTCTGAAACTTCTTTTGTAGAATAGATTTTAAAGAGCTTTTGGGTCATTGGGTCCAGACCCCTGTTATTGAAGGTAACAATGTCTCATAGTCCTATGAATAAACGTATCAGGGTCTGGTATGAAACAGTTTGTTTGCCTAAACTAGCCCTACTGAAAAGCTGTTCCAATATTATTTTTACCAGTGATTAAGGAATGTTCTAATTTTCACCTTAGATTTATTCTTCACGGTTTATATCCATTTATTCTTGCACACATATTGCCCATTAGCCAACACAGTTCTTCTCCCTTCATGATGCTTGCTCTTCTCCCATCCAACCCCCACCCAAAAAGTATTTATAGACAGAAATCCCTTCTCAGTCTTTGTTTCGCTAGGCTAAACAAACTAAGACTTACTGGCCTCTCTCTCTTTCTCTGATCTTTTTAGTAGCCCTTATCTGTGTCTGTTCCGGTTTCAATTAACCTTTGCTGAACATGAGTGAACAGAATTACACACAGGCTTCTGGATGAGACTGTCCCAATGCTTTGACTGGTACATGAAGACCAAATTCTAGTTAACCTTGTGTATGAAAAAAATATGAATTACCATTTCCTACCTCTACTGGAAATGCCTTGCCTGATACATCCTAGCAACTTACCTTTTTCATAGCTCCATATATTTGCCATCTTAGACATTAGTGCATTATCTGATCTCCTCTTCTGTGGCTTCCCAGATTATAGAAGAATATATCATTAAATGAAAACCTTGATGTCTGCACTATTAAATTTAATCCTGTTTCTGCTACTCCAGTCTTCAGGTCACCAAATTCTTCCTGTATGATACTCTGGTTCTCCTTTCTATAAATAAATGCTTTTCAACTTCATTTCATCAGCACCTTGCAACAACACTCATCTACAGATTACAAAAATCATTAATGAATTAGCTCACTAAATTAGTGTAATCCCAGGATAGATCCTTAGGAATTCCACTATTAGCTTCCCCCAGCCAGATATTTTGCCTTTCAGCACAAACCCATTGTATCCCTATTAGCCAGTTCTCTACTCATATTAAAGAGCTTCCCTATACTTTACACAAGTGTCTCCATTTTAACAAATAATTTTTCACACAGCACACCCATTAAATGCTTTGATAAAGTCCAGATAGATTATGTCAACTCTTTTTTAAAGGGGAAAAATACTTAATGTCACATTTTATCCTTTTCCATTTGTCTCTATGTTTCTAATCATTCTTTCTTTCAAAATTTGTCCTAAAACCTTGCAAACTCAGAGGTCAGGCTAACTAGTATGTTTGCCCACATCACTTCTCCTTCCCTTTCCTTAAATACTGATACTGTGCTGGCTGTTCTCAAATGCAGGAGAAATAAGCCCCATTCTGACAGATTTATTAACAATCTTTCATATTAAAGTTGCCATTTTTGTGACATTTCTTTACATATTCTGGGATGGAGATTCCTCTCTACCAATGCTTTCAACACTTGTATCAATTGTTTCTATTGCAGCAGCACCTACAGTTCAATTTTACAGGGTACTCTAAAATAAATACTACAGAGACAGGCTACAGGATAATTATGTGATGTGGAATCAGAAAAAATATATGCCTTAAACTTTAATTATTCTAGTTATAAGATGACAACTGCTTTGTGGAGAATTGCTGGCTCTGTATAGTAGAACAGATAAGGGAAAGTGTTTGTTCTTTGTTACTCCTCTGCAACTGCTTCACTCACCGCGGCCTTGAAGATAGCAAAAAGTATGTACAACTCTGATTTCCAGGTGCAAGAAGGAGGTTTGTGAACTAACCTCGCCTCCCCCATAAGTTCCCATCCTGATTACAGCAAAGAAGTAATGAAGTAATGTTATAGCCGCTTTTCATGCTAATTTCACTATATGATCACGTGAGTTGTAAGCGACTGTTAAAAAGTATATAAGCCTCCTGATTTTACTCTTGGGGGGGGGGACCCCTTCGAAGTGCTTAGGAAATCCATGTCACTTTGGAATCCCCCCTACAGCTGTAGTTTCTTTTGAATAAAAGCTTCTGCTGACCTGACCCAAAAATATACTGCGTGTGTTTCCACGACAATGATAAATAAGAAAAGTTGTGGGGACTAGGTAACAGCAGATAAGTGTGTTTGCATAAGTTCTTAGTCACCATGTCTTGGTAGTTATGCCTGGACAACTTCCTAACAAGTCCTAGAAGTTTTTCCTGATATTTGTCACTATTCAGCCTTTGATGCCAGGGTTGTTGTTTATTTCCCTAGCTTTGGAAATATAAATTTCATGTTCTCTGTAAACAGTGTATCACTACTGTAATAACATAGGCTAAGTACAGACAGTCATAAAGCCTGAGGCTGAATTGATTACATCTTCACAGGTTAGTCTAACAGCATAGATTAAACCAAGAAGTAAGTGAACAGACATTCACTTTTGATTCCAGAAATCTAGCCACATGCCTACAGTAGCTCTGGCTAGAAACCAAGGTGGGGGGAAAGATTGCTAGAGCATGCCTCCCTGCTCAGATGGAGCAGACAACTTAGGCCAAGGCCAACCCACCCACCCTGCAGGGGCAGGGGCAGGGGCAGGTTGTGGGGGAGGAGCAAAGCATTTTGGGATGCTGAAAGACTGAGAGTTAAACTTCAGTCTGAAGGTAATCTGGGACAGAAGTACAATTAACTGACTTAACCTAAATCAGTTAAATTTGATACTATATCCATCCAGGTTTCTCTTAAACCAGTTTCAGCCATTTTGGAAGGGGGTTTTGTGCAGTGAACCTCTGTTGTGTCACATATTTGAATTGGTTTTTGATCATTTATACCAGTATATGTATAATTTCTGTCCCTAGTCATGGTGTTCTATGCTTCCTTGAGTCTACATTGATTTTATTACCATTCTTTCCCTTTTTTCATCCTCTTACTAATATTTTGTGCATGCTCTGTCTCGCTCTCTTTCTCTCTCTCTCTCCCCCTCCATGCTCCATCATATAACAGCATTCCATATCTTGTTCAGCTTTCCTCTGCTGTCCTCACCTTCCTGAGTGTACAATTTCTTCTGTTTAGAGGACAGGTTAGTTTATGCAAGTGGTCACAATCTCTGTGGTATGAAGAGTTGGTGTAGAGTTATGCTGATCTTTAGCATTTTAATTCCTCATTTACATAAACCATGTTCCTAATGACTACTTGCACCACTCACATAAAGGTA
This sequence comes from Alligator sinensis, assembly GCF_000455745.1. NCBI lineage: Eukaryota > Metazoa > Chordata > Crocodylia > Alligatoridae > Alligator > Alligator sinensis. The sequence goes on from NW_005842002.1 coordinate 1,740,758, forward strand.
TCAATGCCCCTTTGGAGCTAGATGTCTTTCCATGGGATTTAGTTTTTATATTTCTCATATACACAAAGATAAACAAAATTTGGCCTTCCATGTCCACTGTAAATGCTACTTTGTATTTTAAAGAGGGTTTGTTTTCTCTTCATCTATCCTTATTATTGCTTTTGCTCTTTAACTGATCATTTCATTTCCTGAGCATTAGTGTTCGTGAGTCATTTCACATGCTGGAAAGTTGTTTCTTTCCTGAAGGTGCCTGGTGTAACCACTAATAGCAGTAAACCCCTCTTCCTTTTTTCCTACTATATACAAAATCCTTCTGCTGTTTCTGTTCTCACTGGATTTCAAAAATAAGCACTTTGTAGTGCCTTGAGCAAGCCACAGTACATAGCTGAACTAAATTACATACTTTTAACTTTGTTACATACAAGCACTTCCAAATTCACACTTTTAAATATTAACATGAGCATTTGGTAAGAGAGAGACTTATTTTTCTAAGACATTATCAATTTATTTTTGGTCCTGAGTCATTGTTAGAACAAGACATGTGCTTACCAGTGAGTATGCTCATTTCTAGAATACTGCATTTGTACATGCTCAGAATAATTTTATATTCATTTTGATTACAGCAAACCGCTTGCTCTCAAGAGGTTGACATACGTTAAAGATTTCCACTTTAGTGGTTTACAATAACATCAAAGTGGCATTACATCTTTACAAAGATCTGTTTCCCTGGCAACATGAAGCAAACTGTTCATTTCAGGAGGTGCCTATGGAGAGTAACTGAGATTTTATTTCCATGTTAAATATCAAAACTTAATGTGGATAATGACAGTGTGCAAAATATACTACTGAGTTAAAAAGATGTTAAAGCCTCAGTAAACAGTGGAAACAGTCACTTTGGAATATCCGTAACTCCTAATTACATGTAGATAATATCATCTGTTTGAAACCAAAGTATGAAATGTTTTCATGTGTCCATTAATATAAAATGAGATTTTAATGAAATTGGACAACTAGTATAATGTCACAATAAATATCACAAATTGAGGGAAATACGATACAGTAAAATGCTGTGTAGGGGCCATTTTTTAAAGGGGATAATAAGCAATATTTTAACTAACTAATGATTTTTTTTTCAGAAATGTGTGCTTTTCAGTCAGAGATAAGCTTTTTGTATGCAATGCTGTGAGGAAGAATAGTACACATTTCGTAATATTTTCATAAATGATTAGAATACCATAAAATTCTCTATTAGTGTATTTTATGTCTTAAATTCATTCTTAATCTAGAGATTCACCTAAGCATAAGTATAGTGTTAAATATATGACAAGCTTAATTGAAATCAATGGAGCTGCATGATGGTTTGGAGACTCTATACCAGGGGTTCTCTACCTTTTTTGTACCAGGACCCATTTGTAAATATTGATGGCCAGTCCTGACCCAGTAAATAGTTTAAGTAGAAAACAGCACCCTGACCCGACCAGTGCCCTTCACTCCTAACCCACAGCCCCCCCCCCCCCACTCACCCAGCCCCACTCCTGCCCCCCCCCACCCCCCCCCCCCCCCCCCCCACTCACCCAGCCTTACTGCTGCCTCGCACTCCCAATCCACTGCCTTGTGCCCCAGCCTCCAGACCTCCCACTGTGTGGGGCAGGAGGTAGGCGTGTGGGATGGGAGGGGTTTGTATGGGTCATAGGGGGTACATGCCCCTCCAGACTTGTGTGCCCACAGCAGGCATGGGGCTGCAGCTTGGCCAGACTGGCAGGGGCAGGAGCTGCCCCTGCAGCCCAGTGAGCAGAACCCAATACGGGAGGGCAGAGCGGGGCAGTGAGTCTTGTTGCTGCTGCTGCCAAGATCCATGCACCAGCTGTGCCACCAGCAGTGCAAAGAGTAATGGACAGGGTCATGCTTCCCTCACCTCCTTCCACCGTCAGCACTTGCACACTGGGCTGCAGCTCTACCCTGCCACCCCATGGCCCAGCTGCCACTGCCCCTCCCTTCAGGCTGCCTGCTGCCTCACCACCCCTCCAGGATAGAGCTGCAGCCTGAAGGGTGGCAATGGCTGGGCCTTGGCAGCAGGGTAGAGCCATGGTTTAGTGTGCAAGCTGTGGTAGGTGGTGAGGGCAGAGTTCCCCCCACCCAATCTGTTACTCCTCACACTGGACTGGCTGGTGAGGGGGGTCCCGGTGGCAGTGGTGGCAGCAACGGTTTTAATCACTTCACTGCACCCTCCTGTGCTAGGGACCTGCCTGCTGGGAAGTAGACGTGGCTTCTACCCATGCCAGTCTGGCCAGGCTGAAGCCCCCTACACACTGTGGGCCCATAAATCTGGGGGTGCATGTACCCTCCATTACCCCAATGTGTCACCTATTCCCCCCTGCCGCCCCAAAGCATTATCTATGCCACCGCCCCACATATTTACCTGCAGGGACCTACAGGAGCTGCTCATCACACTGTCTGACTCCCACGTGCATGTGTGCATGCATACATAGACATGTTGCCATCTGCTTGATTGCCTTCCTCCCACTCCTCCCCACCCCTCAGCTCCAAGCAGCCCCTGGCAGGCTGGAACTCTGCTATCCTGCAAGGGAAAACCCAGGGTTTCCCATTTTTTTCTCCTTTAAAGGAGAAAATCCATGTTTTTTGGCAGCAAACAGAAAACCCAGATTCCTGTTTATTAGTACTGGAAACCCTTGCTATTCATGGGTTCGGCATTCTTGGTTTCGATTATTCACAAATGCCGAACCTGCATCTTAAATACGCTTAAAGGAGCTCCTCGGGAGCTCCGTGCTTGCTGCCACTGTGCTCCTGCCACCACCACTGCACTCCCACCACTGCCAGAGCAACCATGCCCCACCCCAGCCTCCAGGGGCACTGTGTTCATGAATGCAGACAGTGTTCATGAACGCAGTGCCTTATTCACAGATTTTGCCATTCGCAGGGATCTTGAGAACATATCCCCTGCAAATAGCAAGGGTTGCCTGTATACACAGTGTTAACATATGATGAAGCTCAAGCATTATCTATTTTTTTTCAAAATAGATGCTGCTTGTGGTTCACCATATGTCAACACTGTGTATGTCTGCCTGCTTGCTCCTCTTATCTGCTCCTGAAGCCTCAGATCACTCATATGTCTAGAGTTTTGGTAGACACCGTACTTAAGCTACAGAGGATGTGAGATGTCAGCACAAAGTCTGGCTAATAGGCAGCTGGATGGTAGGTCTCAGCTTTCAGGAACAGGTTCTAAACAGATTTTTTACCCAGAGAGAGTGTCTAGACACTACATGCCAGAAACAGTGTCTTGACCCTGGAGGCTTAAATCATACAATTGAATACCTTGTTCATTTCAAGATTTATTGTCAACACTTTTTAACAGGGGCCATGTGTTTGTATAACACAATTGGCCTGGTTCCCAAGTAGGCACCACTGCAATATCCATTTTAATAACATTTTAATGAAGCCTTTAAAAGCTGCCAAGTTTTTTTCCACCTATTTTCCAGTAGCATACACAGACGTGTAACAAAACTATTATGGATCTGGCTGCAAACTGGAACTACAATTGCACATTAAGTTCTGAAATTTAAGAACCAAGATTTTTGTTCTAAAATGGAGAGAAAATGGTGTAACAGGACTATTGCAAAATATCTCCCAGAAATGAAGCAAAATGTTTTGCCTAACATTTGCAAAAAATATTCAATACAGATCCAAAAGATATTAAATTTCACAGAATACTAGCCCTAGACCTAGAGGAATAGAAGAAGGAGTGTATCCAAGAATATTCATGTTTCAGCTGGGTATATGGCCCTTATAGCAGTGATTAAAAAAAACTATTTTTAAAGTTTTTTTTTTTTTTTTTAAATAACTTGAACAATTTTTTAGGAAGAGAGAGGTACTGAACACTTTCAGGTCTCAGAATGCCTGAGCTGTCAGTTCCCAGGGAACCTGAGAGTTAGGCAGGTCAGGGCTTCTGGGCTACTGAGGAACTGGGTAACAGGAACCACACATGCTTCAGCTGCCAAGGAGTCAAAGACTTGGGAGGCAATGTTTCCAGGGTCCCTGCCTTCTCATTATCCCACCTCCTCAGACAAGCTCATGTAGAGTTATGCTGCTTAACAGGAAATCAGGTACAGGGTCTACCTGTTGGTTTCCTTTAGGATTTTGGAGAAATACTTTGGCAATTCAATGAAAAATGCTCCTTCAAAAACTATCCAAGCAGAGAAAGACTGTAGATTGCACGGAGTATTTTGTATCTCTAGGTCTTACAGTTGTTGTAAGGCTTTAGACCACTGTTTACTGAGTGCATCTACATATGAAACGAATGCACCTAAATAGTCTCTGGTGCAGTTTGTGCCAAAATTTATTGCTCCTGGGTGCAGCATTTACATGTGCACCTGGGACCACAGCATGTTTTGCTGGGATGGCACAGCCCCAGCTGGTAGGAGGTCCAGAGGGTCAGCCTGCTAGCCTGGAGCTGCTCCAACCTGGCTCTACATGCTGCAAAGGGGCTGGCTGGGCATGAGGGTGCTACAGTGCAGGGCTAGCCAACAACCTCCCCACTGTAGCACTCTCATGCCCCAATCATCCTGTCACTGTCTACATGTGCACTGTGCTAGAGTAAATAACTCTGTCATAGGATAGTACTTGTGTCAGGCAGTACTATCCTATGGCAGACTTAATTAGTTTACTGTGGCCTAATAGCACCACATCTGGATGGTGATGCTTTACTGTGGAGCTAATTAGTCAACTCTGCAGTAAAGTGCACATGTAGATGCACCCACTGAGCTTATGAAATTAGCTTACATTTTGAATGAAGAACTACATCAGGTTTCTCATGTCAACTTTGAGTGGAATTAATTACCTAAAATTAAAGCTGTGCAAAGGTTGCTTTTTTGGTTTTGTTTTTACTCATACTAGTATTGTCCACTCTTATTCACAAAAGTGGGTGATGCAAGTATTGATCCACATCCTATTGCAGGGTAACCTTTAAGTGATGAGCCCTACATTGTATAGGAATACTTTGTGTTTTGTAACTTCCCAAGTTAATGAGGTAAAAAACCTATTTAGAAAGCTTCTAAGATGTAATCTTGGCTTTATTATAGTTGCCCAACATTTCCCATTATAAGACCTCATTTTCAATGGCTTACATCTTCTACCAAACTAACTATATTTTATGGATTTGTGTATGGTGTGTATCAGCCTCAGGCTGTTTTTTGCGGGGCAGGGGGAGGGGTCAAGGGAAGTCAGGAGTATGCATAATGAGGAAGGAGATTTTCAGCCAAGAGTTTTTCACAAATTCAGAGAACAACGCCTGTGTAAAAGATTTTGAGTCCTTCCTTTTACAAACTCTGGAACTAGGAATGGAATTTTTTAAAAGAAGAGTATCCTGTGTGTCAGGAATGTAACTTTTGCCATCCCTGAGACTATCTACACACATTAAGCCAAATGATGTCTTTCACAAATAGTAATTTACATGATAATACTATTCAGCTTTGATTGTAATTGTAGTGGCACTCATGCCAATACTCTTCAACCTCTAGATAAATGATCAACTGATCCTTCCTAGACCAAGATAGATAGATAGATAGATAGATAGATAGATATATTTTAACCTATTACCACTTTACCCATCACTGCTCAAGCCAAGAATTTTGTCATTATTGAAGAAGTGCCAGCATTAATTGTATGTGGATTCTCAGTTGCTTATACTAAGAACCCGGTCAAACGAGGTAAAATGCAAAGGAGTCTTTTCCATGAGGCCATTGCTTGGAACAGGGTATCTGTTTTTGTACTTGCCTATTGGAGTCCTGTCTACATTGGAGGGACACGAGACTCTCCTTTCAAGGCACATGAAGAGAAGTCCATGGGCAAAGTTAGCACCCAGAACAATGTTCTCAGTAAACTTGTGAACTCCAAGTGGGCAGCCAGCCTTGCAACACTAAGGGTCTTCTTACACCTTATGTTGTGAGCCTCACAAGTATTGATCTGTGTTAGTACTAGCTTAGAGTCTGGAGCAGTCACACCCTTAGTTTAGAAACCTTCTCAGACTATCCCCCATCTGCGCAACTGTGACTTGCCACTAGGAACTTGGTAAGCAGAAGCAGGATTTAGGTTCTTTAGCTGTGCATAGCCACTAGAGGGCTGGTGATCCAGGACAGGCTTTTATCCCTGCTGTAGTAGCTAGGGTGCTAGAGATCCTGGGATATTGGAGAACTTCAGCTTGGATGGCACATCAGTAGGGAGTTGCCACATGAAACAGGAGCTAGGTTGAGCAGATCAGGGATAATCCTGCCCTGGAGTGTGCAGCTTTAAGCCACATAATGAGTGCTTAAAACCAAGTTAAGGTGTTAATCCAGGGGTTTGCTAACAATCCAGGGGCTGGAAGCTCCATGAGCCATGGAAAATTACCATATAACAAGACCCTAAGAACCATTGAAGTCACACCTTTACTATTTGGCAGCTGAATATGCATATCTGGTGGGGAAATGATCAGATATAAAGAAAGTGAACTGTATACTGAATGACAGCTTCAGGATGTCTAAAACCAAAAAACGTTAACAGTCTCTGTAGGCTTGTTTGAACTGCTTCATCAGACACTGGAAGTGTAGTCACAAGCAAAGTGAAATGATCAAATTCATATAGTTCAGGTACACCAGACATCCACTACATATAACCATGCCATAGCTGTTAGCTACCTGATACTGTATAAAAGCTCCCTACCTCCAAAAGAACTGCTTAAAAAAATTAGCAATGGAAATATTATTTGAAGTGTGGTACGTACAACTTGACAAACTTGATGAGGACATCAAAAATGTGCCTAAAACTTGCCAAACACCTCTCTGCAGGTTTAGGTGAAAGACAGGAGCTGTTGGAGGTTTTTAAATGGACTTTGAACATAAGCTAACTGGTCAAAAAACAACTTAAGTAAGTGCTTTAACACCCCAGACAAATGCAACAGAGATGAACCACCGACTATGACATGTGGTAGTTATCTAGCTACTGAAGTAATTGTGCATGATAAAAGACCTTACAAGACTTAGAGTGCCCAATACCATAACAATCTTTATTTGCTGTTAAAGAGCAACAAAATAAAATGAAAAAAGTGCTTGAGCTAAACATATCTAAGGAACTAGGGTACAAAAGTGGCTAGAATCTTATCAGAAGCATGGGATACACCCTGATCAAGAGTATGCATCTTCAATAGTTACCTCTTAAGAAAGAAACATGTTTTTTGTGATATGAACCTCGTTTTGCCTTCACCTTTGCTAGCTGTTTAATTTATGCCACCGTACCACAGTCAATCTCTGATGTTAGACACAATACAAGGAAGAGAAAAATGCCTTGGAAAATTCTTTCATAAACCTTACAAGTGTACACCATCTAGAGCAAATAACATCCATAATACTGACTATACAGGTAAAGGCAACCCATTAGCAACTTGGAGGAGTTCTCACAAGAATATTGATGACAACAGAATTTGAGGTTTCATGGACACCTGGTGTGGAAAGGAGAAAGCAATTACTTGATCATGCAGCTCTCTCTCAGATACAGATCCAAAAGATATTAAATTTCACAGAATACTAGCCCTAGACAGAGGAATAGAAGAAGGGGTGTATCCAAGAATATTCATGTTTCAGCTGGGTTTATGACCCTTGTAGCAGTGATTTAAAAAACATTTTTTAAAGTTTTTTAATAACTTGTACATTTTTTTCTTTTTTTTTTTTAGGAAGAGAGAAGTACATGGTACTGAACACTTGCAGGTCTCAGAATGAGAAAAATCAAATACACTTTTCTTATCCCAGAAACCTCAAATTTCTGAAAAAGAATATTCATCTTTCAATGATAAAAATAATGTATTCATATTTGTTATCAATTAAAGTTTAGCAATTTGAACTTGTTTAATTTAAGCAAAGGGACCAGAAGAAATATAAAAAACTTCTGGTATATGGAAATGTGAACTACCTTACAAGAACGTATGAAATGCCTTACTCGGTCAAACAAATGATGCATCCAGTCCAGTTTCCTGTCTCTAATAACAAGCCCCATGACACTCCTCACCACACCACTTCAGCAAGCTGGGAGATATCAGACCAGTATACTTTAGAACCGCCCATCACCATCAGCTCTACATATTCATGGTCCACACTATACACCATCTCTCTCTCATGTCCCACCCCAACACCAGGCATCAGGTTGCCCTCAATGAAGCTGAGGATTTCTAGCGTTCCAGCTTGTATTTCACCCTGATCCCATGAGCCACTAGGGACCTAAACTAGCAGCTCCTACATGAAGCCATCTCCACGGGTGTGTAACTGGTCTGCTTCACTAAAACTCCCAACATCTATCCCTTCAGTCGGCAGAGGGAGACCCTGGCATACCTTAAGTGTTCCAGGCTGCAGCCCCTTCACCACCTTCTCGGAAACCTCTTCCTGAAGTTATGGGTACACTTCTCCGTGCACCTTTTCTTTTATGCACTCCCCCATCTATGACACCACCAAGTCCTAGGACCTCCTGGTCAACTTCCTTCTTAATCTAGCCAGGTTCACCATCTATCAGACAAGAAAGGAGGTTCTGGGCAAGGAAGAACCCTGGTGACTATGGGACTATTTTCCCATCTCTCCTCTGCTCATATCTTCTTCTAGTGTCACTGCTCAGTGTCCTTAGACTTGTTCAAGGGCCAGCAGGCACTGGCCAACGTGCTCTGCTTAGTGTCCCTACTTGGAACACTCATTATTAAACTTTGGACTAACATTCCTCTCTCCTCATTTGTAGTCCCCCACAATCTTTTGTTGTGCTTCTTGTGGACTCCCTGATTGAGGGAGGCTTATGGTTCTCTTGGTCAGCCTAGGCCCAACATTGTTTGTGCAACAAATAGACCCATCTTGGATAGGGGCATTAGTAGATGCTTTAAAGCCTAGTCTGCAAGTCTACTGTAATCCATCCATTGTCAGACCCTCCTAGGCATTAACTATCATCAGTTGAATCATGTCAGAGGATACCTCCCTGACTGTTTTATTTAATAGTGATTAACAGACCTGTCCTCTATGAATTTGTCTAATACTTTTTTTAACCTAGTTATAGTGTGGGACTATGCAGGTGTGTCTACATGTGCACATTTACTGCACAGTAGCCAAAGTTAATGCACAGTGTGGGCTCACAGCTACACATGCATGCCCATATTGCACAGTAAATATGGTGACTTATACTGACTTGCAGGTATCAAATTTACACTCATCATGCAGGTGTCAAATTGACACCTGATTAGTTACTGAGCAGTAACACACATGTAGATGCCTTACTTCACAGTAATACTGTGTGTGTGGACTGGCATGGGACTAATGTGCTTTGATCCCTGCATGTGTAGACACCAGCCTACTCTTGCTTACTGCGCAGTAACTTACTGCGCAATAAGTGTAAGCTGGCATAAAGGCATATGTAGACATGTCCTTTATGAATTGAGCAATTAATTCTTCACACATTCAGTTAGAAACATTTTTTTCAATAGACTTTTGTCTAGTGGTTGGAGAAAAAGTACTGATCAGTTTTCAAAGTTCCCATATAAATAATAAACAACAGTTTTCATTAATGATTGTATATATTAGTTTACTTATCCAGATGAGCTGAAATAATAAAAGTGAACCAACAATCAGAAAGTGTAAAATTCAGCACATCCTGAAACAACAATAACAACAACAAAAGTCTTAAAGGGAGTGCTTGTAGAAAAGTGGGAATGTTAAAGTTCCAGCACTGTCTTTCAGTATCATTGCCACAATTTCATCATTACATTACAAATTGAATGAATAGCATCTGATTCTTGTGATACGGTTTTTTCTTTACTACATGAGCATAATTACTGGCCAATGGATGGACTGTTTTGCATTGAGAAATGAAGCAAAAAAAATGCTAACAAGTATGAGCACTTTAGCAAGTGAATTTGGTGGAGCTTGATCGCTATGCCTGTGATTCCTGCAAATTCTACTAGTTCCCATTTTTCATAGCCTAAACAAAAGATTTTAGTTTATGCTGAAGTATCTTTGCATGTAAAAACAAATAAATAAATAAATACATAAATAATGTTGACTTATTTTTAACATCAGCAGAGGAAAATAATTTAGTTTGAAAGAGGTAAAACAAAAAGGCATTTGATTGAGCATTGAAAAGATGAATTATTGGTATTCAATTGGAAAATAATAGATGCTCACAAAATTGAATACTCACAAACCCTCTATAAACAAGATAATTCATTTAAGAACCTTGACACTTTTTTTTTTAATTTGGCAATCACACCAAAATAAAATTCAAAGAAAAGATTTAATTTTGTATAATTTCTGTAAAATCTTTTGTTTTGTTAAAATAGCTAAAAGTCAAATTGAGCATTTCTCTTTTCTTGGTTTTTAGGTAAATTTAATTCATTTTGATCTGCCAGTTTTGTAGATTAAAAACTAAATATTCCAAATAGGTCATTTTATTTAAAAAAAAAAACTTTTAAAGCTAAATATCTGATGCCTAGTTTTTGCATTTCTAATAGAATTTACAAATCTGCTGTGATATAGTGCAATCAAAATAATAAGAGAAATAGCTATTACAGTCAGAAGTGTGAATTATAACAAGAGAAAACATAAAACGTAGCTACTAGCCTTTGAGATTTAAGCCGAAATAAGACTTCCTTTTGGTGGCATACAGCCACATTTATATTTAGCCTTCTAGATTCATATGTAAACTGTCAGTCTATTCAGGAGAAATGCTTCTGAATACAAGTGCAATATATTTAACTTTAGACGGTGTAATAGTGTAATGCTATTAGTTCATTACATGTGCCCTTATATATTATCCACTGAGAAGCTGATAGCATGTGTAGTCAAGTTTTTAGGATATTGTTATTGTCAGTGAGACTTGAGAATTCCTACTAAAGATCCTGAGTTCTATCTGTGTAGTATTACTGTCTGGATAATATTCTTCTACCAAACCTAACAACCTTTGTAGACTGCTAGTTGCCATAGTTCCTTCCCTGTGTAGCATCATTCAAATAAGTGAAGAGGTTTCACATTGTGACACAGGCCATGCTCGGGGCTGCATCTCATGCTGGCCCGCCCACCTGTCTTTATGAGGCAGCGCTCCCAGTCTCTCCTGCCATGACTCTGTTGTTTCCATAAACTGGTGGTAAATGTAGGAGACTGCCCATTAAATGCCCCGATGCCAGGGAACACTATCTGCAGCTCTGACCTCCCCTATACCGCAGACCATGCCTTGCAGATGGCATCCACATGATGTAATCATAACTTGCACCATGACTGGTGCTCTCAGATCTCACAGGGACTCTCACTCCCTCCCTGGAGCAGCAGGTCATTGTGCTCAAACTTCCAGTCTTACTTTTGCCCCACACTCGGCCTCCTTGCAGTGAAGGACTAAGCAGGGTCGGGACTTGTCCCTAACTCTCTGGCTGAGCCCCCTACTCAGCCTCTGGCCCACGCTATGGCCTCAGGCATCCACAACCATGCCTTGACCTCTTCCTGACACCTGGGATTCCTACTATGCCCCCTCTAGGGTCTCTACACCATGCCCAAACCTAGGGCCGCCTTATCTTCATGATCAACTGCTCTCAGGGCTGGCCCTCACGCTGCCCTTCACGCTTACTCCCCGTTCGGCCCTACTCAATGTGCTCCCTGGGACTGCCTGTCAGGCCCACTCCTCATTCAGCCCTACTCCACCCCCCTCATGCACAGCCCTTCAGGCCTACTTCTGTTCAGCCCTAATCTGTGTGGGGCCACATTCTATGCTCTTCACGCTACCCCCTCTGGGGTTTCTGGGATCTCGCATCCCTGCTGGGCTCAGGTGGCACTCTGCTTGCTGTGCCTGGCCCCACTACTCCCACAATTGCCTGCAAAGCCCACCCAAAGATGGGGGCTGGAGTTAAGGTGCCCCTCCTCACCTTTCGCCAAGGAGGTAACTGGTTTGGCATTTCCTGGGGGCTTGCACACCACCAGGAGCCCCACCAGGCCACCCTTCCCTGGCAGGGTGCAGTTTTAGGTCATGCCCAGAATCACAAGCCTCCTGCTCTTACCTTCCAGATGTTGCTGCTGCAACTCAGCCAGGAGATATTTCTGCCTGGGCTGGCAGCAGCAACTGCAGCCTTTATATCCCGTGCTCTCAAAATGGCTGCCATCATCAGGCACCTGGTAGCTGCCTGACTGCACTTAAAGTGGCAGGCACCCAAAGGTGCCCTGCCACACACATTAATTTCACTTTTTTCAATTCAGTGAGTGCATCTACACATGCCTGTTTTAAGCAGGCTTAGCCTAAAATCATCATCTTAAGATGCATTAAGGGCACATGTCTACCTGTGTGCACCCTTAATGTGCCTTAAAAATGGTGATTGGTGATTTAAGGCTATGTGAGCCTAAATTTGATACTTGCATGAAACAGGTATCATATTTAGGTGTGAATAGCTAAGTTACATTAGCACACATATAGCACAATGGATAGACATTGTGTTAATGTGCATTATCATGTCCACATGTGCGCTAATGCAACTAATGCAGGGATGGCCGTGATACCCCTAGGGCTCCTTGACCATGCCAATCCTGCCCCACAGGCACTGTCTTTCATGCCTGCCACATCTTGCTGGTAATTCTAATAAATCTGGAAGCTGCCCTCAAGCTTGTATTCTGGACACCGTCTTGATGGATCCCACTGAACCTTGTGGGTTCTTAGAACCCTGTTGGGTCCCACTTCAAAATAGATGACTCACAGGACACTGTCAGCTTTATGGGCTAGATGCATGGCTCCAAAACCACCCTTTTACCATGCCCCAAGCCTCGCAGATGGGATTTAAATGTGGTCTCTCCTGGGCCCTTGCTATAGCTCAGCCTCTTGTCCTCACCAGGCTCTCTGGTATCCCTGTCTCTGCACCTCATACTGGCAGTGGGGTCTGTTCACCTCCTTTGGCAGTGCACCCTCTGGTGCTGGGGTCTGCTCACCCCCTTGCTGCTGTGCCCTTTTCTGGCGCTGGGGTCTGTTCACTCCCTTGTCGCTGCACCCTTCTCTGGTGCTGGGGTTCCCACACTGTAGTGGGTCCCAACAAGGCCTCCTCCTTCCCCAGTAGCCTCAGCCTGATCCACTGGTGTATAAACAGCAACTAAAATATGAGCCCCAGGGCTATAACATAATAAAAGGAGTTCAGAGTGTGCTCTATCCCTTTAAAAAAATCCAACTTCCCACAGCACTAAGTGCCTTGTAGGTCAGAGTATATGGTAAGCTCCTGGGGCCCCTTAATCCTACCCAGAGTAGAGCAGGCAGTCAAGTCTCCATGGTGAGCTTCTTCTCTGAGAACTCCTTCCCCCTTAGCTGCTAACAGAGAACTCAGTCTCTATTCCCAGCCTGGGGTTTATATATATGCCCAGGGCCCTGCCTTTTCCAGTCAGCTGACCGGGTGCAGGTGCAGGCTAATTTACTTGTCAGCCTGTTGCCATAGTAACCTGCACCTGTGGGCTTCTGTCTGACTCTTAAGGCCCTCTCCCTAGGCAGTTTTTGCTCTTAAAGGAGCAGGCACCCTCCGACAGTGCCTATATTTAATAAGCCTTAATATGCATTAGTGCATCTATGTGTAGATGCATGCCTAAGTCACCATAACGCACCTTAAGTAAAGGTGCATTAAGTTTAGGTGCATGTAAATACATTTGTAGACATGCCTAGTATGTTCAAGGCAGAGGGGTAGTACCATCAGATAAGTCTCAAAATGTTCTCTCTCTCTCAGACTCAGCCCTTCAGTTTGCTTATCCTCACAATCTTGAATCATTCTAAGCTCCACAATTTCTTTTTTCCATATCCTCTATCTTCATGGCTGTGTGTCAGTTCTGCATCCCTGCTAGTGCATTTTGCTGCTTTGCCTCCATCTCTGCCAAAATTCTCAAGCTTTTACTTCCCCACTCAACTGAACAAATGTTAGCTGTCTTCCCTGTGCCTCCTCCACTTTTATCCCCTTTCTCTCCAGAAACATACATTTGGTTCTGCCTTCATTCCAGCACATTCAGAGAAGTGTAATCATTCTCCGCCTCAAACAACTGTCTTCCTCCTTTTTAACAAAGTTCAAAATCCTCCATGGCCATGACCCAGCTCTATCTTCAGAACTATCCCTTAGCCTCCTCCTCCTCCTCTTTTTTTTGATCTCTCTACTAGTTAGGCAAAGGCCTTATTTCTGCCTGCCATTTTTGGTAAAATAGTGTAGTTCCTGTCATCTATGAGGATTCTCTGCAGCTCTCAGAACACATCAGAGAAAGAGGACAGTTTTGTAGGCATGGTGCAGAAGTTATGGGTTTAATTAGAAGGTTGTTCACAGATTTCTTGAGCAACTTTGAGTAAGTCCCTATAACCTCTCTGAACCTCAGTTCCTAGCTGTAAACTTGAAATACTACTTCATTCCTCCTACTTGAGATCTTCTTGTCTTTCATAGACTGTAATTTGTTTGGGGAAAGGACTCAATCTTCCATAAGAGTCCTTATGTATGACTCTTATGTGTGTCATAAGAGTCACACATAAGGACTCTTATGACACACGTGTGTATGTGTGTGTGTGTGTGTGTGTGTGTGTGTGTTGTTACCAGATTTGCCCATCACTTTGGGGTGCGCTAATTTATGAGGGCTACATTTCTAGGGTCTTTGTAATTCTATCAATGTGCTGCTTGTGTTACTTGTGTTTCTATGCGGAGCTCTATCTCTCCCTTTTGCAAGTCCTCACCCCCAATGGATCTATCTTGCAGGACTTAGTCTCAATGGGGCTGGGTTTCTCCAGTCACCAATTCAGTCATACACACAAACACACACAGATTAACGTGACATGCCTGACCCAGCCGGGTTGATCAATATGGACAGGCTGACACCCTCATATGCCAGGAATCAGTTCATTAAGGTAACAATAAAATGCAGTCAGACACAAGCACACAAGTAAACAGAATACCTCTGAATCCAGCTGGGTGTCCAGCTGACACCTTCATGGGCCAGCATTCAGTTCATAAGGGCATGTCTGAACCAAACTAGGTCAATCAGCCTGTACAAGCTGATTGTACAGGCCCCTTATGTGCCCCTATTGCCCCTTATGTGTTTCAAACTCAGCACATCCCAATCTTTTTCCCTAACTGTCCTAGTAGTGGTAGCCTCTTGATGAGCAGACCCCTCAGTATTTCTGGGCTTCACAGGGCTTAGGTAAAAGAAGCATTGCTGCAGAACAAGTGGGGAAGGAGAGGTAGAGAAGGAAAAATATACCCAGTTACTACCAGTTTTACTACAAAAGTAATTTATTGCTGAGTATATGAAATGTATAATGGTACTAGTAATAATAGACATGCAAAGGAAAATGATCAAAACAATTACAATACTACCCTGGTTTCACTAAATAATTGGGGAAACTTAGCTCAAGCTTAACTAATACAATTCAGGTTCAGAAATCTATGCCTAGAAAGAAGAAGAGAAAAACAGAGAGAGCGAGAGCTGGGGTCTCACCAGTCCAAGGTACTTGGGTTCCAATGCTGACAGGTAAAGTTCTTAGCACAATCCTTGAAGGGAGATGATCTGTTTCTTCCAGCTTCTTGAGAACAACAGCGAATGGTGTCATAGAGATTTCTCTCTTGAAGCACAACTTTGCTGCTTTTACAGATTTTTATACCCTCAGTTCAGCTTCTTCAAAGCATTGTTTTAATTGTATAAATAATTGTCTTTTGTATTGAGATGGGGTTATCTAGTTTGGAATATCTCAAGAAACTGATTAACAACCAGGAAAAATGTAAGTTTTTAAGGAGTAACCAGACACTTAGGAGCCAGCTTGACATTCTTATGGATAGCAGATATACTGGATGGGATACCTCATTGTTTCTTCTCAGATAGCTTGCAGCATCAGGGTTTTGTATATTTACCTGTTGTGAATAAGCCTCAGTTTAGCATGACTTTTCCAGATCTTACAGTAGTCTTATAACAGACTGAAGGGGATTATTGGAGTGTTCATAAACTTTGCGGGGAGGGCTTCCACCAGTCATCCTGGGAAAAGTATGACAACACTTGTGGTCAGGGCTCCAATGGGCTAGACGCTGTGATGAACCCTTTACCTTTGTTCAAATTTTGCCCATACCCCCTCTAACTCAGTCTCTTGCCTCAGCATTCCCTAACCTGGCAACTGAGTTTTAGTCAATCAAGTTTAAATAGGCCTCCCATAGTGGGACCGGGGAATGTATGGCCCGAGATGCCTATTAAACTTTACTTCTGCTTAGTTCTGGTTAAATGAGGGGTGTGTGTGTGGGGGGGGGGGTAGAAAAAGTATTTTGGAAGTCCAACAAGCTGGGTGCCAGGGCTCCCTCAGGAACACAGAGCTGACAGGTAACAGTGTGTGTGTGTGTGTGTGTGTGTGTGTGTGCATTTGCCCATGTGTATGTGAATTTGAGCATGTATAGTCTCATCCCCACCCCTTCCTCCCTCAGCATACTGTGGTCCCAACCTTCATTGCTTCCAGTGCTGTTACAATATAAAAAATACAATAAGTATAAATTAAGAAATTATTTATCACCTTTTAAAAGTTTTTAATTTATATACCCAAGTAATGATTTAGCTCTATAATGGCTTCAGTCCACTGTGTACAATATTTTTAATACAGTTTGCACAGAAGATGCTATACCTACTAAATGTATATATTGTTGCTTATGCATTATAAAATACGTGTGTATTTTTAATGGAAATCTAATTCCTCTTCAGCCAAACTGAGTATGTTTAGGATGTGGGACGTCAAGAATAGTGGTAAAGAAAATTAAGCACTCTCATAGCTCCAAAAAGGAAATAGGAACTTCCCACTTCTTCTATGGAAATATAATTCTAGCACAACATGCTACAAATTTATATTCAGTGATTAGTTACTGATCAACACATTCAGCAGGCGGAAATTCTAAATAAAAGAAGAAATTGGTTCTTAAATACATGATGATTGCATCATGCTGTTTACTAAATGATATATGATATTGTATACACTGATTATGGCTAGGGACAGAAGTTACACATAAACCAAATTAAGTGATCAGAAACTGATTTAAACCTATAACAGAACAGAAGTTCAGTGCACATAAACCAGTTTCAAAATGGCCAAAACTGGTTTGAGATAAACCTGATTGAATGTAGTATCAGACTTAACTGATTGAGGTCAAAACATTTTATGGAACTTCTGTCCCAGACTCCTTCTCAGTTTAACTTAAATCAGAGTCCCCCAGCATCCCAGTATGCTCTACTGCCCTGGGCTGGGCTGGGCTGTCTGTTCCAGCCAAGCGGGGTTGGCTCCACCACTCTCCACTCTAGCCAGAACACTATCACTGCTCTGGCTGGCTGAGAAGGGGGTGGGGGTCTGAAACCCTACTCTGGAGTGCAACCACTTCTGCCTAGCAGAGGGGCAGCAACTCTTGCTAGGTGCCCTCAGCCCTCCCACCCCTTCTTGCTGCTCCAGCAGCAAAAGCGGGAGCATAGTCAGATGCTGGTAGCCTGAGAGGAAGGAGGGGTTTAATCCCCACATTGTGGGGGAGGGAAGGTGTGGGAACTAGTAAGCTCTGCTCGTTCACCCAGGGCAGGAGCCATGGAGGCCAAATGCTGGTAGCCCAAGGGGAAGGGAAGTGGTATGGGGACCAACATGGTGCTGGCTCCATCTCATGCTGAAGAGCCCCTCAGGCAGGGCCCACGCTGGAACACCTGGGCCGAGTCCCTTGAAGGAGTGATGAGGGGCACCTGATACCAAGGTGAGTCTAGCCACGGGGAGGGAGGGGGAGGAGGCAGGGGTGGGGGCAGGGGGATGTGACCTGGCTGCAGGTGCAGGGGGGAGGATGGGGGGTTCCTGGGCTAATCACAGAGCCCAACTCACCGCTGCTTCCCTCTGTGGCAGTGCAGCCCTAGGGAGCAGGGGGCAGCACCCGGCACCTCCCACCTCCAGCCCCATGGAGGGGCTGCAGTTTGTAGGCAGGCTGCAGCTGGAGCACACCTCCCCACCCCCTCCCTCTCCTGGTGGTGGTGGTGGCAAAGTGAACCATCACAGCGAGTGGAAATGTGACACCTGTCACCTGTTGCCTACTCACATTGGTGCTGGTCACTTGGGGTGGACTGCCACAGGCCAGGGGCATGGGCAGCAGTTGGGGAAGGCAATGGATCACTGCATCCCAGTCTAATCTGGCCCTGCAGCCCTGGTGTGTGTGCAGGGACTGGCCCACAGCAGCCCACCCAGAGTACCCAGCACTGCCACAAGCAGGCAGTAGATGACAGGTGCCTAACCTCCACCCACCATGATGTTTCACTCTGTTACTGCCACTGGGAGAGACAGAAGGTGGGGACTCACACTACAGCTGCAATCTGCCTGAAACCACAGCCCCCATGTGGGCCTGCAGTGGGAAGGTAGCAGGCACTGCCCCCCACCCCCTAGGGCCACTCCAGCCCAGGCAGTGCTGCTGCAGCAGGAGGCAGTAGTGAGTCAGGCTCTATGCTTAGCCCTGGCTCCCCCCACCCCCCACCCTCGTGCCTGCAGCCAGGTCACATCACGCCCCCCAACCCCACTCTCTCCCTGTGGCCGGATCTGCCTCTGCATCAGGCACCATTCACCGCTTCTCTGAGGGACTCATCCAAGTCACTCCGGCACAGGCTCTGACTTAGGTCATCTTCAGTGTGGGATGGAGACAGTGTCATGTCGCTGTCTGCACTACTCCCCTTTCCCCTCTAGTTACCAGCATCTGGCCACTGCAGCTCCAGGTGCACAAGTGCAGCCTCTCAGTGCTCATGCCATGACCCCCTGCAATGGATAAACCTTCCCTTCCCCTCAGGCTACTGTGGTCTGGCCATGCTCTCACTCCTGCTGCTGGAGCAGGAGTGAGTGAGTGGGGATGGGGTGGGGTGGGGATGGGGACCTCTGGCAGGGGCTGCTTCCTCCTCTCCCTCCAGGCATGATTAGGCATGTATTCTACCTGTGGCAGAAGGCCACCTCTGTTTCTCCCCAAAAACTATGCTCTGTGACAATTTGGTTAGTATGGGACCTGCAGAGGGTACACACCCTACCCTATCTCTTTAGGTAACCTGAGCTGGATACATTCCTGAGGGAGGGGGGAAACCTGCTCCCTCTGCCTACATGACTGGCATCACATACCTGGGTGAGGGACTTGGGCTCCCTAGTGGAATAGAGCCTGCCAGTCTGCCCAGCAACCAGTAATGCACTTCGAATTGGTTGGTTGGCTGGCAGCCAGAAGGTTCTGGCCTCCATTGGACCAGGTAAATGAGGTCCTAAGGGCTATATAAGTTAAGGACTGCCCAGAAAGAAGGGCAGTAGCCATGAAAAGAGGGGAGTTAGCCATGATGAAAACTCAGAGAGAGAGAAGAGCTGGACCATCTGAAACTTGCGCTGTCTTTCGAAACTCATGATCAAGGAACTGCCTGCCTCCAGAGGGAATCTCTACCTGCCTCAGGATGATACTTGTGAGTAAGCTACCTGAGATCTAACTAGATATACAGCTTGCAGTAACTCAGATGCGTGATCAAAGGCTACTCCAGCCACCCTATTTGCTCTATGGGATTTTTCTGATACTACTCAACTCTGCACCCTATTTCAACCCTACTCCTTGTAACCAATAAAGTTCTTCTTTGTACCTAGCATGGGAGACATATTGGGAGTGGGTCTAGATTATGCCTTGGGGTCCCTTTGGTTCAGCTGACTAAGGAAGACCACTACTTGTGCTTCCAACTGAGGGAAGCATCCCAAGTTCTTGAGGTGAGTCAAGTACCCTCAAGGGCTACTAGTCCTGTGTTTCCCAGGAGACACCATGAGGATCAAGCCCGTCCCTGGGTGGTGGCAGCAATACCCCCAGGCTAGTGGATGTGCTCCAGGAAGGGGGTCGGCCAGACATGACGCACCTCCAGGGAGGCACTTGGAGCCTGGAAGGTGGTTGGGCACAGTGAGGTGGGTGACTCAGCGCACAAGCACCCCCTACTGGCCTGCCACACTACCAATGAAGAAATGGAGGGAGGTGCCTACAAAGGATTGTTCAGGGTTAGATACCTAAGCTCCCTATCCAGGGAATGTTGAAGGGAAGGCAACTCTGAAGAGCAAATCAGAGCATGTAAAAAGGGAATGAGTAGGAAACACTAAAGCACAGACAGTGTCTGAATCCCATCCCTCCAGAGCTTAGATGCCTGGCTCAAGGCTGCCCATAAGGTGCATCCAATCAGGATCCAGAGCACTTATTCCTCTTCTAAGGGTAGTCACTGTGCTCACATGACAAGAGAATCCTTTTTTTTTAATAATAGCTTAGTGGTTAGCATGCTTGTTCAGAAAGTGAGGGATGTGGGTTATAGACCCTTCTCAGCATGAGGGGGTTCAAACTCACATTCTAGTCAAGATAAGGACAGCCTACAAATCACACTTCCTACTTCTTGGGTGAGTGCTCCAACCACTAGGACATTATGTAAAAGATCTTGAATGTCTTCCTTAGTAAAAATGACCATTTCTGTTGTACTTTACACTGAATTCAAAGTATCAATATGAATTAGTTATCCTTGGAACGCATCTACCAAATCAGACCCCTCTGCAGACTTGCAAAGAATTTAAAGACAATTTAATTTCCATTCTAGCTCTGGCTCTTATATAGGACTTCTGTCACAAATATGAAGAAAGACTTGTATTTAGATTAAACTGGATCACATTGTACTAACTGTCAAACCATTTAAAAAATTCTGGCAGGCAGCACCCTCATGACCCAGCCAACCAGTCAGTGTCTACACATGTGCTGCTGCACACAAAAAAAAAACTCTGCAGCAAGGTAGTACTTGTATTTACAAGTATTTTCCTGCCACAAAGTGTATTAGTTTCCTGTGCCCAAATAGGGATGCACGTGTAGATGCTTAGATGTTTACTACAGAGCTAAATAGTCTTCTCCACAATAAAAGTCTCATGTAAATGTCTCTTGACTAAATTAGATTTGCTTTTTCTGTTTTGAGATGCACTCAACTTCTTCTGCTGTGGTACTTCCCTGGCTATATTTTAGGCACTTGATATACATAATAAATAAATATATTCAGCTTCAATTTAATCTTTGACACATTTTAGAAACTTTTAATAGGGAATACTGAGAGTTACTACTCTATCCGGTACACAGTATATTAGATTTCCAGCCTCTACATCTGCCCATGTTACAATGACAAAAATAAGCAGAGGATCTGATTGAAAGCAGAGCACCGAGCAAATAAGTATTCATTTTCATTTGTTGTCAAAAGCATCAGAAGTCATATGTTTGCTTTCTTTCATTTACTATTTACATTTGGTGTATAGGAAATTCAATGACAAATTAACAGTAAGTAGCTGTATATATTTGTCAACTATACTTGTATGTTGTACATACTTGTCAGTGTTATATTAAAGCCAATTTAAAACTAGTACAAAATTATTTGTGATATGGCTAAGCATATACACACAATTTTTCAAATGCATTCTTTTGATATTGTCACACTTCACCCACAGTTGAGTTTTATTGTGACACTTCCATGTCAAATATTTAGGATACCATCAGTTACCATCACCATAGTACCGAGGAGGAATAGAACTAAGAGGTGGTTTTAGAATAAGAAAAATTTGCTTTGTATCCTCTAGATATCAAAGTTAACAAAGCTGTAACTGTTGCAAAACAAATGTAGACACTTGCTAGTACATACACCATTCACAGTGTGTGTGTATTTTATAATATGTATGTTTATATGTATATATTTAATGTGTATGTATATATGTATGTGCATGTATGTATGTATATATATATAGGTATGTGTATGTATATGTGTGTGTATGTGTATATATATATGTATGTGTGTGTGTGTGTGTGTGTGTGTATATATATATATATATACACATACACACACACACACACACACAAAATTGAAATCTAAAGAATAATATATATATTATTGTCAATGAGCTTTTAGGCAGGTTTTGTAGCTCAAATATTCTCAGGACAAATGTCATTGTTTTATTCTGCTTCACTGTAAATAAATTACATTTGAAAATAATTTTTTTTTCAAAAACGTCAGCTGTTTTGTTGGTAATTTCATTAAATAACACAAAACATAAGATTTGTTACAACTGTTTCTAGAAAGCCAGAGGAGGTGAGGTAACACAGGGATTGTTTGTTTTCTTGTATCTACATTTTTTGGCAGGAAAGACATTTACCAGATTATTATGCTAAACTCATAAATGGATCATGGAGATTGGGAACAGAAGTGATACTAGCATAATTTACAGTGGACGGTGTGAATGGGATATGAATTACTTTTCAAGTCCCTTTAGAAAATACTTGTCATTTTCAAGTAGGGCCTTTCCTGAACATTTCTTTTAAAACCAATTCTTGAAAAATTATGAGATGTATTGCTTAGATATTTGCATGTAAACTGAAGGCCAGACTCTTTAATTTCACCTTGCTTTACAGAAAACTGGAATATGACAGACTTCTACCCACTTTACTCCAGAGAAATAATGATATCTCATGATCTCAAGGACACAGACCTTTCCGGGTTCCACCAAGCTGTTAACTGCACTGGTAACATCTTAGTTCTGGTATAAGCAAAGAGACTTTCAGGAAAAACAATGTTCCACAACGAATTATTTTTTAGAAGAGATGTCTCTAAACATTAACATATTTGTTACTCTAATTCACCAAATAATACTGCATATTCTTTTCCTTCATAGACTGTGTATACTCCCATCAAGATCTGAGTAAGGAATATACTAAATTAAGAACTACAGTAGTATACTTTATTTGTTAGGTGGTCCCACTTGAGGCCAAATTCCAGACTTTTTTGTACTAAAGACATATATGAGAATGCCTCTTCCCCACTTATCCCATCAAAATATGATTCTCTCAGTAAGTTGTACATACATCTGGGATGTGAGAGATGCAAGTCCCAGCTACAGAGTGAGTTTCTCCCTTCTTCAGTCTTGCCTGCTGGAGATGCTTAAGCTTGTACAAACCAACAGTCATTGGACCAAAGAGAGACAAACCATTTCCTTCCTAGCTCTTGTGGACCCCTCACCAGTGTATGGTTGTATGTATATGCTGATAAAGTTTTCTAAGTTCTCATGTTGAGCTCCAGAAAGGTGTTCTGAAAAATTAGTCCAAATGAAAAACAGATGCGTTTATTGCAGCTAACAATGCTGCAAGACATTGAAATGGTTCATTCAATTATTGGCAATACAGGCATGCCCTCCTCACTCTGCTTTGCTGCTGTGACCAGGGGCAGGCTATAATCTGTTCATCTGGGGTAGCTATAGATTACCATGCATTCAAAACAAGGAAATCTGCCTCTTCAATTCACTTTTTTACCCAGGGCACCTCCTGAGGCATCACACTTACATACCATTTGAGACTTCAGGTTAGAAGTAAAGCGAAAATCCATTAGCAATCTCATTAGTGATTAATGAGTCATTTTTCCTGGTTTTAAAAAAAATCTTTGGGGAAATTAAACACTCACTATAAAGGGCAACCTTAATAAAAATTGCAATCAAGATGGAAATAAATTCATCTTGATGAACTCACTAATGTTAATGTTTAAACAGAGAAGGTATAGCACTTACTTAATTGTACATTTTTCTTCACAAATTATAACTGCTGAGGAAACAATACTCTCTGTACTTTTTCCAGTCAACATAAACATAAGACAACTCATGTGTTTAGGAAGTTGCAGACTACATTGTCTTTAAAAATATATAAGAAGGTGCATTTGTGTCATATGTGGGGTCATAATAAATATTTCCCCAAGGGTGAGACTTCTGCTTATTGCATCTTACAAACCTGCCATAAAGATATTACACATTTCTCAAGTAATATCTATGTGTCTATTTTTTTATTTTATTACACCATAAATTCTGTGAACGTGTGGCCAGTTGCTATTTCTGGAGTGAATAACATCTTAATCACACAAGAAACATAACATGCATCAGGGGCCTAAGTGAGACTCAAATTTAGATGCTCCACCTTTAAGCACACTTCAAATTTATCTCTATTTAGATGGGGGGTTTTCTTCCTTTTATTATCTCACTTCTACAACACAAGCCCATATACACTCATATGTTGCTTTGATTCATGATTAGAACAGGTAGTTAAGAGACTTTTATTCCCAGCTGTAGCATGGACTTACTATGTGACCTTGGGCAAATCACTTCTCTGCCTCAGTTTCCTCATCTATAAAATAGGCATAATACCAACAAACTTTTGGAAAGACGTTTGCCTGCTTCAGATGAAAGTTGTTTTACAAATGCAAAGCATTAGGTGTTGCAAACTATAAGAACTAATTGAATTTCAGTGTAGCGTAAATGGCCTGGCAAAGAGCAGTAGGTAATTAATGAATATGAGCCGACATGACTTTTAGCTTTCTTCTCCACAGATTAAAAGCCTTAACTGGAGGAAAATGAAATGTGATGAAGATTCATATAGAAGTCTCTCCTCCCTCATTAACAAAAATGTCCCTCTATGTGTTTATGAAATCTTTTATTCCAGAAAAAAGTGTATGCTTATGTCTGATTTAGTTGCCCGCTGAAGTAATGGGAATTTAAAAGGAAGTGGGGGAATTACTAGTGAGAAAGACAGATTCAAATGAGGAACTGTCAGTGAAAAAGGAAGAGGCTCAATGTAATGCTAGCAGTCAGATACCACTGCACTCCTGAGACTGCCCTCCCTCCCCCTTCCCTTTAATTTCCTGTTGGTAAAGTGCCTGTGGAATTTACATTTCAGACACGTGGCATATGCAGAACCATCCAATTTCTAGTACTGCTAACTTGATCTCATCCCTAACTCACAACCAACTACCAAAGGGATTGCCAAGCAAGGTATTTCCCTGTTAATGTTTTCCAATAGAGCCCTATCTGCTAGGAATTCTCCAAACTTGCCTACTTGATCAGACCAAATGATAAAGTCAACCAGGGCTGAGATGTTTGGAGTTAGCTTGGTGTATGCACACGTTTTAATTTTATCTTAATAGGCAATAGTTTGCTTATTAGGGCACTCACTTGGGAGCTGGAAGCCCCGTTTTTAAAACTCTTCTCAGATGAAGTGACATTAATCTAACCTACCAGAAAAGAGCCTTAGCCACCAAGCTTCTGATAACTCTGAAATAAGTTTCTCGTGTTCTCTCATGTTGAAAGTATGGTGTGTGTATAAATAATTAAATATTCATTTGACCTGGGACTCTGATCTGGCCCTCTTCCCAATCTCAGTTGTCTGTCTTAGCTACTGGACCATACAATCACTTTCTTAAACCTTATATTTTAAGAATACTCTTACTCTCCAGTAATCAGGTGAATTACCATAAATTTGAAGTACTGTACTCTCACTACCTGGCTACACTGGAAATTTCAAATGGCTTCTTCTATGGACTTTAAATTAATCAGTAGTCTGGAAATCAGCAGCTCTAGAATGCCATAGGTCTCCATTTGAGTTTTCTCAAAGAAATTCTCAGAAGCTTGCCAACCCTATAAGCTGTGCAAAGATTTCCGTTTTAAAGAAATACAGGTGCACAATTACTGAGCAATTGTAAAGAGAAGCATTACATGAGAGAAAAAAGTAGCCCCAGAGAGTTTTCCAAACAACAAGTAGAGTTAGTAAATTGCTGAGCAGATACGCACATTCTGATGAACCAGCTTTTCAAAGCTTTCAAGACCCATGCTAGAGTTGGTTGAAATGTTTTAACATAAGGCTTTTCCATCAGAAAATGCCAGTTTTTCAAAATGGAAATGCCCCATGGGGAAAATATCAATTTTGATAAAGCTTTCAAAAGAAATGGAGTGGATGGAAGGGAAATGAAACAAAATGAAACAAAATGAATGGAAACCCACTGCCAAATTCGCTGTCTTCCCACCTCTTTTTCCACCTCCTTGTGCAGCCAGGAGTCCCAACTGCTGCTCCATTTTGGTTCTTTTGAAAATGATTACCACTTAAAAAGTTCCTCTCTTGGGGAAAGGGTGTGTGCTTGTTTTTAGCCTCAGGGATTTAGGCATTGTGGGGAAGAGAAGAGGCACAGGATTCATAACTAATTCCAAAAACCCAATGTTGAGGCTTAACTACAGGCTAAGATGGTTTCTTATCAGACTCCATTGCTAACTCTCACCCCAAGATGCTATCTAGCATGGTCATTTCACTATTTATGAGTGCCAAGGCTATAACATGCATAAGAAACAAGAGACAAGTACTCTTAAGAATTATCACACAAACATTCATGAAGTCTTGTCAAACCCACCCTCCTTAATTGGCTCCCCTATTCCTAACAGGCCACCTGCATTTCCCATGTTCCGTTATCATGCACAAAAAGAATGTCTATTTTACACTATGGAAAATATTGGAATGAAATGAAAAAACAATGGAATAATGGTTTAATGGAAAATATAGAAACAGTCCTGAAAGTGGCAACACAAATCTAAGGCTCCCATTTTTCCAGGAGAATGCCCTTATCTATGGATATCTCCTCCTGTTGGCTCTCTCTGTCTTTGGCCCTAAGAGTCTTGTATTATTTTGTTCATAACAACACAGCTTAAAAGCATGATGTGTAGAGAGTGTGTGCTTTCCTTGCTCCCCTCTCCACTCACCACCACTAGCCACCCCAACTTGTTTAGGGCTCTGGGAAGGAGGAATATGTGGGTTTGAATCCTCTGAAACAGAGTGGGGGGAGGGATTAAAAACTTGGATCTCCCATTTTCTAAGAATTTTGTACCACACCTTCCATACTTTTAAAGAAATTGACTGCTGCCACTACATTTGGAAAGGAATTCAATCCTGTTAAACATTTCTGGACCAAGCTCCTCAGGAGACTTAAGTGCAGGGATACTGATTGATGCCTATGTCAAGCTGTGGAGTGATGTCAAAACTGAGGTGCTTGAGGGAATATACAGAACTAGAAATTTCAGGCATCTAGGAAAGTCCAAAAATAATGGATTTTAGGCACTTCCAGGATTAGGTAAAGTCTGAGCAGGGAT
This sequence comes from Alligator sinensis, assembly GCF_000455745.1. Lineage (NCBI taxonomy): Eukaryota > Metazoa > Chordata > Crocodylia > Alligatoridae > Alligator > Alligator sinensis. Next base: position 1,767,749 of record NW_005842002.1, read on the forward strand.
TTCAGAATTTCAGAATGGAAGTTAGACTGAATTTATTACTTAGAGAACTTAGCTTTGGACACCTAAATCCTTTCTGGGATCTAGTTTTAGTTTTACTTGCGAGTACTGAAAGCATAGTAAGGCCAATATTTTATTTAATTTTTGCAAATATATATGTAAATGACTGAAATGTAAATGGAACCAGGGAATAGGGCAAATGCTTATTATATATTCAAATAAACAAACCTATCCACATTGTTTTTAAAGCAATTATTGTATTCTCAGTATTGGCAGGTACACTGTAATGTGAACAATTAACTATTGCAGAGAAGGGATTTGTTGATAGAAAAAAACCCCAAAACCTACATTTCTGTCACAACTATTTGAATATTTTGTTGATTCAATTAAAGTCAAACAAGTTCCTGATATCCCGAGGTAAGGACATAGACAATTCAAACAAAAGAAAACAGTACCATGATAATAGTAGCTCACCAAATACACAGAAGAAAAGTTGAATAAATTCTACAGCAGCTCTTAAATTCTCGGAGAGCAGAAAAATTATGTGGAAATTTATGCAACCTCAGAAGTCTTGAAATTACAGAAAATGAAGAGCTGTAGCATTGAATATGGGCTCGATTCTAACTTCAGTTCTGAAGTCTTTTCCCAGTTTGACACCAGTAAGGGGAGTCTTGGCTTACCACAGTGTGGTCAAGATTGAAATTGGGCTCTATATCAAGATAAGAAAGGCATCCTACTGTCTTATGTAAGTGAAAGAAAGGAGATCAGAGAAGTGGTGAAGCAGATGTGCCCTGAACACCAGACACAGAAAGCCCTTTCATGTGTGTTTTCCCTCCTAAAATGAAAAGGATTTTTCAAAAGAGCTTTTTCTTAAGAACAGAGATGAAGGGAGGAGAAGTAGGGAGGTCTTGCTGTGCCTAGCAAACTAACACTTTTAATTTGGCCACTTTTTTCTTTAAGTGGCAGAGACAGAGAAGAGGATAAGGATGCTCTGACTAGTAAAATATTCATGAAACAAATCTGACAGCTAAGAATAGCTGGCGTTTTTATATTTTGACTAATGCATTGTACTATATAGACCTAAGTTTCCTCTCCCTCCCTCCCCCATATTTGCAACTTTGCATTTGCTGATTCAAGACTCCCTGAATGTGTTAGCCCCCTGGTCTAGCTATCCTCAAATGAAAGGAGAAAAGAATTAACTGAAAACAGAAGAAATAAAAAGAAAAGGGAGGTTGGGAAATATTTGAACTAGCTAGTTCTGTAGCCTACACACAGAAAGGTTAGGGTACCAAAATAATGCTTTTTCTCTGCTGAGTTCATGCCAATGGCGTTACTAGTTAAAGCTAGCTTGCCTCATAGTAGTGAGAAGGGTCATTTTAATGAGTGACTCAGAACTTGGTAGTTAAGATTTTACCACTGACTCTGCTGGTCATAGACATTAGGGCTGTGTGAAGCTGATTCGATTCAGCAGAGATTTGGCCCAATTTGGTGGCCGAATCTCTGAATCCAAATTGAACCAGGAGACCCTTTAATTTCTCCAAATTGAATCAGAATCCTCCAAATCGATTTGGAGAGATTTGGAAAGATTTGGTGATTCGGACATAGACACAGCTTTAACTATTTTTTCTACATACCTCTAGGTACCAGGCAGCTTATGAATGCTGTGATGTTGGGGTAGATGGAGCATCCCACAGTAGTGAAGGAGGTTCCCCAGCATGCTCTGCAGCAGACCTGGAAGTGGACCAGAAGCACTTATGGTCCACTTCCAGGTCCGCTGGGGAGCGCCCAGGGCCTCTCCCCCCTGTGCCTTCCCCCTGGCTCAGTGACTGGTGCCTCCTGAGTCTGGGGAGGCAACCAGGGTCCCCCTGTGGCCAATTGCAGAACAAGGGGAGTGTAGGGGCAGGGGGCTGCATGCTCAGCAGCAGACCCAGAAGTGGACCAGAAGTACTTTCAGTCCACTTCCGGGTTCACCACCAAGCACCCGGGGGTGGGGGGGGGAGGAGGGAGGCACACTCCTGTGTGACACTCCATCTGTCCCAGCATAACAGCATTCATGAGCCATGCCTATTACCTTGAGGGATGTAGAAAAAACAATTTAAAGCTGTGTCTATGGCCAAATTACCGATTCTCCAAATCAGCATCAAATCTTCAGATTCGGATTTGACTGAATCGAATCAGGGATAGTGATCTGAATGAACGAATTGAATCACTGTCCCCAATTTGGGCCATATCCAAATCCAAATCAAATAGATCCCATTTTGCACACCCCTAATAGACATATCTTACCCCAAAAATCCTATCCCAGCTCTCCAGTTTTTCAAAAAGTAATATATTTCCTGCTTTATGTACAAAGATTGGAAACCATTAATGGTTGTAGTTTTCTCTGGTTAGGGAATCCTAGGGGAAACTATACTGGGTAGCATTTATAGAAGGGAGAGGGACAGAAAGTCCTCTAACAGATCTCAACAGGAAAAGGGTCCCTGCCATCCTGAGGACCCAAAGAAAAACTCCCTAAAGCAAAGGAGGGAAATTTTGGAAGGGTAGAAGATCTTCCCTTCTCTAATAACAAGAGAAGTTGAAGAACTCAGTGGGCCCATCTACACAAGATGCTACATCACTGTAGCATCAGCAGGCACAAACCGTGATGCCACAGCTATGTCATCATAGCAATGCGCTCCCTCGCTATAGCGCGTCACTACATTGACATAGTAGCTAAAAATAACTATGCACCACCATCACAGTGCAGTAATGGCTGTTACAGGGAGCTATTTAGGAAGTACGGCTGTTTAGGAAGTACTAAATGATGGTACAGTAACCACAGTGCCATAGACTGACCCACTGGCACATCTTGAGGGAAA